>NC_053154.1:114187419-114499419 GCF_016835505.1 Polypterus senegalus
CTGGCCATTGCGCCACCGGTAGTAGCCCTTCTCTAGAGCCTTTGGACAGCTGCTCAGGATGTGTTTAAGTGACCCTCTCCCAGAGCAGTGTGGACAGGAAGGTGTATCAGCCTTGCCCCACAGCTGAAGGTTTGCAGGGCTAGGTAAGATGTCATATACAGCTTGGATTAGGAATTTAATACACTGGGTCTCTGCTCGCCAGATGTCAGTCCAAGTGAGCCTTCACTTCATTGCCCTCTCCCATCTTATCCAAGCTCCCTCCTGGCTTATGCCTGCCATCCTGCTGGTTCTTTCCTCATCTATTGCTGTTCTCACCTCTTCCTGGACAAGATGTTACCTCTCCTTGCCTTGGACCTTGTTGTACTGAGGCACTGGAAAGCTTCCCAATCCTGATCTTCCTGTTGCCATTGCCCCCGCCATAGCCGTTTCCAGGTTCCTAGCAGCACTCCATTTCCTGACATCTCAATGCCTGCCCCTGAGACTTTGGGGTTCTTGGAATCTCTGTACTACAGTGCTTCTCTAGTACGGGACACCTTAAACTCTTCCATGAAGCTGTTAAAAGGAAGCTACAGAATTTTATTCTTCCCGTACAGAGCTGCACTGTTCAGGCTAAGTGGTAAGCCAAGCAACGTACAGAGCCATCCACTGATTCCCCTCTTCATTGTCTCCATTGATGTAATGGGCACATCATAAACCAGCAAAGGTCAGAGGATCTGAGGCAGGATGCCACATTGGTATAACCAGGCCTTGAATTTCCCTGGCAGTCCAGACGTATCCACTTTGCAGAGTGAGGTCTGCAGGTCCTTAATGGATATCTGGATGACTGCCTCATCTCCGAGGCTGTGGTGAAAATGTTTTCCCAAACTTTTGACTGGCTTCTGATTGAGAGATAGAATTTTGTTGACATCCAGGGAAAAGTGGAACTTGTCTGAAACTCTGCCTCTTCTGAAAACAAGTGACCTTGACTTAGCAGGCTTAAAGCTCATCCCTGCCTATTTGATGAGTCTCTCCAGCCTTTAGAGTATCCACCTGCACCCGGGTACAGAGGATGCTGTGACTGTGAGGTCATCCATATAGTCTGTGATGGGGGGATGTTGTACGCCATACCTGGTTGATGGACCTCTGCACTCTAACTCTGCAGCTGTTACTGCTATGTTCATAGGGCAAAGAGGATTGATATAGTACACCCAGTGATAATGCCCTTCTCCAAACGGTGCTAACTTGATGTCACTAACCCAGAAGTGACTCTCAATCTGAACTTTTTATAGTAATCCAAGATGACACCCTTGATCTTACTGAAGACATGGTGCTAGTTTAGTTCAGACTTTACTACCTTATGTGGCACTGACCAGTATGCATTTGCTAGGTCTAGGCCACAGCACAACTAGATCTCCTTTCCCCTTGTGTGCCTGCTTGATAAGCCGCGTGACTATACCTCTGTGTTTTCGAGGCAGCCTGGAATACCTGGAGTTCCCCCCTTATGCACTGAGGTGTCATGAACAGGATGTTTGTCAGCCAGCAGGACAGAATACTGAAGAAGATCTTGCCTTCGACATTGAACAGCGAGATCGATCTAAACGAGCGTTTATTAACCTTTAAGTATTTGCGACCCGAGTTTTCATAACAGTTTGAATCGTGGCCCCCGTAACATTTTTTTGAAATGTAGATGCATATTTTATTATACATACTTAACTTTTATCGACATTTATCTAACTCTATATTTATTGTTCTAGTATCAGAATGTAGTTTAAGTTAATTTGTTTTGGTTTCAACAGATTTTTTTTCATATTTTTGATTGTTTTCTTTTTTTCACATCTTCGCACCTCCCTTTTTGTTACTTTGCACCCCACTAGCGGGGCCCTCCCCACAGGTTGCGAACCACTTATCTAAACTGCTCAGTGTCTGTGGAATTCTCCTCCTTTAGAATCCAAACCCCCTCAGCAAACCTCCATTGCTTGTTATAGATACTTGTCAAGCCCCTAGCATACATAAAGTATGCAGATTTTAGAGTCGCATGTTGCAGAGGCGTCAGCTAGTTTCAAGGAATTACCCAAGGCTGGGGACATGGACCTGAAGTAGTAGGGGTATTATTTTGGAAAAACTACAGCTTCTTCCAGAATTTATTGTTGTGGTGTGACTAGTGCTGACTACTGAGTGTTGTGAGCTATGCTCATTGCTGGTAACAGTCAAGTCGATTTAATAGAAATTAATTTTCTGCACTGATGTTCACATATATATATACATAAATATATACATTGAGGTGTGATGAGAGATGCAATGTGAATAATGCACACCCAGCTCTAGTGAGCTAGCATGTGGAATATAAATCCAAACTGACAATGCTCCCCCACCATTAGACATATTTACAGGGCCTAAAAATAAGAACAGCTTCCCAGTAAAAGCTGCTGCTAGAATACTTTCTCTAGGTGTTTACTTTTATCTCCATCCATTAATCCACCCATCTGTCCATCCATCCATCCTGTTTATCCTGTTGAGATTCATGCATAATGGGTATCTATACTGGCAACATTGGGTGTGAGGCAGGGACCAACCAGAGGCAGGCACTAGTCTATTGCACCCTAGTCTCACACATACACCCACACTCACTCAATCAGTTTACTTTTGTTTCCTAAATGAAAGTTGGGCTAAGTCACAACAGGCTAATTCAGAATCACCAGTTAATTTAACTTGAATGCCACTGGGATACCCTTTGGAAGACTGCACTATGGATACATACATGCAGAGAATGGCTGACACAGGATTTGTGTCTGGACTCTTCTAGTTGTAAGTTTCTAACTCTAACCATTGTCAGCACCATACTAGTCACTCACATTTATTAATGTATGGGTGCTACTGGGGGTCCTTAATACAAACCACCTCACTGTGCCTGTGACTGCCAAGTCAGGAGTTTTCTTTCTTTTTAGTCATTCTGGTACATATTTGAGAGGGGTTAGTTGTTTGACATAATCCTTATATATAATTTGATACTATCCGTATGTATGGTGTTCGCATCAATACCCCATATGTATGGTGTTCGCGTCAATACCCGTATGTATGGTGTTCGCGTCAATACCCCGTTTGTATGGTGTTTGCGTCAATACCCTGTATGTATGGTGTTTGCGTCAATACCCTGTATGTATGGTGTTTGAGTCAATACCCTGGTTTGAGTCAATACCCCATATATGTATGGTATTCGCGTCAATACCCTGTATGTATGGTGTTCACATCAATACCCCGTTTGTATGGTGTTTGCGTCAATACCCCGACTCAATACAAGTTAGAATCATGCAATGGGACTCTGCCTCTGTAGTTAGAACATAACGTGGCAAACGCGGACGCAGTATTGCATGATTGGCTAAGAATGTTTGAATGCTTCAGTGAAGCCGCTGGACGGCCAAGTATAGTAAGTCAGTGTTGGTTCGAGCAGATAACAGTAAGTTCGGTTGGTTTTTGGAACGTTGGTTTGGTGGCGCGTACTTTCCAGGACTAACATCATCAACTGACTTAAACCCACAGCTTCGACAGCTCTGGAACCGTAAGTAATTTAGAACGTATTGCTTGGTACGTCGAAATCTATCTTTGGGCAGTTCGGTTTTGGCATCCATTCTTCTGACATCTGTTGGCAAACTGAGTAATGACGGCTGGGTATTAACAACGGTCATTGTTTCAATTTTAGCCGATCTCAGATCTAAAATGACCACGGCAACATAATTATTACTCCGACGCTGATTAGAGTCGTAAAATACGGTTTGTTTTGAAAATTTGTTTGCCGGAAAAAATCAAATGAAGTATATGTCTTGCAGCCCCATTTAAACAGGAAGCTCTTCATTACATCGGCCAAAAAGGTCTATTTTAAGCACAAATCAGTACCATGATAACAAAATCATTTCAAGGACTTAAAAAAACAAATAATTCTTTGCAGAGAAAGTATGGATTTCACAAATGTAGAATTTGTAGCCCGATTCGATTGGGCTCCCAGTCGCTAGTATGATAATAAATATGTATGTATGTGTGAATGCATGTATCTATCTATCAATCCATCATGAAGGTGCCTCACAGGTCCACACTCAGTCACTGCCTGTGTGCAGCTTCTTTGTTTCTGTTTGGGTTTTTCTTTGTGTTTTTCAGTTTTCTTCCCACATTTCAAATTTCATGCATGTTAAGTACATTGTTGCTGTTTCCTTCCTTACATCCAATGCTGCTCAGGCCTTTCATGTCCCTAAATAAATAAGCAGGCATAAGAACTGTCATGATATGTATTTAAATTTTGTATGTGTATGCATCACCAGTAAGTTATAAACACGTTATTTTTCTCCTGTTGTACTTGACACTGAGTCCCTCTTTGCTTGCACAGATACCTAATGGTTGCCCTCATTTGAACAGTAACTTTTTAATTCTTTGACTTTCTTCAGTGAACAATGACCCAATGAACAGGCTGCTGTTAAATTCTAAAGCACTGTGACAGCCGACTTGTGATTGCTGGCCGGGATCTAGAAGGCCTTTAAGGTCACCCAGAGGTTTTCATTTTATTTATTTCTTTTTTTTCTGGTCTGCACACTGCAGATTTCATTAGGTGCCACAACATCCTTTTTTGTTTACTGGATAGATAAGATGACTCACTTGATTTCCTGTTATGGAAATGCGGTTTGTTTAAACATTGTACTGACTCTTTGAGGCCATACTGGCAGTGTTCCCCCTGCCTTTAGATACATTTACATGACATATTAATAAGGACACCTTTCCAAAAATATTAGTGTTAAAGTACTTGATGGTGAAAAACTCAAGGTGTTTAAGCTGAAAAGGTGATATATAATTCAACAAACTTCTATTAATTTTGAAAGTCATTTTGATTTGTTTCATCATGAACAGCACAGAGTGGAGATTCTCTTTTTTAATTTCAGTGTCCACATTAAATGTGAAATCAGCTGGTGACTGTGCATGAACCCTAAGCCTGACACCTTCATGTTACTTTAGCCATACTCTTCCCATTAGGTCCCCAGCAGTGAGGGTTCCAAAGTCTACAACAACAACAACAACATTTATTTATATAGCACATTTTCATACAAAAAAATGTAGCTCAAAGTGCTAAATACAAAATAAATATTTTTCTGTAGCAAAAAGAAAATAATTGATTGCCAATAAACTGAATGGTCACTTCAAGTCGGTATGTAAACTTGCCACTTTTTGTCCTTTACAATGGTTTTCTATGGTTTGGTTTATTGCCATATGTTACAAGGACAGTGAAATTCTTTTTATGCTCTTGTTCTCAGTAAAACAAGCAAATATATAACACATACACTATATTGCCAAAAGTATTGGGATGCCCACCTTAACACACACATGAACTTTAATGATATCCCATTCTTAATACATAAATAAATGAAAATACACGATCACTGCGCTGCGCCTATCGAACTGCTGAACGATGTTGGGAAAAAGATGGACTGATTGTCTCTAAACAGATTTTCAGGACTTCTCTTTTCAATTTCCAGGCTGAAGTTCTTTGAGACTTCTTTGCCGATTTAGTATCCCATCATTCAAAGAATCCTAGGGTCTTATTTAATTCAATTAACGAGGCCATTCACCCTCATTCTGTGATGGGATTAAATAGCACTGTTCATTCATGTGAGCAGTTTCTCTCATTCTTTGTCAGCAAAATTGATACTATCCGCCGTGGCATTGTTCATACTGAATATAAACTTCCTACTGTTAATCATGACATTGTCCTAGAATCTTTTGATCTAGTCTCACTTTCACAGCTAAAAAGAACTATTGACACCCTTAAACCAGCTTCCAGCCCCCTCGATATTGTACCACCACGTCTCTTAGTGGAAGCATTTGATGTGTTCGGCCCATCCTTACTAGCGATTATAAATTATTCTATTAGTTTGGGGGTTGTGCCCTCATTTTTTAAACATGTTGCAATCCGTCCCCGTCTAAATAAGGCAGAATTAGATTCTGGAGTTTTAGCCAATTTTCGTCCAATTTCCCAACTGCCATTTCTGGCTAAAAGTCTAGAAAGAATTATTTATAATCAATTGGTCGATCACCTTAACTCCAATAATTTATTTGAGATCTACCAATCTGGTTTTAGGCGTTATCATGGTGTTGAAACGGCACTCCTGAAAATGTTCAACGACATCTCTCTTATTACTGACTCAGGTGATGCAACAGTCCTTCTCCTCCTTGACCTGTCCGCTGCCTTTGATACCATTGACCTTGAAATATTGCTGATGTGGCTTGAACATCTTGTTGGGCTTAAAGGGGCTGCTGTTAACTGGTTCAGGTCATATCTAACTGGTAGACACTTTTCAGTGACTTTTAATTCCTCTTTTTCATCTACTGCTCCTCTTAAATATGTTGTTCCTCACGGATCCATTTTGGGTCCTATTTTATTCTCTATATACCTTCACCCTATTGGAGCGATTTTTAGGAAATTTAACATTTCTTTTCACTGCTATGCTGATGATACTCAGGTTTATATTCATGTCTGCAACTCTGCAACAAATCAACTCCACAACTGTCTGTCTGAACTAAGATCCTGGATGGCTAATAATTTTCTTGATCTAAATCAAAATAAAACAGAGCTGCTTATAGTAGGTCCATCAGCTAAAGCCCAAATTGGTCTTGGACTTCTCGGCTCTTTCTGTGTCTTTTGCAAACCTCAAGTCCGCAATCTAGGTGTTATCTTTGACAGTAACCTCTCTTTTGAGAAACAAGTAAATTCTGTAGTCAAGAGTTGCTTTTTCCAGCTTTTCCAGGGAAAACATTTGGTGTAACAAAGTTAACTGAGAACCTAGCAAATTCGTTTTGAAAAGTACTTTGGCGAACTTTGTCAATTCACAATATCCATGACCATAAGCAAAACTCTAGGTGATCCCACCTATTGGCCCATAGACTGCTGAGCAGTGGATACTTTTTATCTATCCAACTGTTTCGTTTCTTAACCTGCTTATCCAGGGCAGGGTCGTACGCTATCCGGCTCAAGGCTAGAACAATACACACACACACACCTATCAGGGCTCAGTTTCACAATACTAATTCACCTAACCTGCATGTCTTTGCACTGCTGGCTAACACAGAGAACATGCAAACTCCACACAGGGAACACCTGGGACTTGACCCCTGTCTTCAAGTTGTATGGCAGCAACACTACCACTATGCCACCCCAGATACATTTTAACTCTAATAAAACAGATTTAGCGTGAAGAAAAAAAAAGGGTGCAAGACAATGACACCTTAAACTGAGACCATCATACCCTAGAACTAGTGCTGACATTGCTTTACCTTGGAACATTTTTGCCTGCAAAGTAACAAGGTTAGTTTCACATATAAAGTGACACTGAGATCATCATAAACAGCAACTATCCACCACCACATGTTTTACAAGCAGGTTAGGTGCATTGGCGATCCTAAATTGTTCCTAGTGTGTGTGCTTGGTGTGTGTATGTGTGTGTGTGTGTGTGTGTGTGTGCACCCTGTGGTGAGCTGGCACCCTGCCCGGGGTTTGTTTCCTGCCTTGTGCCCTGTGTTGGCTGGGATTGGCTCCAGCAGACCCCCGTGACCCTGTAGTTAGGATATAGTGGGTTAGATAATGGATGGATGGACATCAGGCAGCTGAAATCTAAGCATGCAGTGACATATTTACTGTTATAAACCATATAGAAAACTCTGATTTGATTTTTCAGCCCGATACGTGGTCTCACTTTTCAGTTCAGAAGTCAGTAGAGTACTCCAATATCCATCAGGTGTTATATCAAGTTGGGGGCACAGAGGAGACTCCATTCTGTATTGTCCAGTTCTGTTACTCACGTCCCCTAGTGGCAACTGCTTGGCCAGTGACTCGCCTCCCATTTTGTGCTCTTCTGAGCGCAGCAATCCAAAAATTACGGTAACCCTTATGTTGTATTCTGTTGCATTCTCTTTACACTCTCTGCTGCCAAGAACCTTGGGGGACTGCATCAGAGAGCCAGAGTCTCGTATTAGAGTCTGGCGCTTCTAACATTTTCTTTTAAATTCATTTTGTTCACCTGAAAGCTGTTGCCTGTCTGCAATAAGAAGCCCTTTATGTTCACATTGACATTGCAAATAGCTTCATCGACCTTGGCCTTCTTGATCGCACTTTAATTATTATTAAGACTGGGAGGATTAAGGTTTGAGACACTAATTTTCTTTATTTTATTTGTGTAATTTAATCATCCAGCCCCCCCCCACCTCCCACCCCCGAAGTTTATAATACCATTAAAAATGTAAATTAGGCTGACAGTTTTTAACATTGTACGTGTTTTGCTATAAGGGCACCTAGATTATGTATCCAATTTCTGAAAATAGAGAATAATCTTAAATTTTAAACATTACTTTTTCCACTTTCTACTGTGTCCTTCACCTGCACTCAAATGCAGAAATCCATGGCGGTTTCTTTTCACATAAAGGGTACAAACCCTCCTATACCCCAACTTTTTATCATTCATGTAATAACTTATTTTCATTTCCTGTAATTTATCCTCAAAATTCATGCATAAGAGAGGAGGTGTTTTTGGTCCCCAGAAAGTGGAAAAACCAAGAAAATATATTTCAGTTGGACATTCTGGAAAGTTTGCTCTTTTTAGGATCACACCCAACAAATAGGACAAATTATTTTCATACTAGTCATTAAGCCTGTTACAATAACGGGCGCTAGAACAGTAGTGCATAAACATTAGTAGGAACAGTCTATATTAAATGGCAAGGGATCGTGTATGTGGCTGTAATATGCGTGACTGTATTGTGTGCCTTTAATTTTCTCTCTCAGTAATACTGGTTTGTATTTCCGTAAAATGCCTGTAATTTTGTCTGACAGTAATACAGTGGAACCTCGGTTCACGACCATAATTCGTTCCAAAACTCTGGTCATAACCCGATTTGGTCGTGACCTGAAGTAATTTCCCCCATACGATTGTATTTAAATACAATGAATCCGTTCCAGACCGTACAAACTGTATGTAAATATATATATTTTTAGTTTTTAAGCACAAATATAGTTAATTATACCATAGAATGCACAGCGTAATAGTAAACTAAATGTAAAAACATTGAATAACACTAAGAAAACCTTGAACAACAGAGAAAACTAACACTGCAAGTGTTCGCGCTATAGCCTTATGACCCGCTCGCTAAAAACACCTTTTTTAATGAGTTTTAAGCACAGGGAAAAAATGAACATTTGAAAAATCCGTAATTTAATAAACAACCAAGAAAAGTAACATTGCAACAATGCACGTGCGCGCCTGTGTGTGTGTGTGTCTCTCTCTCGCGTGCCTGTGTGTGTGTGTGTCTTGCACGCCTGTGTGTGTGTGTCTCTTGTGCGCCTGTGTGTGTGTATGTCTCTCTCTCGCACGCCTGTTTGTGTGTATGTCTCGAGCGCCTGTGTGTGTCTCTCTCTTGCACACCTGTGTGTGTGTATGTCTCTCTCGCGCATGCGCCTGTGTGTGTGTGTGTCTCTATTTCTCTCTCTCTCACTCTCTGCACAGGGAATGCACAGGGAGAGACTGAACATGTGCGGCCTCGCACATGCGCACTTCACCAGAAGACACACCCACGAACACCTGGACGCACACAGGGGTTTTATTAAAGAGGATTGCTAGAGCAAAGGAAAGTCACTAGGGGGCTCTGTCTGTGTGTAATTTGGTTTGATATTGTCTTTTTGTATGAACTTTTGGACTGGTACCTTTGAGGCTAAGGCTCTGCGCTGATTTCTGGAAGGCTGCCTACTCTGTGGAGCCCTTGAGCACAGCCCTTAGCCTGAAAATTGCTCCATGGGTGATATGCAATGGCTGACTGTGAACTGAACGTCAAAAAACTTGTAATGGAACCCCAAATTAATATTATCTCATGGACTTCATTGGTGTCTGACTTTTCATATAAAATGAGGAGAATAGCTATGGAACATGTCAAAGGAAGACAATAGGACGAACGAATTGACCCTGGCCTGCAAAATCATCTAGAATGGGATGACGGAGTCTCCTTGAATTTGGTTTTGGAGATAGGCGACAGTAGACCAGCCAAAGGTGGTGCCATAAACTTTCTCTTGGGATCAGCTACAAGACACAGAGGTCAGTCCATCTGTAATTAAAACGCTTTTCACCCATTCAATTTCTTGGGGTCTGGCGTCCTTTTAAGTGTAGAGGTGAGAGGGAAATAATATTCATGTGATTTACTTGACTAGTAGCCCCCTTGACAAAAGAGCGTTTTAGTGTCTAGACAAGCATGAGAGCGTTGAATATTTTGTGTCATTTTTTTTTCATAATGAATTTTTATTCCATCTTGTTTCCGCCCTATGTGTGTCAGCTGCTCAAGCAATCTGTTGACTTTAGTCCATACGTCATTCCAGTCAGCCAAAATCATTTGTAAATCTTTAATTCAAAAAATGAAACTGCTTACCCATAAATTTAGAATCAGCATAGTGGAGCCCAGATCAGTATCGTTGCACAGCACTACTGTGCCATTTTGAACTCATTTTGAGAGGTGTTTCTAGTTCTCCTAATGTTACAGAGGACTTTCTCTTACAGACATGCAGACTGATAGGCAGCTCTAAGTTGACCTGCTCTGAGTACAGATGGCTGCTTCTCAAGACTGAGTGTGTCTCCCTTAATGCAAATCAGTATCAATGCGTTTAAAGAAAATGCATTGATGGATGTTATTGTGGCTGCACAAACTTACGCTCAGCCAGTTAACTTTAGGAAGGCACTCAAACCATTACCACTACATAAGGCTCCATCCGCACAGTTTAAAAGTAATCAAGTTATGATACATAATGACTGCACCCGTCACCTTTCCCCAGCAATTTCAACATTACTTTTTGCATCATGCTTTATTCCTTGAGCCTTGCTGGATTTCTCACAACATATTCAAACCTTCTCCATCAGGTTGTTCTTGGCCCTGCTGCAACTGGGAATGGAAACACAACTTGATTTTGTCCTTCTTCATTACCACATACTACAGCCAGTGGAGATATGTCTCGAGTGTCAGGCTCATTCTCTGAAGCAGCGTGGTATCAGTCACATACAGGGATAGCTTGGAGATGTTTCCTGTTTTCTTTAGCTTTGTTGTCTCTGCTCTGTCCATTTTGATCACACATCTTGGGAGTTGTTTGTAATGTGGATCAAGCCTGTCTCATTTGGTATTTTTATTTAATATCACTGTCTTTTAGGATGTTCTTGGCTGTTTGTAGTGCTCTTTCTGCTTCCACCGTTATCTTGTTTAAAATGTGGACCAGCCGTTGCACGAACAAAAACATCCTGCTCAGTAAATGAATCAAGTGAATACTGTAAACTGTCCTGAAATTCCAAATCTTTTCAGTATGCTCCTCCATTTGATAGGTGCAAACCGTCTAGAAATTTTGACAGTACACCCCTGGATCAAGTGCTTGTGCCAACAAAGCAGAATCAGGAATTCTACAAATGGTCACCCCACAGTTTCCTTAGTATAATTTTTCCTGTAACTTTCCAGGTTAGCTGATGTGTGAAGAAAGCCAAAAAAATACATAAAACCTCAAGGTTTCCTTATTTTTGTGCTTTGAAAAAGTATTTGACCCTTTCCTGATACCCTGTAGTTTTGTATGTTTGTGGCTTCAGATCTTTAAACAAAATATGACATAAAGGAAACCAGTTAATATATGAGCCCATTTTAGATTGCTGCTTAATATATTTAAGCAATAAAGTTGTGCAACACCTGTATTTCCCATGTGAAAAAGTAATCAGTTAACTCAAACAGCTGACCAACGTTAACTGATAATCAGACTCCAGACCTGACTGCAACAAGCCCTCTGTTGAATCCAAACATCACAGTACATGACAGTAAAGTCACTACAAGGTTTCTAGAAGAACGTTGAGCCTTGATGAAAGAAAGTTCCACAGGAGATGAGGGAAAAGCATTATTGAAACGTACTAATCATCTTCCAACCCACTTAGTCATGAACAAGGTCACAATGGTCTGCTGGAGCCTTTCCCAGCTTGCATAAGGTGCAAGGCAAGAACAAACCTTGGACAGGGCAAACACAAACAGAGCCCACAACCACACACTAGGGCCAATTTAGCATCACCAATTCATCTAATATGCATGTCTTTGGAGTGTTGGAAGAAATCAGAACAAAGCCATGCAGACACAGAGAGAACATGCAAACTCCATGCAGGGAGAACCCAGCAGCTACTACTACTTCACCACCATGCTGCCTTAGGGAAGGGCCACAAAGCCAATTAAGGGGCTTTGGGACTTCAATGCAGGAACAACAAGTTGCCAAGGAAAGGCTAGTTTACCAAAATTGTCTCAAGAGCACAGCAACAAACTGTCCAAGAAGTCTCAGAGGTCACCAGAAGAACATCCAAATAACTGCTGGCCTTTCTTGTCTCCGCTGTGGTTACTGTTCATAGTAAGAGACTGAGCAAACACAAGATTTATGGCGGAGTAACAAGACAAAAATTTCTGCTGTCCAAGAGTTCTTCTCCCACATTTGTCAAGAAACACTGGGATGATTCCCAATCTTTTTAGTATCATATTCTATGGACAGATCGGTCAAAGGTAGGACTCTTTGGCAAACCCCTGTCATGCTATGTCTGATGTTAAAGCTAATGTAGAGTTTGACAGTCAGAACATTGCATAGTATCTCCAATAAAACATGGGAGTGTTAGTGTTATGGGGTGGAGATGCTTTGGTGCCCCAGAAGTCTTGCCGTTACTGAAGTATGAACTTTACCAGAATATTCATAAGGAGCATAATGGGTCATCTCTCCATGACCTTAAGCGTAGTTGGTTATGCAGCAGGACAGTGACTCAAAACACAAAAATAAGTCAACAACTGAATGGTTCTGAAGAAATAGAATCGAACTTTTAGAGTGGCCAAGTCAAAGTCCTGACTTGAAATAAATACAAGCAGAGATGCTGCAGGACCTTAAACAAGCAGTCAGTTCACTCGCGCAAACGTACCAATGTGTCTGAATTAAGAGCAATGGGAAAGACTTATATCTGAAACATCATTAATACTGCTAAACATGCTGCAACCAAGTATTGAAACTATGGGAGCAATTACCTTTTCACATGGGTGTTGGATAAACTTATCCCTCGATTGAAGAAAGTAATTTTACAACTGAATTGTGTTCACTCAGGTTCTTTCTCTAATATCACATTTTGTTTTTAAAGGTCTGAGGCTACATCAGTGTGTAAAATATGCGAAAACAGGCTATTAGAAAGGGGCACACTTTTTTCACAGCACTGTGTATCTGATGACCTCTGTTCAAATGAGCCAATCATAAGAGACTGAAACAACTAGCTTGATTGATTTTTCACAGTTTGGTTGTTTTGTAGTTTCTCAAATATCCATCTGACATCTGGAGAAAGTTGTTGACTACAGTTAATACCAAAGGTAGCCTTGTGTCGTCCACTTTTCCGCTGTTTTCCACGACAAGGGAACAAAGACATTTGGCAGCACTGAATTGAAGGAAGTGCAGCAGTTGTTTTTACAGTTTTTGGGAACAATAACAATGCAGTAGTATACCTTATCTTTTGACTCATACTTTGTTATGTACAGTATATCTGGTGTACTTTTAGTACACTTTCTTAATGCTAGTTGTGCCTCAATGCATCTTTACGATTTACACTAAGTGCTTTACATTATAACATAATACAGTATAAGATTCTCAAACCTGCTAAAACCAGTTCAGGGTTACAGGCCCGGAGGCTATCCTAATGTACAGAGTGTAAAACTATAATAAACTAAGAACACAGCACTTCAACATAGCTGCTTACGGTGTATTTTTTCATGCACAGTATTTTTAATAGCCTTTTGCCAATCTTTCAGAGCCCCCGTCGCCATACCTGTGATTAGACTTTCATGTGTGAACATAATCAACCCGGGAAATTGCTGGGTCACCTTTTATGTGTGAACAGCCAGTAAATTTCTGGGATGGTTCACCTACAAATTGCCTGGGTCATATGTGTAAAGGGGCTATTGTCTCAGCAGTTATGTCCTGTATATAGATAATTTATATAAATCTAGAGTAATAACACTCTAGTAACAGATAATAATAAATGTCCACTTCACAAAAACTAATTCCACATGTAGCAGTGTCCTTGAATGTAAAGATTTTGCCTCAGCATTGAGCTGACCTGTTATAGTTAGAACCAATTTAAGAATCGTCTGTTTTACTTCCCATTTAATTTTTAATGCCTCTTCTTCCACCCTTTTTCAGAACATATAGTATAGGCATAAAATACCCCGGGGCGGCACGGTGGTGCAGTGGTAGCGCTGCTGCCTCACAGTTAGGAGACCCAGGTTCGCTTCCCGGGACCTCCCTGCGTGGAGTTTGCATGTTCTCCCCGTGTCTGCGTGGGTTTCCTCCCACAGTCCAAAGACATGCAGGTTAGGTGGATTGGCGATTCTAAATTGGCCCTAGTGTGTGCTTGGTGTGTGGGTGTGTTTGAGTGTGTCCTGTGGTGGGTTGGCACCCTGCCCAGGATTGTTTCCTGCCTTGTGCCCTGTGTTGGCTGGGATTGGCTCCAGCAGACCCCCGTGACCC
Source organism: Polypterus senegalus (assembly GCF_016835505.1). Classification (NCBI taxonomy): domain Eukaryota; kingdom Metazoa; phylum Chordata; class Cladistia; order Polypteriformes; family Polypteridae; genus Polypterus; species Polypterus senegalus. Next base: position 114,201,968 of record NC_053154.1, read on the forward strand.
TGTGTTCGGATTCAGCGGGTTAGAAAATGGATGGATGGATGGATAAAATACCCCAAAAAACTTTTAGGTGTTTGCAACATTTATTTATTTTTTTAGGACAGTGTGGTGCTGACTGAGATCTTTATTGTGAATATGTTTTTGTTCATACGGACATCAAAGGTTTGACAAACGAGAGAAGATCATTTAGCATTCAAACATGTTTGGCTTGCTATATGCATATCTTATCCAGATACTTTTGTAAGGTTGGCAAGGGTTTTGTTTCAACTTCATGATCAGTAATTTATACCATATTCCCATCACTTTTAGCATGAAAATTGGGCATTGGGACTCATTTTGGAACAGATGGGACCTGTTCCACCGTGACAGGTTACATTTAACCCAGAGGGGCACAAATGTGTTAGGGAGGCGTATGAGTAGGTCAGGCAAGGATTGGTTAAATTGAGGAATTGGGGGGGGCAGAGAGCTTAGGACAGGCCAGGTTTAGAACTATACATGGAGGAATGATCAATGGTATAAAAACAACTATGCATAATAGCATAAATTGTAACCTAAAGTTTAGGTGCAAAGAAAAATAAGTAACACATTAAAAATAGCTTGCATTAATGCTAGAAATTTTAAAAAGTAAAACAGTATGTAGCTGGACATAATTATGACATTATGGCAACAGCAGAAACCTGGTTAAATAACAAATACTGTATGGACGTGAGTATAACATAGAGGGATACACATTTTTAGGAAGGACAGACAGAACAGAACATGAGGGTTAAGGTTGGATGATGAGCCCCATCTTAGTGAGGAAGTCTGGATTTATCTGGAAAGCGTTTGAGAAAGGGGTCTAATTTTAGGAAAGTCACCCAAATGCAGACAATAATTTCAATACACATCTTTTTAGTATATTAAAAAGACAAGTTTACAGGGGGATATTATAGTAATAGGGGACTTTAACAACCCGAATATTAACTGGGCTTGCGGGTGTAAAGTTGATTGAACCACTAGGGTCAAGTGACTACAATATAATACAAATCTCTGTGATTTTGGAAGAGCGCAGATGCAAAAAACAAAATGGCAAAGTTTAAATTTGGTTGGGCAAATTTTCAGCAGATGTGGGAAAGTCGAGGGAAGACTGGGATTAGCTAACTCGACGGAGGCCCAGATGGTACATTCCAAAAAGAGGCCCAGTGTGGCAGTTCCACAGAGAACTCACACTTTGACTGAAGTTAAGTACTGGGGGACTGTAGTTCATGTCTGCAGCTTCAGTTGTAAATCTCCTGTGCCATGCCAGAGAAACAGGGCAATGTCATTTTGTCCCACACTTTACAGCCCTTGTGGGTTCACTTTTGTGAAGTTCCCTGGTTTGTATTCTAGGATGCACTGGCACCCTCTCCAGGGGTCAGGTTTATAAAACTTGCATACGCACAAAAATTGGCTTGAAATGTGCATACACAGCTTTCCACGTAAAAGCCAAGATTTATTAAAAAAAAAAAACTTGACGGGGGAACTTGCACACATTTACGGCAACCCTGACTCATGCATACATAACATTTGGAAGGAACTGGGAAATGTCAACACCCTTGATGAAGCAGGGAAATGCAGCCCAAACAGCTAAGTGACGATGTGCACACATTATAATTCATATCATAGAGCCGTTACTAAAAAGTGCATTAATGTGACAAATGTATTAAACCCTAAAAGTGATGAATATTATGTATAGTCTCTGTTTGTGCTCCTTTTTAAGAGGGCCAAAGCTAGGTATTTGCACTGAAGAGTTTTTTGTTTTTTCATCAGTTATAGCCAACCTGTTGTGACGTCTCAGGGAACTGGCTGACAGGTCAGGAATATCTCTGCCATGCTTCACTCCATCATGCTCACTTTGCTAGCAGCCATTAACCAAACCAAACTACATTCAGTTGTCGTATGGTGTGAATGGTCATATACATAAAACATAACATAACAGGCTATGTGCAGCTGTGTCCAATTCTCTAATTCTACTAATATTCTACTAATATTGCAATGAGGGTACCTAGCGAGAATGAAGCTGCTTTTGTTAATCATAAGCAGTAACATTGCATTAATGCACAAGTCATCTGTGATGACAAGAAGAAACTGGCAAACGTCATTGCTCGAAGGCCTGGGTCAACCTGTGATCAATTTATTTTGAAGCAAAGAAGGTTTGGTGCTGTACACAATGTCTTTTTTTTGGTAAGGTAATTGGATGAAAATTCAGTTTTTCATCTGGCCTGTACTATCCATAGCAACATGTGCCAGGTGACAGTGGCTACCCGCTCAGATGCTGGGGCCTTACGCTTTTCTCTGAATCCCAGAATACAGAGGAGAGGTGCTACAATGCCATCCATGCTCTTGCACAATCAGTTGCTTAGTGTAGGATGGAACGCCTCAAATGCAGGTGCCGGGGTCTCAATGTGTTAGGTGGGAGACTACTCTAACAGTCAATGAGGCTCAAGAGCACTGTGATTGCATAGTCAATGCATGGTTGTTTCAGGGTGGCAACCGGGCAGGGCTTGAGGTGTGTTCACATATACACATTTGCAAGATGATTGTGAAGTATGAAGGTAAATTATGTAGAAATGTGTGTAAGGCAGGATTGATACATCTTAATTTTTTTTTTATTTTGAAATTCACATTTTCCTGGTTTTTGGTTTATGCATATTTTCACCTGTGAATCCATGTAAAGTTTTATAAATGAGACCCCTGGCCTGTTTGCTGTAATGTGCTCAGGTACTGGTGAACCCCAGCAGGACTAACCCTGCACTCACTTTCTACTGGAGTTTTAGGAGTTTCCATTTGTCACATCACACCCTCCCAGTTTGTTCACATTTTGTGTATTTCTAACTGGAGTTTTGAGAAGTGAACCAAAGTGACTCCTTTCATTGGCCAACTGAGTAGATTACATTATGTGAGATTTCGAGGAAGCTCAGATCCCTTCTTCAGGCAAAGTACTGAGCTTCCTGCAAAGCTTGTATGTTGTAATCTACTCAGTTAGCCGATAAAAGGTGTCACTTTGCTTCATTTCTCATTGCATCTATAAATGGCTAACACAGTACAACACTCTGAAACTACCGACTGGAGTCTGAAGTCATTCTTGATTTTCCACTTCACTCAGACAAAAAGCAGTTAAAGATTTACTCTCATTGTTTTTGTGTAAGTAAAAGTAGAGAAACGATATTAGACAAGCATTGCAGTGTTCAAAATACACAATTCAAATTAAATTCAATTCCATTTATTTTTATACAGTGCTCTTCCCTGAGACTTAGGGTGCTATAAAATGTTTACTGGCAAAATACAATTACAAACGTTAGAAATCACTAATTACACAATGCATACACACACATAACTGTATTAATTTAGTTTATGCACACAGTAAAGCAAAGCCGTTTCTAACCTGATTAACATAAACTACTCTAATCATCTACTGAATGTCATTTAACATTATTGGTGACCTGTGGCCAGTTAACAACAGAGGAAAGGAGCACAAAAACTTTGGTCAGCAGCAATATAACTGCAAAATGCCATTCACGTCTATGATTTTTAAAACATTTTATTTTATGTAACAAAATAAGGCTCTCGGTCAGCATCACATTACAACCTACCAAAGGAAAGAAAGAAAGTTATGTCTGAATAGTTGCCACTTGGAATTGTGTTTGCAACACATTCGCCACAGGGAGGTCATTTTTTCATACAGTATTTCCCACAGCACCTGAACAAATCTCTAAAAATGAGAGATGAATGGATATTTCAGGTTGCTTGATAGGAGTTGCTGTGGCTGTAAGCAGGAGAGATTTGGAGACTCTAATGAGTTTCTTTTCTGGCTAGCTTCTGCCTTATTCATAGCTCACCTCATTTGGCGCTCCATTCTTCAAATTTCTTTTCACTGGGCTTCAGCATTCTGTTTTGCACCTCCCGATCTAGTGTACGTCCTCATGTTTAGACTGCTCAGGAGCTTTAGAGCTCCCAAAAGATGCTTCAGCTTTCCTGATTCTAGGGTCTCGTGATCATGAGCGTGTGAAGAAAAATTCTTAGACGGGGAGATGCGACATAACAATTTGGTGTGTTTGCACATTTGTACCAGTTGAAATCCTCCTTACATAAACAGGGGTCTTGTTTTGTAAATATAAAAGGCACATGAGAAATTAAGCTTCAAGATTAGCTGCAGGATAAGATATTATACAGATATGGAAAGTGCCTACCAGCAGTGACGTGCGGTGAGGTTCATGGCTGGTGAGGCACTGACTCCTTCAGTGTGAGATTTACAAACATACGAAACAAAAAGAATAGTTTATTCACTGTTCAATTGGCAGTATGCACATTGACTACTGTTTATGTTCCATATCTCATCAGCACTCTTTACACATAGATAGGTAAGGCACATATTTGTCTACGTTTATAGTGGCGAGAGAGAGCGCATTTGCTCTGCACCCTCCATGTGTTCTAAATTTGCTGTTGCAATTCCACAATTCATACTCATTCAATACAAATGAAACTATAGAGTGGTGTATAAAAAGCTGGATTTCAATTTTGTCCTTAACTGAAATATTTAGTTGTTTATAAAAGCTTTTAATTCTGATGCATTAATCAATTTTATTACAGACTGTTCAACAAAAAGATAACAAGAAAACCAAATAATATTTTATTTAAGGTCAAAATGTAGTTTTTAAATATTGGATTGTTTTTTTCTTAGTCTGATCCCATTTTTTTTATTAAATTGAAAACCGTTTATGGTCAAACCTTTATTTGTAAAAGAAGTCCATGGCCTATCCTTCTCCACGAAAATCTCCATCACTTTCTTATAAAAGTCCTCCTTAAAAATCTTAATCTTCCATTTTGGCAGTCTGTTGGAACAAAAAATAAAAATAAATGGACCGCTGCAGTGCACTTGACTTTCTGATATTGCTAACTTATTGGTGCCTCTGCGTAGAAGAACAGCAGCAACGAGCCCCTTCAGTGCAGCACGGTACTGTCTGCCTCACCTTGTGCCTTTTCACTGCTGTTTTATGTCCGATCAGCAAGACTAAATATGTCACACACATTCATTGAAGATATTAGACAGACGGTGGAAAGTCAGGGTGTATAATAAACACGTCTGCAAACATTATATTGGTGACATACAGAGAGACAGCAACAGACACGCGCTAACTGAATGCATCAGCCCCAAGTGTGAGGGAGAGTGCAGTCCGAGGTGAGGTGAGGCTCGTTGGTACCACACCACGTGTTTCTCTTCTGTATTTGAACTGGAAATGTGCCAATTCAGCAATTTTGAATATACAAATTATCAAAATTATTGGAATCATACAGAAAACAAATTTATAGCTAAGACCAGTGGATTCATTTATTTTATGTTACCATTATTAGTTTTTTTACTTTTCATGACACTTTTGCCTCACCTGACTGCACGTCCCTGCCTACATGTGGAATAAAGGAGAGTGGCACTTGACAAAAAATAAATCAACTTCACAATGGTTAGGCAATTGCACTTAAATTTAACATCAACTTTACACTTCTGTGCTTCAAGTGGATTTTTTTAATGAACAGTAAATTTCCTAAACACATTCCGTCCACTTTGGACATTTTCCGTGACACTAGGTGGTAGCAATTCATCCATCCATTATCAAATCCAGTTAATCCAATTGAGAGTCATACGGTTTGAGAGCCTACGCCAGCAACACTGGATGCCATCATCAGACACACAGGGCCCACTCATGGAGACACCGATATTGACATGGGTCCAGTTTATGGTCAAGCATGTCTTTGGGATGTGGAGAATAACTGAATCTGTGCTTTGTGACAATTTACTAAAAGTTGAGTGGATTGAAAGCCTTGCTTTTCAGTTATTATGAAACAAAGGTGGTGTCAAATAAGTCAGAAGTGTTTCATTAAATATATGAATGAATGAGTCTTTAGGTTTTTGCCAACGCTGACAAAAAAACTGAAGGTGTAGTTAAATCGCTTGGATGAATAATTAGCCACATTGACATTACTAATGGTGTATGTTTCCTTTTAGTGTCAAGATGGTGGGGTTCTGTTCCTTAAATTCACCAGATTTTAACTAATAGAAAAACAGCTGCAGAAGAACAAATTAAAGCAAGCATAATAAAAGCCAAATATTAGTCAGGCCATGCTGATGAGAGGTATCGCTGGGAGCCCCCTAGGCACCGTGGATCACCCCCCTTATCCCGCTGATATTCCCACACTAAGATTAAATCCGTCTCTCTATTAGACACTGTGTAGCCATTTAGCATCTGCTAAGCATTGAGGCTTTTCATTCCAACACAGCGGCTATCTCATCATCGTAACCCACGGGGGCTTTTAATCAGTTTAATCAGAACAATTCATCTCAAATGCAAGATTTACAGCTTTTATTGTTGAATGATCAGAGAGTAAGAGAGAGAGAGAGGTAGAAAGAGTATGATGGCAGAAGCGTGTGTTGCACCCAAAGAAATGAATGCTTCCTGTTAATCACACCCAATTATGTAATGACAAAGAGAAGCCATCAGTGGTCTGCTTTTAAATGCATGAAAAAGAACTGCAAGTGGACCAACGAGAACTTGTCACACTTGATCCTGAGCAATTTGGACCAACAACACCGACAGCCTAAGTGAGGCCAGAAGGAGGGCTGCCAACAAAGATGGCTCTACAGCGTAAGCCCTCAAATTATGAGGTAATCTCTACAGAGTGGAGAAAAGGAATATTATATAACTTGCAAATGATCATGTCTGGGTGGTCATTGAGTGCAGATTATTGAAACTTCCAAACTGTACATAAGTTACTAGTCCTGTAGAAGTTGGAGGACACAGAAGTCCAATGAAGGCTGGGCTCAGCTCCTCGATACAAATTAGACTTTGTTGTTCATTTCCACAGATCATCCCTAAATTAACAGAATGAAACTACCCAACCCATAGTTGAACCATAAATTTCTACTTTATATGCATTGTGCCTCACATTTTAGGCTGAAAGTACCTCATACAACCATGTTTTAAGGAGGATAGCTCACAGTTCCAAGGACTTGAATTTAATTCCCAGCCTGCAAATTCCCACCTGTGCCCATGTGTGTTTACCCCAGGAACTCCAACTTTTCTAACATCTGGAATGTCTGTTGGGCGAACATGAATGTGTGTTTGAATGTGTCCTGCAATAGACTGCAATCTCATCAAGTTCTGGTCATACTGGTGGTATTGGAATTGCAAAGCTGAACAAGTGCATGGGTGGATGGGAGGCTATTTCTCAGATTCCTTTTTATATATCTTTCCACACATGTTTAATATTGATTATTGGAATGGAAGGAAGCAGGCATAGTGTATATGTAGCGTTAGAGATTCAGCTGGATTCCTAACCTGGAAGTCACCAAGTTTCATGCTGTTGCTACTGTGTTATTCTTATTATTATCTAACATCTTCTGAATTTCCCCATGGGATTAATAAAGTTTACAGTATCTGCTTTAATGAGCTACTCTACAAGTCACAATGTTGCTAAGTTCAATTCTTCCCACTGACTGTGTGACCCTGAGCCAGTCACCTGTATTCCATTCATTCCTCTATTTTTTACCTGGTTACCTAGTCCAAACTGGTTGCCTGCCCTGGTGAGACTGGGTGCAAAGGTGGTTCTGAATGGGTATTAGTACCTTGTAGGAAACATCCACATGGGTAAAGAGTCACCACTTAACATAACATGCATGTCTTCTGGGACACGAGAGCAAATTCAGGGCACCTGAGATTGTGAGGGAGCAGCAGTAACCATTGTGCCACGGTGCCATCTGCCTGGATTCCAATTGTGTCAGCAATTGTGCTGCATGTCTGTATAGTACATTGGAGCAGTGTTTACTATGTAAAGGTAATATACTGTATGAGGTTACAAAAATGAAGTATTTGTTTATTGACTCTGTAAAACAATGCTTGTTTAATTTATTGTGGTCTAGACTTTGCTTTGATTCAACAAAAAAATAGACAGTTTGTGGAAGGCAGCTGACTTGTACACAAAAAACTTCCACACAAACTGTAAGACTACAAACAGGGAGATGTAAAGATTTGGTAGTTAGCCTTATTGTACGTGTTTAAATCATAAAAAAACAAGAGTTCCTATTATTATTATTATTATTAGGTCAGTCCATAAGTTCCTATAAGGTGAAGACGATGCACACTCTCGTGTTAGTACTGTCAAGCCATTCATAAAGTATTTTATGCATTTTTTGCTTTTGTTACAAAAATCTACCTTTTGCGTCAGCTCACTCTTACTGGTTGCTCCCTTGATGGCTTCTGTCGCGGGTTTGTTACTAAGCTCGCTCTCTCACTCTCACCCTTAATCCATTAAGCTATGCAGTGGTGGTCTGTCCGTCGGGCAGTGTGTCTAGTGTAGTGCTTCTCAAACGGAGGACTGCAACCCATTGGGGGCCCCAATAACTGAAAGAACAAAAATTATATAATAGGGGCAAAATAATGAAATCCCTAAATATTCAGCTACAACAGGTATACATTAGTTATGGCAGGTGTCAGACATATTTTTTAAAGTGGACTGCTTTATTAATATTCAATACATGTTATATGCATCATACAATAACCGTCAGTGTTCTCAAAGCCCATCGTTAAAGTGCATTTCATAATGTAGCACCTCAGCTACGCCACTCAGCTCACCACATACACGACTGATGCGGTGCAGTGCAGTTCTGGGACGGGCTTGGCTTGAGACCTGCCAGCTATCCAAATAAAGACCACCAGCAGGAGAATAGAAGATCAGCATTTACCAGTGGGGTTGATGGATAAAAGAAGGGTGTAGGCCTATTGGACAGTGAACAGAATGGGGATTGTGTGAGGCGGGTGAGTGAGCTGTGGAGTGGGAGGAGAAAAGTACGGAGAGTCAGAAGGAACAAGGTGTTGGTGTACCGCACAGCTATACAGCGGTTGAGCACAGGTGCCAGGTGCAGCGACTGTGAACATAGGAGCTGAAAGGCAGAGAGAGAAGCAGAGGAGTAAGTGGCATGTCTGAGTCCTAGAAAAGGCAAGAGTGACGACCTGCTTTGTCAACTAAAACACCAGTGCCCCTCAGTTAACATTCTCTCCAGAGCCAAAACATTTGAGGAGACTGTACAAAGTGGATGTTAATAAACCTGTTCTTTTCTTAGTTGGCTACATTTGCTGTCTTATGTGTCTTCCTTTCATCTACTCTTGAAGCGGTCACTACAATACATAGATTGTATCTGTGTGCAGTTTATTTGGATTATATTTACAACTACTGTACATCAAAATGCATCTCCATCCTGGACAGAGATCAGATGGGACTCCCACATACACCAGCAATTCTTTATTTAGTGGTCACTTGAAGCTACTAAGTTGTAATGGAAATGGACAGCCAAGTGAAAAGAAGGTGCAATGTAGAATTTTACCGTTACAGCGACTTGTCATGGACTCGCACAGATGGTGGAGCCACTCCACTCAGCTTTTTAAAGCGCTAGCCAGTCTTCTGTGACGTACCTGACTCCTGCCACAACTCCGCGCAATGCTTTTCTCCTTTCCACTTGCCTTGATTGTTGTGCGTGGAGAGAAAACACATTTTGATTTGCATCCGTATTAACTGTGGCAAATGCTGATGGAAACGCTCCAGTGCTGCATTCACAGGGTAACGAAGTAGCCTCTGCTAAAAAAAAAAAAAAAAGTTATGAATAAAATGTCTGCACTTTAAAAGTTACTTTTTTATTTTTAGAAATACGTAATCATATAACACTTAATTTTAAAAGTAATACATAAACTAAATGAGTAGCGAATGGTTCTTCTTATCTGCAGTGATAAGCTCTGCATTTTGGTAATTAATGGTTATTATTTAGCCCTAAAAGTGCCTACTCATCTTATGTTATGATTAGAAGATTAGCAAAAATAACCTTCATTTAATCAAACAAAAAAATACAAGCTTTTTTTCAATGGCCTATTAATTTTGTATTCTGCTATAAAATATAGCATTAGCAGCGAATATGCTTGAAAAACAAGCGGCTTTGTCAAGACTGCAATAAAAGTACAAGAAGTTAAATATCACGGCCAGTGTAGGGGGTCCTCACATATTCTTGTGGTACACTTGGAGGGCCTTGGCGGAGTAAAGGCTGAGAAACCCTAGTCTAGTGGAGAAGACCAGTCTGGTCGCCGGGTCATTCACTACCTCTGAATAAGTCACTTAATCTGCCTGTTCTCCTTAGGAAATGCATGTTAGAATTTTAAACTTGTAAACTGCTACAGAATGGTGTTCACTATAGGATCATACTATAAACTGTTTAGCCAAGTGTGCTTATTATTTAAAAAATAGTCGGTTGGGGTTCATGCAGGAATGGAGTACTAAAAAAAATGAACATTCAACCCTGTTATTCAAATGAAGGATCATGGTGGGGATCAGGCACAAGGCAGGACCACACCCTGGATGGCACTGCAGTCTGTCACACGCTACTCACATTCTTGTATACTGGTCTGATTTAGATGTACCAGTTATGCTTGCACATTTTGGGATGTTACAAAGAAATAAGAGTACTCCTCCAGGCTAGTGAACATGGCCCGGATTGTTCACCACTGTCTTCCTTCTGATGGAGCTGTGAGGCAGTAGCACTAACCACTGTGACACTGGACCTCCTTAGAAATGGATAATATATCCCAGTAGTCTTACTGTTTTAAATAATAATTTTAAATTAACTATAACAATGACTTGCAGTGATTGGAATGTTAAAGTAAAGTGTGACGCTTTCTAAATATTAGTCTTGCTGGACACTGAACTATGAAGTAACTTGGTTTATCGCTTTCCTATATTCTATACCTTTCACTTAACTACAGCATTTCTTAAATTATTTCTTTTTTTTAATGAGAAGCAGTAAAAGACACACCATTAAAACATCTCATTTATCCTCATGAAATAATCTCCTATGAGACCATATTATTTAATTAGTGGTTTTATGTTATGCCATTAACATTTTTAGAAAGCCATCAAATGTTTATTGCTGTTTGGGATGTTAGCATGGTTTACATTTTCAGTGTCTTCAAACAAGCTGGTTGTATTTGTTGTATTAACACAACCATTTATTTGGGAAGGTGAAGCCCACATTATGCCTCCTAAAGCTCCTGTATGTGGCTGGTTGAATATCTCTGACACTTTGGTCTTCTGCACCCAGAGCTAGATGACCAAGAGCCAAGCAGCAGACCCTGTTTATGACTTTTGTCACAGAGAGGCCAAGTTCAGTATTTACAGCAGTGAAGATGAATTAAGGTCTCATCCTGGACCTGATGTCAGCAAAACATTGAAGTGTTCCACATAAAGAGCAGTATTCCAAGACTGCAGTCATGGAGGTGTTGACTAAATATATTGGAAAGAGTTATACTCTGGGAGATGAAAAGCACCAAAAAGGAGCGGGCAGAATTGTAGTCAGAGGGATGACTGTGGTCATTACACCAAAAAGTCTAAGAAAAATCTAGTAAACAAAACAAAAACAAAGTTCAAAATCAGTAGGCATAAATGAGTTTAAGCAAACATTAGGAGCAGACTTAACTAAAAATACAGAAGCACAAGACAAGTGATTTTCTTTAAATTATTCAAAAACATGCAGGCACCTTGACAGACTAGGATTTGTATTGATTGATTGATTGATTGATTGATTGATTGATTGATTGATTGATTTTAATTTCACACCATACTGCACTTTTGGTTACCTTGTCTTTGAATTTAAACATATTTAACAAATTATGTCATTTTTGTTATTAGGAATTTCATAAAGTGGGATTTGAAAAAGAAATTTGAACTTGGTTAATTAATTATTAGTTTTGCCCTCAGCAGTACCGGTAATTAATCTAATAATTCAGTAAGGCTCCACTACTGCTGCTGGAGTATGTGAATTTCCCCTTGGGATTAATAAAGTATCTATCTATCTATCTATCTATCTATCTATCTATCTATCTATCTATCTATCTATCTATCTATCTACCTATTTTATTTACCTTACGTTTCGCTGTTGTAGGAGGCAGGTCTCTGACCTTTAGACTTATCAAGGTAACTGATGCACACGCGTTTTAATAAACAATAATACAATTTATTGATAAACATAAGGATTATAGATAGATAGATAGATAGATAGATAGATAGATAGATAGATAGATAGATAGATAGATAGATAGATAGATAGATACTTTATTAATCCCAAGGGGAAATTCACATACTCCAGCACCCTACTGATAAAAAACAATATTAAATTATAGAGTGATAACAATGAAGGTATAACAGACAGACAATAATTTTGTATAATATGAACGTTTACCCCCTGAGTGGAGTTGAAGAGTCGCATAGTGTGAGGGAGGAATGATCTCCTCAGTCTGTCAGTGGAGCAGGGCAGTGGACATCAGTCTGTCACTGAAGCTGCTCCTCTGTCTGGAGATGATCCTATTCAGTGGATGGAGTGGATTTTCCAATATTGACAGGAACCTGCTCAGTGCCCGTCGCTCTGCCACGGATGTCAAACTGTCCAGCTCCGTGCCTACAATAGACTGCACATACTGTATATACAGACATATACAGTAAGAATGAATGCAAGCAGACAAACATGTAACATACAGGCTGGCTGCTTTTTGGTATGTAAAGATCTGCTTTATCTTGGTACAGAAAGTTTTATGATAGCAAATCTTCATGTCTTTATGGAGGATATCCGATGTTGTGTGGAGTTGTTGCTTTGCTGTTGCTCCAGGTTCGAGTTGAAGATTCTTGCACTGTTCTTGTGGCTGTATGATCCTTGTCAGTGCTATGCTGCTGCTTTCTCAGCTTGCTTTCTTCAGTTAGACCCTTTGCTGTGCCGTCTGCACTTTAGGTATGGGTGCTAAGAAGAACAACTTGTATCCCTATGCACGTGGAATCACTGTTTCAAATTAATTTTATGGTTTGCGTTGTAATTTATTTGCATTATATTTTTATTGTTTGTGTTAGAGTGAACAAACTTGGAGAGTGTGCAAACTTAACATGGACAACAACTGGGCACACGATTCAAAGCAATGATGTTAGATCTATGAGGCAGGACCAGTGATGACTGCTGTGAAAGAACTTATCTGAAATAAGTTTGAAACTGCTGTTAGCTTCAATAAGGGCGATCACAACACGTTTTACTTTCCTCTTCAGCTGCAAGTAGTGGTCACATGGAGCGTTCACAGCCAATCCAAGCTCTAAAATACTTAACGTTAAGGTATTATAGTTACTACTAAGAAATAGATGGAAACTGTTAATGTTTTGTTTTTTTTAGTTTTTGTTTATATCCTGGACATGCACATTTTCAAACAACAAAATTGCTCTCAACAGCTTCAGAAACATGTTTGATTTTTTGATGATCAGCTTCCTTATTTAAATCTAAACTCACAACAGCGGCTGTGATCAGACAAGCGAGCAGGAAATGTATACGTATCTCATGAAAAATATATTCAGGAATCTATGCTAAAGTAATTTCTAGTTTCCTTTCGTTATCAGAAGAATGTCTCCTTAATGCATAAGGCATATTTTCTTGAATCAAAACCTTTGCTGCTTCAAAGTGAACATATTTGGTACATTTTAAGGCTGTTTTATTCAAATATGTACCCTGGTACCCTTCAGTCCCATTGTAAGCTGCAAGAACAGACAAGGTATTTTTAAAATTTAGGAAAAAAGCTTTACTTTAGAAGACAATTTTATGTGGCAAGTTAATATACACCATGATTATGAAGAAATAACTTTGACTTAAAAAAAATCACATCAAGCTATCCTTTAAAGATTGTTTCATATGCAGTAACTTTGTGTCATTTTGACTATTTCACTCCACGGTGTAACACCAGCAAGTAGTCTTTAGCGAGGTGCTGTGTCCTATACCTGTATATAAAGTGTATACTCATGTTAAACTGCTGCGACTATATGCTGGTATGGCATGTTAGGCATTTACAATGAGACAGTAATGTTAACGTAGTTTAGTTATAAATGTGGATTGTGCTGGGTTGGTCTCGTCCGATGCGGGAGATGGACGTCTGAAGTGGAGCTCCGCTAGCAGTGGTGCTATTTTTCATATTATTTGCTCATTATTCTGAGATATCCTGTATTTATTCGACCCGAGAGGGACCGCTACAGTATATGTAAACACATATAAACATGGCCAACAAGAAGGAAAGAACGAAAGAATCGAAGACTAAAGCTACATTCAAGCTGCGATCAGCAAGCCCTAGCTCGAGATACGGCCTGTCAGAGACAGACCTGGATCAGATGGGCGAAAGTACAGACTCCTCGGGACCACGGTCCGCTACATCGTCGCCGGCTGAGAGCGAAAAGGGGAGCGAAGGTGCGATCGTGAGTGCAGATGTGGATAGCTTCGCCGATTGGAGAGGATTACCTGAAACTGGAAAAGGCGGGAGGTCCGCGGCTTCAGTTACGCAATTGCGCGGGACTGGAGCAGCGGGGACACCGGCTTCAGCAGAGTCTGCTGCTTCATCTACGGCACAAGAAGGCACATTTGAGCTATCTGAACTGAAAGTGTTGCTCGCTGAGCTCACGCAAGATATAAAGGAAAGCGAGAAGGCTAATGAGAAAGCAACGGCAAAGGCACTTGAGAGACTGAAACAGGAATTAAAACAGGAGACGAAACAGGCCAATGAATGTCTGCGACAGGAAATCCAACAGGCAAATGAAAGGCTGCGACAGGAATTCCAACAGGCAAATGAAAGGCTGCGTCAAGAGGTCCAACTTGAACCGACAGGTGCTGGGCAAAATTGAAGAGCGCATTGAGAAAAACTCGGCTAAACTGAGCACGCTTGCTGATCAATTGGAGCATCTTAGTGAGACATTCACGAATCGGATCGAAATAGCGAACATCTAGCTTCCAGTGCCGAGGAAAGAGCAGTAAATGCCAGTTCGGAATGTAAAAAACTCGGAGAAAAACTTGGAGACAGACTGGCTGCTTTAGAAGATGGCAGTAGAAGGTATAATGTCAGAATTGAAGGCCTGCGGAGAATCGAGAAAGTTTAAACCCTGTGAAATTCGCAACTGAACTTTTTTCTAAAATAATGGGGGCGACTTTAAAGCAGAATCTGAGATAGCAGCGGCTTACCGCGTCTGCGGATCAAACACCGTCAGACCCGACCAAGATCTTTTATAGTTCGTTTTGAGCGATTATCATTTAAGTTAGAGGTGATGGAACTCCTCAGAAAAAGGAAAATATTATATATGAAAATTGCCACATTAGCGTCTTCCCTGACTTCTCTCCAGCAACAGCTATTAAGCGCAGCCTTCTATAATATTAAACAGCGGCTACGGCAAGCCAATGTCAAATCGGCCTCCTGTATCCGGCAAAACTGAAAGTGGAATGGCAGGGTCATTTCTATGTTTAAGCTAGCAAGGAGGAGGCAGAAAATGAGTTAAGAAAGCTGATCCGGGACTATTCTGATACATAATTGTGAGTCATGGCGGTAAATGATAAAGCTAGGATTAATAATCTACTGTCTGATCTATTTGTTTTAAAATACGGGTTTTTATCAGCATATATTCTCATATTCTTATTATTACTTACTTATTATTATTACTTACTTATTACATATTATTACTTAGTATTACTAGGCTAAATGTTTATGTTTTATTGTGCTTAATTACGTTTTCCTCCTCTTTTTTCTTTTCTAATTATTTCATGTGTACCCTAAATGAGACTGTTCAATATCATACCCTTGGTTTACTGTTATTGCTATTACTGCATTAAGACTTGTTATGCTTGTTTTGGACACATCTTTAACACCATCACCTGGGTTTATTATCTGGGGATATCATCTTAATGCACTAAAATTGCTGAAGATTATATGTATGTATATGTATATATATATGTATATATGTGTGTATGTATATATATATATATATATATATATATATATATATATATATATATATATATATATATATATATATATATATGTGCAAAATTCTTTTTTTTTTTTTCTTTTTCCTCTTTTAAAGACTATATTGGTAACAGATATCTCTATCTTTTAACCTTAAAGCGCCACTGCATGGGGGCTTGATGTGCTTTGGGCGTGCTCTGTCTCTGGGTATGTCAGAGGACTGGGACTGCATGAAGTGGGTTTTAGCCTCACCTGGGGAGGCAAAAAGGGAGGGTGGGGGTTAAGGGGAAGAGAAAGAGAGCAGGCTTGATCTATATCTAATCTATCATCTCAATCTTTATAATTATAACTATCAGCGTAATAATAAGCTGCATGGCAACAACTCTTGGGGAATAGGAAATTAAGACCTAAACTATTTCACTTCCAGTTAAGACTATAAATGACATCAAAAACTCAGAATCAGTGTCTCCATGATGGGACAGTTAACCGTAAGCTGGAATGTTAAAGGCCTGAATCACGAATTAAAGAGAAAGAAAGTACTTTCTCACCTAACAGGTCTAAATGCTAAAATAGTATTTTTACAGGAAACCCACTTACTAAGTAAGGATCAGTTCCGGCTGCAAAAGACTGGACTGGCCAAATGTTCCATTCTAGTTTTACAAAGAAAACTAGAGGGGTGGGAATTCTCATACATAGAACAGTACCATTTGTAGCATCAGATGTAGTATTGGATCCTGAAGGGAGATATGTGATGGTCATGGGAGACTTATCTAACTGTAAAATGATTTTGATAAATGTTTATGCACCTAATGTTGATGATAAGGAATTTATACAAAATTTATTTGCATCCATTCCCAATCTGAACACTCATAAACTTATAATGGCTGGGGACTTTAATTGTGTTCTAAATCCACTTTTAGATAAGACTTCCTCCACAGGGGAGCGGCAACTAACACCGCAAAGATAATTACAAAGTTTATAACTGATCACAACTTATCAGATCCCTGGAGGTTTTAAACCCAAATTCAAGAACATATTCTTTCTACTCACCAGTACATCATTGCTACTCAAGGATTGATTACTTCTTTATAGATAATAACTTCTTGCCTAAGATTAAATCTTGTAAATACGATGCTATTGTTATTTCAGACCATGCTCCGATGATCTTGGAGCTGAAATTACTAAGCCCCATACACTCACCCCGTAGATGGCGCCTCAATCCGCTTCTATTAGCTGGCGAGAATTGTACTGAATTTATATCCAAACAAATCAAATTCTTTCTAGAGACAAATACATCCCTGAGATCTCTGCAGGAATACTCTGGGAAACTCTTAAGGCCTTCTTAAGAGGACAGATTATCTCATATCTTTCCCACAGAAATAAATCCGAGCGAAGAAAGTAGCAGAGATAAAAGCGAAATTACTAAAATAGATGAAGAACATGCCAGACTACCAAGCGAGACTCTACATAAGAGGAGGCAGGCTCTACATTCAGAATTAAACCTCTTGACAACTAAAGAAACCGAACAACTAATTTACAAATCCAGACATCATTATTATGAACATGGAGAAAGCTAATAAGCTTTTAGCGCAACAAATTCACAAGCAAGATATGCATAGCGCAATCTCGGTAATTACTAACACGAATGGAGATAAAATCATCGAACACAAAAATATAATGTACACTTTTAGAGACTACTATAAATCCCTATATACTACTGAGTTTAAAGAAGACAATATACAATCTAATGCATTTCTGGATAAATTACAGATACCACAAATTGGCGCTTTTAGTGTGGAGGAACTCGATAAACCTCTGTCATTATCAGAATTACTGGATGCTATAAAGTCACTCCAAGGTGGAAAAGCAGCAGGCCCTGGCGGCTACCCTGCAGAGTTTTACAAGAAATTCTCCGCTCAGCTAGCTCCCTCCTATTAGCAACATTTACAGAAGCCAGAGATAACCAATCTCTTCCACAAACCTTTAAGCCAAGCACTAATCACTGTCTTTCCAAAACAAAATAAGGACTTATTACAATGTGCATCATACAGACCAATTTCACTTCTGAATAACGACGTTAAAATACTCTCTAAAATCATAGCTAGAAGGATGGAGAAAGTGCTCCCCTCAGTAATATCACAAGACCAAACTGGATTTATTAGGGGCCGACACTTATCTTCAAATCTTGAACGCCTGTTTAATGTAATATACTCACCAACTAAATCAAACACCCCAGAAATATTATTATCATTGGATGCAGAAAAAGCATTCGACATGATTGAATGGAAATACCTTTTACTATTTTGGAGAAGTTTGGGTTTGGCCGAACATTTGTGCATGGATTAAATTACTGTATACTAACCCAGAAGCTTCAGTTTGCATCAATAACATTTGCTCAGACTACTTTAAACTAGAGCGTGGCACAAGACAAGGATGCCCTTTGTCACCACTGCTGTTTGCAATTGCCATTGAACCACTGGCAATACATTGTCGAAATACTGATCAGATAAAGGGGATTAGCAGAGAAGGACTGGAACAGAAAATCTCATTATATGCAGATGACATGGTACTGTATATATCGGACCCAGAAAATTCTGTGCCTGCAGTCTTAGCAGCACTCACAGAATTTCAAAAGCTCTCTGGTCTCAGAATTAATCTGAATAAAAGTGTACTCTTTCCGGTGAATTCGCAAGCATATAATATTAGATTAGACACCCTTCCTTTTATCATTGCAGAACAGTTTAAATACCTCGGGGTAAACATCACAAGTAAACATAAAGTTCTATATCAACAAAATTTAGTCGTCTGCATGGAAAAAATTAAACAAGACTTGCATAGATGGTCAACCCTTCATCTCACACTAGCTGGAAGAATTAACACTGTTAAGATGAATATTCTTCCTAAGCTCCTTTTTTTATTTCAAAACATACCAATATACATTAATAAATCGTTCTTTAAGCAATTAGATTCAACAATAACCTCATTTATTTGGAATTCTAAACATCCACGCATCAAAGAGCGACCCTACAAAGACAAAAGGCAGAAGGTGGCATGGCTCTACCTAACTTCCAGTTTTATTACTGGGGGCAAATATACAGTCGATAAGAACCTGGACACAAATAGAAGAACATACACAGGCATGGACCGCAATAGAAGTAAAATCCTGCAGTACTTCTTTGTATTCCTTGCTCTGTGCTCCAATAAACACACGTTATCGGCAATACACTAATAACCCAATTGTGCTCCACTCACTTAGAATCTGGAACCAATGTAGAAAGCATTTTAAGACGGAGAAGCTTCTTTCTGTGGCACCCTGCAAAAGAACCACCTCTTTCAACCCTCACAAACATATGCAGTTTTAATATCTGGAAAAATTTGGAATTAACTTGCTTAGAGATCTTTATATAGACAACGTCTTTGCATCCTATGAACAATTACATTCCAAATTTAACATTCCAGCTACAAATTTCTTTCACTATCTTCAAATCAGGAACTTTGTTAAACAGAACCTTCCAGATTTTCCTCATCTTGCACCCTCATCCACGCTGGAAAAATATTGCTCAATTTCAAGGAGTTAGACTCCATCTCTACAATATATAAAATCCTTTTACAATCCCTTCCTTTCAAAGATCCAAGAGGACACTGGGAAAATGACCTCTCAATTAATATATCAGAAAAGGAGTGGAAAGTAGCAATGCAGAGAATTCACTCAAGCTCCATATGCAAAGCATACAATTATACAACTCAAAATTATATATCGAGCACATCTGTCTCGACTAAAACTCTCAAAATGTTTCCAGGGCATGATCCAACCTGCGAGCGTTGCAACCAAGCCCCAGCCTCACTGGGTCACATGTTCTGGGCCTGCACCAAATTAACATTATTCTGGACAAAAATTTTTAATTACCTCTCAGACAGTCTTGGACTCACAATCCCTCCTAACCCATTAACAGCTGTGTTTGGGGTTCTTCCAGAGGGTCTTAAAGTGGAGAAAGACAAACAAATTGTGATTGCATTCACTACACTGTTGGCACGCAGACTTATTCTGATAAACTGGAAGAACCCAAACTCTCCTCTTTAAGTCAGTGGGAAACTGATGTGTTATATTATTTAAAATTGGAAAAAATCAAATACTCAGTTAGAGGATCTGTGCAGACTTTCTTCAAAACATGGCAGGATCTAATCAGTAATATTTTGAAATGAGTTTATAAAGCACAGAGAATTTGTTGATTTAGGTATTTTTTACAAGCCTTAAATTTTACACCATTTGGCTTGCTCTCTCTCTCAAGGGTGGGGATCGATCTGTTCTTAGCATAATTCTTTTTTTTGTAAAACTTGATTACTATGTATTGATTGTAATAAAATTAATAAATAAAAAAAAAAAAAATGTTCTGTGTTAATTGTCAGTAACGTTAACCACTGTGAACACCAGGGGGCACACCAGCTCCCTAAACCCAACACAAGCAGACACAGGCACAAGTCTCTGCAATGCACACATTTTATTCTGCTGTGGGAAACGTTTCCTTTTCGTTTTCCCACCTGCACAACACAGTTATAAAGCACAGGCACAATAAAAGCAGCACGCAGCACTTCTTTTTTGCCTTCCCTTCTTTCTCGGTATGCTTTGACTTCACCTCCAGTAATCTTCGTCCTCCACCTTCTGACTCTGGCTCCTAGAATGATGGCAGCAGGCTTCTTTTATGCTGTACCCAGGAGCACAATCTGTGGCCCATTAACATGATCCAGATATACTTTTGGGTGAAGTGGAAGCTCGACAAAGTAGGGTTCTGCAATCCCTGCAGCACCCCCTGGCAGTACCCTTTGAACCCAATAGGGATATGCCAATCTCCAACTCCCATAAAGCCCTGTGGGAATCTGAGGCACTGCTGTAACCTAGTGGGGGGCTGCCATCTAGTACTCTGGGAGAAGTAGTGTCCTGTGAAAACTCTCTTCCCTGGTCCACCCCTCACAGAGTCATCCTGGCCAGGTTAAGGCACCGGCTGTCCACCACACCACATACAGCTGGATTTACTGCATCATTTGATTTTCCTACGTGTACAGTGATATGTTCAAGTACAATGTATTCTGGTTTTGCAGAAAGATTTTTCCGTTGTAACAGGTTATGTACGTTTTTAACAAATGCAACATGTTCTCTGCACACATAACAAATGTTTATTTGTTTTGAAGGAGTATTTTTGGGAGACTTTGCACCCACAAAAAGTTTATCAATCATAACTGTAGACTTGCTGTTGGTTGGATGATGTTGAACAGAGCCCCAGTATGCTTTGCTGTTTAAATCATTGCCCCTGCTTTGAGTTCCATTTCATGAGACATTGGATTGGTTTAGAAATGTGAACAGTAGTTGTTCTCAGATATACTGTATTTAAACAGAATTCACTCATGGTTGTCTCCAGAAGTATACATTATACGTCTGGCTCTATGAGGCTAGGCAGCATGAGGTACACGAGGGACTAATTCATGGACAAACCCAAGAACACAGACTCACACTCAGAGCCGATTTAGACTCACCAAATATCCAAAAGCATGTCTCTGTGAATGTGGGCAGAAAACTAGAGACTCTAGAGAAAAACATGTGGGCACAGTGTAGATAGGCATACTGAGGCATTCAAACCAAGGACTCTTGATCCAGGAGGCAGTAATGTTATTGGTGATAGTATTACAACAATCATGTGTAGGGAAACATTCCAATGTGCCCTTTGTTTTAGTTCACAAAAATAGGGTGGTAATAGGGTGGCACGATTGTAGAAGGATTTCAGAGTTAAACTGGAATGAAAAGCTGCGTCAATGATGGCCACTTAAGAATAAGCTAGACTAACCCAATCTGCTTTAGCATAAAACAAACAGCAAGTAAATAAAAGAAAAAATTAAAATCCAACAATAAAGGCAGTGAAGCACAAAGAAACAGGTGGAGTCCAAGAGCAGGAAAGATGTTGGCAATAGAAATAGCTTATTTAACGCAAGGGTGTTCGTTTTCTTTGAAATGCATCACTGCCAGGTTCCCTTCTTCAGGCTGAATTATTCATTTCTTTGAAACATTAGGTTGCTTGAGTGTTAAAAAGCATAGTGTTGCATTAAATAAGTAATCACACATCTGCTGCCAATAAAAAAACGGATTCACGTTTGCCTGTGAAAAGACCATTCTTTGCCCAGATGAAGGAGGCAGGTTTCTTCAAGACAGAAAGGGATAAGAGAATATTTCAAAGATGCAGAAGCTACAGTCAATAATCATTTCATGACACATTTAAAGAAGCTGGTGCCCCAACATTGTCAATCAGATCAGTTTTTAAACTTCACGTGGCTTGACTAGTGTGCATGCTGAGATGTTGAGCTGCCGATAAGCAAATGGTAAAAAAAGAAATGAAATAAAATAAAATAAAATAAAATACTTCCAGCACCTGACAGCTCAGCTACACACCTCTTTGTGGGTAGACTTGCAGACACTCAGAGCAGAGCTGCACCACTTTCTAGCACTTTGGCATCCACTGTCGGGCAATGACTTCACCAAAAATATTGTAATAAATACGGTAATAAAATTCTTTTATTATTTATAAGATTCATTCACTGCTTTTTGCAGATGATGTTGTCCTGTTTGCTTCATCAGGCCGTGATCTTCAGCTCTCTCTGAATCGGTTCGCAGCTGAGTGTGAAGCAGCTGGGATGGGAATCAGCACCTCCAAATCCGAGACCATGGTCCTCAGCCGGAAAAGGGTGGAGTGCCCTCCCATGGTGGAGGGAGATCCTGCCCCAAATGTAGGAGTTCAAATATCTCGGGGTCTTGTTCACGAGTGAGGGAAGAATGGAGCGTGAGATCGACAGGCGGATCGGTGCGGCGTCCACAGTGATGCCGGCTCTGCATCGGCCTGTCATGGTGAAAAAGGAGCTGAGCCGTAAGGTAAAGCTCTCAATTTACCAGTTGATCCTACGTTCCCACCTTCATCTATGGTCATGAGCTATGGGTAATGACTGAAAGAAAGAGATCACGAATACAAACGGCTGAGATGAGTTTCCTCCGCAGGGTGTCTGGGCTTTCCCTTAAAGACAGGGTGAGAAGCTCAGTCATCTGGGAGGGGCTCAGAGTAGAGCCGCTACTTCTCCGCATCGAGAGGAGTCAGATGAGGTGGCTCGGGCATCTGATCAGGATGCCTCCTGGACGCCTCCCTGGTGAGGTGTTCCGGGCACGTCCAACTGGGAGGAGGACCTGGGGAAGACCCAGGACACACTGGAGGGACTATGTCTCCCGGCTGGCCTGGGAACGCCTTGGGATTCTCCTGGAAGAGCTAGAAGAAGTGGCCGGGGAGAGGGAAGTCTGGGCATTGCGCTCAAACTGCTGCCCCCGCGACCCAAACTCGGATAAGCGGAAGATGGATGGATGGATGGATGGATGGAAGATTTATTATTTCTGTGAATGAAATTTATAGGTGAGTGGTGCAGCAGTGGGCCTTGTTCACAGTGTACAGTGTAGCTTGTATATCCGCTTCAGATTCCAAATGCTTACCTCCTAAAAGGTGTTGACATCCCAGAAACTGAGTGTGTATGTGTGTGCACACTATGAGGAACTGGCACCTCGTCTGGGATGGTTGTCTTCTTGTGCCCACTGTTAGTTGTATACTGTATAATATTATATACTATATATTATTCCTTTAATTATTTGTTGTCCCTAATGTTTCCGGGCCATCTGGTTTCTAGAGATTTCGTTTCATCAAGTGAAAATTGTTTTTTTCTCCTCATTACGCAAAAACAATACCCCGTTTACATGTATCCATCCATTTTCTGCGCAAATGATAGATTCAGCTTATAGGACAGGTTCTTTTTTCATATTTAGACATGTAAGCCTACAATAAATAGGTAAATAAACAAAAAGATATGTAAGGCCCAATATGGTATAGATAGATAGATAGATAGATAGATAGATAGATAGATAGATAGATAGATAGATAGATAGATAGATAGATAGATAGATAGATAGATAAAGACACTATATGATAGATATAATGACATGTAGATGTAAAAGGCACTATATTTGACACAAAACAGGAATCAGAGATGGATAACGTGCACCCTCTTTACATGGGACACTCACAAACAGCCACAATCACTAACTCTCAGCCAGTTTACAGCGTCCAGTTAACTGAAAATCTCATATAAAAAATAAGCAAACTTTTCACACTGCAAAACAGCTGTGGCATTCTGGTAGAGATGTCTAGAATTACTGACCAAGCTTCAGTTTAGTGTATGTGTCACAAATAAGATGCACAACATTTTTTAAAAGAGCACATTCAGCATATACAGTACCACATTCATTTATCGACAAGTCCCATGGTGCGTTTCTCACCACGCCCACTTGGACGTGAGAATCTTCAAGGTGCCCTTCATGACAACCGCCCACCACCTATGCGCTTTTCAATAAACAAAGGAAAATTCATTAAAAAAAAGAAATACTAGATGTGAAAAAATTCCACCATGTTTTTTGAGCTTTAAACAACTACAAAATAAGCTTTTCAGAATATTATATTCCAACTAGACAAGACATACAGTGCTGTGAAAAAGCATTTGCCCCTTCCTGATTTTTTATTTTTTTGCATGTTTGTCATACTTAAATGTTTCAGATCATCAAACATATTTAAATATTAGACAACGAATAACTCAAGTAAACACAAAATGCAGTTTTTAAGTGATGATTTTGTTTATTAAGGAAAAAAAACATCTAAACCTACATGGCCCTATGTGAAAAAGTAATTGCCCCCTAAACCTAATAACTGGTTGCCACCCTTAGCAGCAACAACTGCAATCAAGTGTTTGTGATAACTGGCAATGAGTCTTTCACATCACTGTGAAGGAATTTTGGCCCATTGTTTTTTTGCAGAATTGTTTCAATTCAGCCACACTGGAAGGTTTCCGAGCATGAACTGCTATTTTAAGGTCATACCACACCATCTCAATTGGATTCAAGTCCAGACTTTGTCTAGAAAACTCCAAAACATTAATTTTGTTTTTTTTAAGCCATTCAGAAGTGGACTTGCTGGTGTGTTTTGGATCTTTGTCCTGCTGCAGAACCCAAGTGCGTTTCAGCTTGAGGTCACAAGCTGATGGCTGGACATTCTCCTTCAGGATTTTTTTGGTAGAGAGCAGAATTCATGGTTTCATCAATCACAACAAGTCATCTAGGCCCTGAAGCAGCAAAGTGGCCCAGGACCATCGCACTACCACCACCATGTTTGACAAGTTGGTATGATGTTCTTTTTCTGAAATGCTGTGTTACTTTTACACCAGATGTAATGGGACGCACACCTTCCAAAAAGTTAAACTTTTTTTCCTCAGTCCACAGAATATTTTCCCAAAAGTCTTGTGGATCATCAAGATGTTTTTTGTGAGGTGAGCCTTTATGTTCTTTTTTGGTTAGCAGTGGTTTTTGCCTTGGAACTCTGCCATGCATACCATTTTTGCCCCGTCTCTTTCTTATGGCTGAGTCATGAACACTGACCTTAACTGAGGCAAGTGAGGCCTGCAGTTCTTTAGATGTTGTTCTAGGTTCTTTTGCGACCTCTTGAATGAGTCGTCGCTGCAGTCTTGGGGTAATTTTTGTAGGCCGGCTACTCCTGGGAAGGTTCACCACTTTTCCATGTTTTCCCCATTTGTGGATAATGGCTCTCACCATGGTTCACTGCAGTCCCAAAGCTTTAGAATGGTTTTGTAACCTTTTCCAGACTGATAGATGTCAATTACTTTGTTTCTCATTTTTTCCTGAATTTCTTTAGATTGCAGCGTGGTGTCTTCCTTTTTAGGATCTTTTGGCCTATTTCACTTTGTCTAACAAGTTCTGTTTAACTGATCTCTTGATTCAACAGGTCTGGCAGTAATCTGGCTTGGCTATGGCTAGTGAAATTGAACTCAGCTTTCCAAAACATGTGATTAACCACAGTTACTTCATGATTTAACAAGGGGGACAATTACTTTTCACATAGGGCCATGTAGGTTGGGAGCTTTTTTCCCTTAATAAATAAAATCATCACTTAAAAACTACATAATATTTAAATTTGTTTGATGATCTGAAACATCTAAGTGTGACAAACATGCAAAAAAATAAGAAATCAAGAAGGGGGCAAATACTTTTTCACAGCACTGTATATATCATGTAAAATACAACTGTGCACTACATACAGTGTTAGTTAGGACTAACATGACACAAAATGCAATCACAATCACAAGGCCCAGAGTTTAACTATGATTTTTCTAACGTTTTATCGAAACAAACTTGGGTCAGCACCAGAACAAATTTAGCAGAACTGCATTGGATTTTCACAAGAGTGGGGTGGATGTATAACAATAGAAATAAAGCCCACCATATTTTCGATTCAGAGCCGATATGCCCAACAGACTGAGACAAGCAGAAGTTCACCCTGCCCAACACAGCATTGCAGGTCTGCAGTGTAACAAACCAAGCAGAGGTTTTATTGACTAAACACATGTAAGGTGGCAACAGAAAACCGAACACACAACAGAAGATCATACAATAAACGAAAAGAGTAAATGTAGGCATACACATTCAAGAATGTCTCTTCTGTAGCTGGCCTTCCAGTGCTTCAAATAATGCTGTTAATGCACTGTCAGCCTACTCTTTAGTCATCAAAACACTTCACTATAGATAAAGTAAAAGTACCTCCATAATATGGCTTAGATTAAATCACACAAACACAAAGGCAGATGTTAAACCAGTTGTGATGATCTTAATTATAATACCTGGCAAACAGAGAGGTGATATTTTGAATGTGAATGCATTTGTCACGCCATTTGGTGCAGTTAGGTCCCACACTCTTTAATTGTGTCACCTAAAGACAGAGTTCATAGTTACATTTTACTTTGTTCACCAAAAAGTAATTCTTATTCAGTTACATTTTATTATATTGAATTTTTATGTAAAAAAACATCAATCAAAATGTATATACAGTATATTTTTTTGAGAATTGTTAGGGGACAAACATGTCCAGAGGGGTAGGCCTGGCCCCTACAAGTCCTCTATGGCACCATGTTACTACTACAGATCTGTTTAAACAAATTTTAACAATTCTGTAAGTATTCATTCAATATTTGGTAGTAGCACCTTTGTCCAAATAAGAGCCGTGACTCTTTCAGAACATACCTGCACCTGCTCTGCACATCTGGATACTGATAACAAAGCATTTTATGTTCGCCCAAATTCCCTGAAGCTGAGTGGAGCTTCTGGTGAAGTGTAACTATTCTCAGTTGTTCTCAGCTGGACTGTGGTTCCAGGGTTGGCAGGAACATTACAGTTCTGTTTTCAGGTCATTACAAAGCCATTTTAGCTGAATGTCTGGGGTTATTGTTTTGCTAGAAGATTTATCTCCTGAGGTTCAGGTTTGATTTTGCTTGGAGTTCTTTGCGTTTTGTTAAATCCATTTTAACATCTGTCTTCACATGCTGCAGTCCCAGACTATTAAAATCATTTCAATAGCATAATGATGCCAGCACCATGTCACAGTAGGGAGGGTGTCCTCAGGAACTTGTAGGCACTGTACTTATGTCAGTTCTATGTTGATCTTGTTAAACAACAATATTATTGTGCAGTTATTTTCAGGTTTTTCCAGATGTTTTCTGGTAAAGTCTGCTTGACGTTACCCTCCTAGTTTTGCGTCAGCCAGTGGGATCTGAGATCAGGGACAGTCTGCTTTGCGTACAGGGACTTCTTCCTATCAGATCCTGCTTTTCTATCACATTCTTTGATGCCCTTTAATAACTGAGTCTTTTAAGTAGCTTTTAGGCTGTAGTCAATTAAATGGGCAGCATGGTCTCCTAGCTGTTCCCCATGTGTTGCCATCGGTCTGGCTAGAGTGAAAGTATTGAGCATCATATTTACAGCTTTTCTAAATCTTGCGGGAATGCATTTGGATTCCTCCCCAGACACTACTCTCTTGTCATTCTTTCTCTTTCCCCAATGCTTTTGAAGGAAGCTGTATCTATCTACAACATGATAGGATAAGTCTGCTTAGATATAAGGTGAAAATGGTGAAATGTGACTATAGTGACCACTTTTTTTAGACTGGCTGTTTCAGGAGCTATATAGTATAGCTACAGGCTAGCCTTTCTTAATGCCTTTACATAATGACCACTACTGGACTCAACCTATACACATACTGGCATATAAAGGACATCCCCTTTATGTCACTATAGGTTTTGTTCCATCACTTAAGCCCCAGGCAGGGCTCTTCATTGCACCATGTCAAACTAGTGATACCTCTGCCCTGACATCGCCTTAACTTACTACATAAAGCATA
Source organism: Polypterus senegalus (assembly GCF_016835505.1). Classification (NCBI taxonomy): domain Eukaryota; kingdom Metazoa; phylum Chordata; class Cladistia; order Polypteriformes; family Polypteridae; genus Polypterus; species Polypterus senegalus. The sequence goes on from NC_053154.1 coordinate 114,230,127, forward strand.
AGAGTCACTGTGTGCTCTATACGCAATATCAGTATTTCCTGTATAATTTTTCACAAATCCCACAGAGGCATCCTTTCATAAACATCTCTAGCAATCCAGCAATGCCTCCACTGTATCCATTAGGTTCCCCGACTGCAAGTCTCTTCTCCAGGCCACAGCCCTTTAAAGTTGGCAAACCGTAATGAGAACTCATTTGAAACTAGGAGTCTCCTGCTTTTGTGTGCTTTCTCTACCCACTGAGCAACACAGCTGCCCACCTCTACGGCGAGAATGAGCAAAATGCATTGCTCCTCTTTACAATGGACTCAAAATGTCAAGATGTTATAGCAACCCTTTCAGTGCAGGCTTGAGTGATAAAATCCTTTGATTACAGTCAGTGAGCTGGTAGTCTGTCTCTGTGTGATGCAGCAGCATGATTCATTGAGCAGGTTCATTTCCTGGTGAAATGAATATTTGTTTTTCTCTGCTAAAGCTTACAGTTTTTGTCTAAATATACAGTTTTACAGATGGTTCAGCTTTCCCAAATGAGTGAAGTTTGCACATAAATATTTTAGGTGACATAACACGGAGGAATCTCCAGTATTATTTTTCTTCTGTTTAATATCTTTGATAATCTGTACATTTGATTGTAGCTTGGAATGGTTTACACTCTCATCCTTAATATTAGTGGAACTTTCCAGAAGCAGTATGGTGTGGATAATTAGTATCCTGTCTTATTAAATGTACCTGAGCTAGGAAATTCAGAGGAAGCTTGTGGTATAGTATGTCCACGGCTCAGAAGGAAGAGCCAGTTTTAAATAAATAATCGATGCACTCGAGGCTTAAGGAGGGGGCGTGGTAGTGTGGCTGGGCGCGATACGGGCTTGGGTGTCTCCACACTGAAGTGCACAGAGGTGGGATCGTTCATGTCTGTGATTGATGCTGGGAGCTGTTATTTGCCGCACCTATGCCACGTCTCCATTATAAATAGGAGAAGCGTAAGTGTGGAGGGAGAAAAAAACGTAAGAAAAGGATGGATGTTAAAAAGGAGAAAAGGCAGAAGGCTGGAGCAAGCGAGAGTAGGCTTGCTGTAATAATGACTGGCAGCTGGGAAGCAAGCCCTAGCAGGGTGTTTGGCCAGCACCCGGGGGCAGATGGATTGGGTCACTCTTGCTAAGTTTTGCAGAGGAGCAGGAGTGGCCATGATCAAGGATGGTTTGCCATGAAAGGCAACGGGATTCTGAGGCTTGGGAGGTTGAAGCCCCAGCGTGAGCGCCCTGGCACAAAGCCAGGGGTCAGAAAGCTACCAGACCAGTAGGAGAAGGTCAGTTGCAGGTAGGGTGACTCCCCTGCTGCAGGGCCCGGATGGGAGAAACAGGAGAGCCACCAGCTAAAGAAGGCACCAGGTTTTTAAAGGACTGCTTCCAGCCATTATTGATTTTTAACCTTGTTTTTAAATGGAATATTTATTGGATTATTTTAACCTCCACATTTCACCCTGGTTTTATGGATTATTTATTTATTGACTTGTGAAACACTGTACTTTATTTGAATACCTTTTGGTTTTGACTGTTTTAAAAACAAAACAAACAAAGTTTGCACTTTGCATCTTCCCCTTGCTTTGTTTGGTGTCCTAATTGTCCAGCTCATCCGGTTATATTATCAATGGTGTTGGGTTCAAGAGGCTCCCAAAAGGGAGATGGGCGCATGGAGCAATACCTGCATCGTCACAAAGAAAAAATAGAGTTGTTTGCCCATGGCACTACTGTGGAGTTAGCCCATCCAGATCATGTGTGACACACTTTAGTGTCCTTTCTGTCCTGTCCCTCTCTTTCAGAATTCAAATTTATAGGAATCTTTTCTTCCGCAGTTCCTTGAAAATGTTCAATTACACAACCTGAGTATAATGCAGACCATCCATGATAATGACACCACATTCCAACTACCAAATGAGAGCTTACCTTAGAAACTGCAAACAAGTGAGACTTGCGTGCAGAGTGCATATACGTGCTGGCATCTTTGTTACAACTAGAACAAGTGAGACATGCACTTACAAGAGCATTTACATTAGCCAACTTTCAAATCCTGTTAAAAAAAAAACAGAATATGCGCTACACAGCATACATATCCACCAACGTGATCGTGATTAATATTGGGCTTGTGATCAGCAAGTTTGTCAGGGTCAATTCATTGTTCAAAATGAAACAATTTGTCATCAGTGTCAGTCTTCAGGAACCCTCGAGTTGTTTGCATGGTACCTGCTTTTCACAGGAGCAAGAAGTGCCTGCTGTGCATTCATCTGGCATACCATCTTTCAGAAATTAAAGCTTACCTCAAAACACATGACTTATGCCATAACCTAAATAACATTTCATCTCGGTCTTAGTAGGTGTTCTCTGTACAACACTGCCCCCCCAATAAACAAGACCAGTTATCATGAATCATTACCATGTGAACAGAGGTTCTTGGGCAGGGGATGGCTCGCTGTACTGAGAACACTGCTGACTAATTCACCTCATCTGAAAAGGCACACAATAGAAATTCACAATATTTGGTATCTGTCAGTGTACAGTGTACATTTACAGCATATGCTAAAATCTTGCACAGTCATTAATTTAGGTATAAGACAAAGTTCTTCCACTCTTGACCAAAGAAGTTTCCCACTGTACAGTTCCCAGTCTGATCAGAAGTGGCCACTGGAGTCATGCCTAAGCTGGCTAGTCCAGTCAAGCCGTAACCAGTTGCAGTTTGCTCTTACATAGAGCTGCAATATTTCCCGAGCCCAAAAAGGGTCACCCTTGTGGTTTTTCTCCATGTCAGAGTGGTGGTATGGGTTTGCGGATTTAGAGTAATGTCGCTCCCCCTTCCAGTTTTTTTCCATATAAGAGCAGAGGGAGGGAGAGTTTGTAATTACTCTGTAATGTGCATCATGTGTGCAGCCCACCATTTGAGAACCACTCATCTATTTCATTGCCGTTTCTGAGGAAACCCGGATGTATTGGGACCCTATTCTAGCATGTTCGCAATGTACAGTTGTCTTATCTTTCAATGGTCCTTATCTTTCCAGTCCTTTTTTCTCAACGCACTTCAACTGGCCAATTTGGTTTTCTTGTGTCTTACTGGAGTTTCTTCCTTGGAATGCCCAATATACAGTTGAGATGATCTGGATGTCATCCAATGGATTTTCCATTTTCTTTTTTTGTACAGTACTGTTGCTGATTTGCTTAGTTTGACCAAAAGTGGCCACTAGCTTTACAGTTCTGGTTTTCTCTAAGGATCTAAACAGGCTGTCCCTATCAACTTGCAGTCTGTTGCAGTTTCTTCTTCTTCTGGCCACTCTGGCAATGTTATACGTACTGTAGCTCAAAGGACATGCTTCCCAGGAATAGCCAATGCACAGTCGGGCCTGCTCAGATGAGTTGAAGCCCAAAGGATTTTCCTTTCTGCTTTCCCGTTGTCTTTGATCCAGCCAGTTGGTAGCCGGAAGGCATTTACTTTGCTGTGTTCATCTTGCAGAGCGAGACAATTCCGTAGGTGGCTTCATTACCTGTTGAATGTCAACTGTAAGAACATTTCTTTTTCTCCTCTTGGATAAATTGCAACCTGTAATACCTTGGTAAGAAATGTTCAGCCTGAAAAGCCACTCACACTTTTGTCAGCAGTGAAGGTGTACGGCTGAACGCTTCCATGCGTTTTACATTTTTCCATGAAGCAGGCTTTCATGTCTAATTTCTTTTAGACATTATTTGGGTGACTACTACATTAACATTCAGCTGAAATATTGCATGCAAAGTAATACCTATTTTGTATTGATAAGCCATTTGGTTCTTTTTTTCTGCTAATAAATACTTGCAGTTAATTTGAAAATATATAACTCAATATTTTTCATTAATTTTTTTTTTTTTTACAGTTTTCATTTTTTTCCCCTGAAGCAGTGCTTTGGCAAAAGCCTGTACCTTTTTAATTTTTTTTCCTTACTCATGCTGGCTTCCTGTGAAACTGCAGCTGAATGTATTCCATCAGGTATAAATCAGGGCTCTGCGCAAGCCGTGACAGATGTTGTGTTACTTTACCTGAAATGACTGCAGCTTCAGCTTACAGGCCTGTAATGTGTCTTCCAATGGCCTGAGGCATGTTTTATAATTTTTAACAAGATATTTTATATTTAGCATTTACCCAAAGTGGCTTACAAATCACAAGTGCATAAAGACCAATGACATTTTCAAGAACTTAAAGACAATACAGCACCATTTGTCTGGAGCTGCGTGATGAGTTTGGCTGAGAGCTCAGCTTGCCTGTAATTAAAATGACCGCACAGCCATTTGCCTGGCTTATGTAAGAGCGATGTGTCAAAGGAGAGGATCCACTGAATGGCTGCTGTGCAGATAGCGAGTAGATCACCGCAGCCGTGAACCAGACCTGCAGTCCTCCTCCACATATTACCTAATGCCACAAAAACTGGAAAACATGACATTAAAACTAAGTATGGGTAAAAATCATCAGCAAGAAATAGCCCACTGTTTTCTATTCTTGGCAGGTGCTGGGAACGTGCTGGACAATTTTTTTCCTATAACTAATTTACAGCCTACACTTTCCTCTTCTTATCCGTTTTTAAAAACTGGTAGCACGTACCCAGCATTCTTACTAAACCAGGCTTAAAGCCCTGAGGCCATTTTATTTCTTTTTTTTTTAAGTAAATATACCATGATGTTCAATTAGGTTAGGAACAATACCCCCCCACACATGCTCTTACATGGCAAAGATCTGCAGACTCCATCAAATTACCACAGAGATCAGCGCCTGGAGCAAAAGTGGCTGAATACTTAATGCTTATGTATATCTCAAACTTTCACTCTCCAGCCAATCTGAATAATAAGAGACGACATTGGTGCTACTATATTTAAATCTGGAAATGCTTTTAAAAGGATGACTGCAAACATATTTTTAAAAATTCTGAAAATGCCAAGACTCAGACTTGGAAAAACTATAATTATGCTGGATCAAAATATTGGCCCACCTCCCAAAAAAAAAAAAACTAGTGTTTTCCGCAAAAAAAAAAAATCTTTTTATAAATTAAACAACAGACTGGATTGCCATTCTAGTTGCTGAAAAAGAGCCTAGCGGGGTCTCTTGGCAGCAATTTGCTTGGAATGTAAAATAAGGATTTAGTTTACACCTTGCAGCAAAAGGACAGTCAGAGAAGGGCAAGTTGTTGGCTTAATTTCACAGAGGGTGGTGAACCACTGTAGAGGTTTTCTTTTTGTTAAGACTCTAACGGCTTCTCCAGCTCAACGTGCCCCACCTCTTAAGACTCAGCCCCACGCTTCTTGTCACAAGAGGTCAGGCTGATTCCATAATTGCAGGCTGGAGTTGATTGCTCTTTACTTTCGACTCGATGGCAGCAGTCTTGTCATGACCTCTTATGCTCAAGCGCCACACCATGTTTTTATGGCCAGAATAATAAAGTGAAAAAGAAATTGATTGCTGCTTCTCTGTTGTGGCCACAAATAGAAAGTATTTTAACCAGTCTGGGCTCTGTATTGCTTAAAAAATATACAGCCTCTGTTTGCTTTAGGGCTGGTGAGAGTCACCAGTATTTGCAGTTGGAATGCTTAATCGTCGTACGTTTGTGTCTCAACAGAAACCTGTCACATCAGCAAATACCCCTGACGCCCTTTGGTGCTGAGGCAGCACATTAAATAAGTGTTCATTTCCTCAAAGATCTATTGGGATGTTCATACTGATGAGCAGCTTTTGACCAATGAATGCTGTGTTTGTCCTCTCTCAGGAGAGTAGCCACTGAGTTACACTTCTCTATCTATCTATCTATCTATCTATCTATCTATCTATCTATCTATCTATCTATCTATCTATCTATCTATCTATCTATCCCAAATTGGGCCTTACATATCTTTCTGTCTATTTACCTATTTATTGTATGCTTACATGTATAAATATAAAAAGAACCTGTCCTACTGTATATACTGAATGAAAGCAATACTATGACAAATAGTAGTTGATGGCATGCAATAAAAAATAATTGTCTTTGTGATCCTTAAGATTCAAAACTGTTTAATCCAGTTCAGTAAACATTCTGTTAATCAATCTATCTTATATTATTTTGCATATTTTATTTTCCTTTTTACTACCTGTATGTTATATTTTGTCTTTCATATTATATGGTGTCTATCTATCTATCTATCTATCTATCTATCTATCTATCTATCTATCTATCTATCTATCTATCTATCTATCTATCAAAGCAGGTTAGATAATAATAATAATAATAATAATTAACTAATTACATTTATATAGCACTTTTCTAATCTGTTCAAATTGTTTAAATAGACCACTTCAGCCATCATCACTGTGTAGCATCCACCTGGATGATGTGATGGCAGCCATTGTCATTCCAGTTCACTCACCACTTATTAGCTATTAGGTGGTAAAGTGGTAAGACAGACCGATAGCTGATTAGAAGGTCAGAATGACCAGGCCGAGTGGGCATTGAGAAACAACCTACACTTTTCAAAAGATGTCCAGGGATCTTTTATGATCACAGGACCTGAGTTTAATGTCTTATCCAAAGGATGGTGCCAGTTTTTAAGTACAGTGTCCCTGTCATTGCAAGAAGTCACTGAGATCCACACACAGACCACAGGGGTAAGCCCCCCAAGGCCTCATTAACATCTCTTCCAGCAGCAATACACCAATATCTTTCTGTAGAGCATCTACCTCTGTCTCTCTGTTATATCTATATACTGTAGTACCTTTCCTGTCTGCCTGACTAGTTATCTATAAATTTGTCCTTCATTCTGTCTGTTTAATTTGTTTATAGAGAGTATGGAATTCTTCTTATTATTTCTTTCTCACCCAATCCATATTTCACAGCAAATACCATTTCAAGGCAATTTACAAGGTAAACAATACACTACTAATCAACATAAAATAATGTGTGTAGACTGAGAAAACATAAGTTTAAAGTAAGTCAAAGAGCAATACTGATGATTCCTTCTTGAGCTTTGAAAGAAATTAAATCAGAATGTAAGGTGGCAATGTACTGACAGCTGATAGACAGAATATGAGGGTCAACATTACAATGATATATTAATAACAGGATGAATTTTGAAAGTAATAAGCATGAAAAGATAACAGATTCTTTCACAATTTTAAACATAAGATGAGTTACAAATAGAGCCCCCTACAGTGCATCTTCCTCACTCTCTCATTGAGAGGAAACATAACGAATCATATTACAGAGATGTGTGTCTAATATTAACACTGTAACTTTTTTCCACCATCCGCCTGATGTTTCCCATCCAAGCACTGACTGATCCTGCTCCACTTGTGAGAAATAAGGCGTAATGAAGGAACTGACGGCACTTCTCCATCAATCAGTATTTCACACCACATTTGTTTCTTCATTTTTTGCCTTTTCATGCAGACAGTGGGAATTGTCATTGTCGAAAAAATGTATCCTTAGAGCACCTCAGCAGTGACTTCTTGCACCAGCGTTGTGCATTTTGGAGCATGAGCAGCAGAGTTTACATATTTGTACTTTAAAAGGAAGCACAAGGTGACAGCCCAGTCGGAATACTTGATGCCCAGCAAGTGCTTGTCCAGTGTATTGCTGTCATGCTGCTTAACAGTAGGGGGTTTAATCAAGCTCTTACGGGCTTGCCAGCCATCTCTCGTCAGACTAACCATGTAGAGCCGTCGGCAGAGGCTGTTGCGTTTAACTGTTCTGACATCTGAGCACCAGCACCTAGATAATGAGGCATGTTCCCATGAAGGGAATGTGACTGAAACAGAAAGCGATGTTACAATATTTGTATGCAGTCTGTATGGTAATGGTTGCTGCCTGACTCAATGAACAAATTTGAAAATTAAAGCTTCTTTTATAGAATGTACAGTACATGGGGTTCCCTATCACAAAAAAGAAAAGAAAAGAGAGAAAGAATCCTGAAAAAGAATTTTGTATTTTGCTCCCCAACCTAATTTATGTGGCAAGAAAAGAACAGAGGCAAAAGAAGAGTCTACAGACATCATTCTTGTATTAATTGAGGTTTTAAAATGCAACACAACAGTTGAAATTATTCAATATGCTGACACTGCTTGTGGTTCCTGTTTGAACCTCAAATCTCGCTGTACATTTTCAGGCAGCCTTTACCTTCCTCTCCACTTTCCCCAGGCTCTTGCTGCTTCTTTGATCATTTCTTTCCATTTTGAACAATATATAATTGATCTGAACTAGATAGTTCCAGTATAGGGTCACAGGAGTGGGGCTTATCATGGGTAGTTCTAACTCATCAGGTATGAAACACCTGGATGTGGCACCAGCCCATCACAAGAACACTCTCATGCCCCACTGTGCCCCACTGCCACCTACCTTGCAATATGGAGTGGTCAATCATTATTTAACTGCACGCCTTTCGGATATGGGAAAAAACGGCTTAACCAAGCAAAACTAAAATGGACACAAGTAGAATAAGAAAATTCAACTAGGGCTCGAATGGAGACCTGAGGCATTAGCACTAACCAAGCCTTTTGGGACCAACTCCTTCAAAAAGTGCTTTATTCATGCAGTACAATTCTTCACATATTACAGCATTTGGAGTCCATGCAGGTCATACCATTGAACTGGCAAAGAGGCCACTAGAGGCCAACGCTGCACACTCAAGGTGAACCATTTTACTCTCTGGTATCAATAAAGCATTTTCCAAATGAGGTTAATTGACCTTCTTTCAGCCAGGGTTTGTTCTTGTAATGCGCTTAATAGCAGGATGGCAGGATAGGCCATGGCCCCCAATTACACTGAACTGGGTGAAGCAGGATCAATGAGGGATCAATGGGTGGCTAATGCAGATGATTTTTTTGTGCTTAAGGGAATACTCCAACCAAAAATGATACTTTCTTATGCTACTTACTCCGTGATGTTTGTAGTGATGGCCGAGAAAAATTTTAATCTCATGTTTTCATGCAGTTTCTGATAGAAGTATTGAATAATCCACATATGAAGTTGTTCACTCCCATGCTTGCAATATCCCAAACATACGTATTTTTAGTAAAATATTGTTCAATAAGTCACTTCCGGAAAACACTCTTGTAAACTAAAATGGAATGTGCTCAGATTCGCCCAAGCATTTGAATTGAACTCCCACCTCCCCCACTCATTCAGTGGTCACAAGTACAGCCCAGTAACAGCCCGTTCATTGGTTAACACTGCATATCATGTGATACTGACAGAGCAAAGCTCACTGAAAGGCATTTGCAAGTAAAAATTAGAAGTTAAAGAAAAGCGAGTGAAAACATTATCCGTTTGAGAATATGCATATCCAAGATGGTTCAAGAAGCAGAAGATCAGAGCCTGTCCCTAAATAATCGTGAGGTACTCCAGTTTTGGCCATGACTATAAATGTAATAATGGGAGGTGGGTCTACACTTCAAATGCTCAAGTGTATCTGAGCATGTTCCATTTTATTTCAAATGGTCTTTTGACCTTGGAACCCCTGCAGATTTAATTTTTTTCTCCTGCCTAACTGGAGTTTTTTGTTTTTTTCGGTCCTCCTGACCTTTTTCTTTGTTACATACTATATAATATTACTGCCTAATATTTCTATAACTTTCTTTACATTTCATCTTGTAAAGTACTTTGAGCTACATTGTATGAAAATGAACTGTATAAACACATTGTTGTTATTGTTGTTGATGAGGACATTTTCTAAAAGCAACTTTATTAACAATATTTTAATGAAAATGAATGTTTTGGGAGCATGCGACTGGATGTCATGACATGAATTGTGCAATACAAGAAATGTGAGATTTTTTTCATTGACATTTTGATATTGTTTGTCCAACTTCGGTCACCATAGTGATATTCTGTCAGAAACTTTTTTTATCTCTATTCTCCATGAAAAGATGTGATAAAAATGATCTTCCATTACTACAAACTACATGAGGTAAATAACATAAAAAAATAACTGAACACTATCAGCTTATTTGGTGTTCAATCAGCCGAGTGGGGCACATGTCAGTCCTATCTTCAGATCTCTATGTTGGCTCTGTGTAGCGACACATATAAAGTTATGATCCTTGTAGCTTTCTTATAGAGTATTGAATGAATCAGCCACGTATATCTGGAGACCCTTGTGAAGTTCTATGCTTCTTCTCAACATCTCAGGTCTGCTGATGCCACCTCTGCGTGGTAACAAATCTCATTCCAGAATTTTTTCATGTGTAGCTCCTAGATGGTGGAATGAGCTGCCCACCCTCATTCGAAATTCAAACTCCCTTACTGTGTTTAAGAAGCATTTGAAGACTCTCTCATTCTGGGAATTTCTGTCTAGCTGATATGAGCTGTTAGGTTTTATAATCTAGGAATTGTTATTAGCTTGTTTTTTTGTTCTGAGCTCTTCACTTGTGATGGTCAATATTGAACCCTTGTTCTGTAACACATGTTTCCAATCAGTCCCACACTGATGTTACTTGGCAGTTTTAACCTCTTTTGTAAGTTGCTTTGGATAAAATAAATATAAATGTAAAAAAATGTATTTTGGGTGAAGTATTCCTTTGAGGATGACCAATAGGATGTGAGGTGGGTAGAACTGCATTTTCATGAAAGACAGCAATGCTGTACTTGGGCAGTCAGGTAGCACACCACATACACTTAAGCACATGTCTTCCGTTAATCCAGCTTTCTTTTGCAAAATCAAAGATGCAAGCCATTACAAATAATCTAAGCTCTCTATGTTGTGGGTAATCCATCCATTATCACCAGCGTACAGGAACCCATTCTGTCAGACTCAGGAAGCCTGGGCAGGGTGTTCTCTATCTGATGTCTTTCTCAGTAGACACTATCTCAACAGAATGGACAGCAAAATGATTTGAAGGAAGTGGACATTGTGCCTTATTACAAAGAAAGAATCATTGATTGATTTCATGATGAATAAGAAAAGTGGTATATTATTATTATATTCATCTCAAATTTCTTCCATACATTCCAAAACATTCTGTTTAAGAGAATGACTGTGCCTGCAGTACAAATTGTTCAGCTAACCATTTATGCAGAAATAAGAACAGTTTATGTGTTTCAGGTCACATTGGAAAGGTAAATTTGAAAAATGGCCATAACCAGAATAAAGTTAAAAACATTGGAAAATGATGGGCTTATATATGACACATAAAGAGAAGAGAGTGTTGATGATCTGTTGTGGTGTGTAGTGATCCCTGATCACTCATATGGCAAAGATTTTCATTGATGACTTTACCACGTAGGACTCCCATTGGGTTGGGTGGGCTGCCTCATTTAAAAACCATTGCAGTCATTTCTGAGAGGGGTTTTTAAGCACTTAATCATGTCACATGCATATCATCACCATGGTGAAATTGAATGTTCTGTATTTTTGCAATTTTTCATGTCCTACGTATATCAACTTCTACTCTGCCGTGACACAACTGGTTGTAGAATTGAGTGCAGAAGTGACAACCTTTTTAGCAAATTACTTTTAACATTGTCAATGATGCAGTTCTTTTTAGTGGAATGGTGTGCTTACTAAATAAAAAAAAAAAATAAAAAAAACACAGCAAAATTGAACATCAGATTACTCTGTTCACTCTCTAAAGAGCCAGTGGTGACCCTACCTATCATAATCACCAAACCAAATCCAGCTTCTCCAACAGTAAAACCTGTGCTGCTCTTCACTGTCAGACTAATCCTGCTTGGGGGATTACTGGTTCAGCTCTCATCTGTGCCTTTGACTGGCTTAAGGCCGGGGAACTCCAGGTTAGCATTCTGGAAGAGCAAGGGCCAAGTAGGCAGCTGTGATTGCTTCCCTCCACTCCCCGAGCTGCTAAGATGTCCTGTAGGCCTGTGTGGACTGCTGCATGTAATGCCAGTAAGTTAGCCATCAATTTGCAGCCCTCAGAGTACAAAGTCTGAGAAGGTAGGCCCGGACACCTGAAATGAAGGAAAACTTTACATTTTCAAAAACGTTTTATCATGTTTATATATATATATATATATATATATATATATATATATATATATATATATATATATATATATATATATATATATTGTCACAGATGAGCGGGGACACTGCCCGGCCGGGACGCCTGGATAGTCCCCGACTTGGACAATGTTACTCCTCGGCCACGGGAGGGCAGCCACCCGGGGCTATTTGGGGGCCACAGGGATGGAGCTGGGATGCTCTTTATGAGAGGACATGGCCACCACCAGGGGGCGTCCGGAAAGTTGAGGAATCCTGGATAGCAGCACTTCCGCCACACCAGGAAGTGCTGCCGGAAGTAATTCCAAGAAGACCTGGAGTGATTCCAGGTGCTTTCCTGACACTTCCGCCACACCAGGAAGTGACATCAGGGGGAGCACCTGGGGCTTATCCGGGTCATAATAAAAGGGGCCGCCTCCTTCCAGTAGACGAGCCAGAGTTGGGAGGAAGGAGACGAAGCTTGTGAGGAGGAGAGAGGAGGTCAAAAGAGAGAGAGAGAAAGAAAGAAAGAAGAAGAAGACAACAAAGACAAAAGGAAAGAGAGTTGGCGCTGGTAGACATTGTGGTGCAGAAAGATTTAAAATAAAGGAGTGTGTTTTGGACATCCTAGTGTCGGTCTGTCTGTGTCTGGGGTACGCTTTCCACAATATATATATTATATTTAATAAAAATGGATCCATGCTTCAATGAAAACACTGTTGCTTAATTTATGGAATGGTTCAATGCTTTATTAAAGTGCAGCAAACCAAATTGATTATCAATATTTGACATCAATAGCCAATTGTAGGACTAATGGTTGGAAAAAGATTCAGTGTGTTTAGAAAGATGTAAATAAGGTGCCATTTCAGTGCACATTAATTACTTCAGTTCGATCCAGACGACTGTAGACTTGTTCTCAAAACTAACGAATCAATCATTATTTTATATAGTGTCTGTCACAGTAATAAAGTGTATTAAAGAGTAAAGAAGAACCTATGGCATCTTTGCATTGTAAGCACCATTTCAAGTACAGATACTTGCTACAATGGTTTACACGTATTTCTTTATAGTTAGAATGCTGGCGAGTTAACTGACTTGCACAGGGTTGCACAATGAGTCAGCACAGAGGGCTGCACCAGGAACTCTGCAGTTAAACACTCAGTTCCCTAGCCTAGAGGCAAAATGACCTATTTGTAAAATGTACAGCCATCTGAAACACTGCTCAAAAATGGACAGCAGTAAACAGAGGGAACATTTTTTTAAGATTGCACGGCAGAGTTAACAGTAGTAGGATACGTCCAAGAGAGTCATTTTTAAGAAAATTATGTACAGATCCAAAATGCAAAGGCAGGAAAACTTCAGTTATGGTTTATAGAGCCTTCAAATTATATTCTGTTGTTTTCATGACAGGATTAACATTTATTGGTTTATTGGTTGTATTATTTCATCCCCTTGCCTCCCCACATTTTCCTACTTCATTTATCTATTTATCCAGCAGTGGCTGTTTGTGTTGAATCATTTATTGAATATGTTCACACACTCACTGTACTACTTCAAATAAATTAACAATTTAAACATCAAAATTCACAGCCTTTTGAAATGTTGCCTGGTCACAGACCAAATGGCATAACTTGTTTTGTTTTTTTGTGCATTAGGCTTTGATTATTGTTATTTTGTTAGCCTTTCTGTGTTCTTCTGATTGTCCCTTAGTTAATTATTCATCTCTTGGCAATTATTTTTCAGCTTTCAATGACCCTAACCCTAATCACAACAGTCGTATTAAGCGAAGGATAATGTAACATTCTTTAAACCCATCTAACCCTAACTAATGGTCTGAGGTGGCAGGAGCCAATGCTGGTAGCACAGAGTGCATGGCATGAACAAGCTTTGAATGGGAACTTGTCCATTCCAAGACCTACTCAGCAGTTCTCACATAGTGCCAGTTTAGAATTCCAATTTTAAGTTAACCTTAACATTACCTTGGGATGTGGGAGGAAAACCAGGAGACCCACAGAAACCACAAACTCATCAAGAGACAATGAGCACATGTGGGATATGAACACAGAAGCCCACATCTATGAGTTAGCCACACTAATCACTGGGTCACCTTGAATATTTTTTATAATACAGTCTCATAAAGAGCTGCAAATGAAGGCACTTGAGTGTGTTTGCTTTTTTTTGGAGATTTGTTTGCTTTTGCCTTTGCCTTTTCCCACCTCTGTGTTTCTTGCTTTGGTGATTTTGACAATCATTCTGTCAAACACTGATGATGTCATTGGACACTCCAAGGATCACTGATTAGTATGTGACAGGTTCCAAAGCCACAGGCATGCACACTTGCACCAGCACATGACACTAGTGGTGCCATCTTATGCACCAGCACATGACACTAGTGATGCCATCTTATATAAAGCATGTATCAGACACACCTCACGTATCATGAAGTTCTGCAACTTTTCTGTAAGCCAACAATCTAAACAGAAATTTGGCAGCAGGTTTCCAAGAGGTAAAAAGACTCTGGGGAAAAAAGGAAAAAGTTACATATCCCATGAAAAAAGTTATGGATTAGCTCAACTCAGTCAAGAAACTCGAGGGTTAGATTCTGGAAGATCCTTAAGATTTGTGTAGTGGCTCTGTAGGTAGGAGAAAAACTTAAGATCTTGTGTGTTGGCTCAGACCTTGGACCTCAGACCTTGAATCTGGCGCCCCCTCTGTATTAATCTCTGGTTTGTTTTGGTTTTATTGTTTGCTCATCTAGTTTTGTTATCATAACTGAGTTAAGCAATATTAGGGATTCAAATGTGATTTAATGAGCAAGCAGTGAGCCATGAAGAACATTTTTTACCAATTGGCTAGATAATCATCATAAAAAATGGATAATCTTACCAAATATCAATACACAAATAATTTTTGGGTCTTAATTTTTTTTCCATAAGACAATTCACTGATGTAAAGCTGTGCTAGATATGCAGCAAGTAAACTACACACATTCATTTGGGGACTATCCTTGGTAAATCAGGCCGAGGTCATTGTGTCGTTAATCTGCTTCAGAATTTTAATTTTCTAATCCAGAATATGCAGAAAAAAGCAGCATATTCATTTGGAAACATCTGCCGTATTCCAACTCTTCATTTAGACACATATTTTTTGGTCTACATTGTAGATTCCTTAGGCTTCAAGTGCTGTAGGTTTCTTTGAATATTCAAGCTGATGTCACTTCCAGTGAAACTGCAAGTTGCTCATTTTTGTCCCGTATTCTTGCAGTATTTCCCTGCAGGCTTTGGCTCAAAACTGGTGGAAAGGGATTTTAGTTTAGCATGTTCTAATGACCACACCACCAATTCCACCTCCTTGGTTCTTATCTGCAACAATTTTGTTGTATCATTACGCCATAGTCTAAATGCAACTTATTGAATTTTGGTTTGCAGTGAGCTTAGACATATGCCTTTGACAGTGTGGTGTAGTGGTTAAGGCTTTGGACTTCAAAGGTTGTAGGTTTAAGTCCCATTACTGACACTGAGGGACCATGAGCAAGTCACTAGAACTGCCTCTGCCCAAACCCTAAACCTAACCCTAATCTCAAAAGGAAATGCCTATTCATTTGAGGGCACACTCACTGCTGTTTATCATTCCAAGACAGTCAATGAGCGTGAGGGTTCTGAAAAGAAAGCAGAGAAGTCCCATGTACAAATGGGTGAATGTGGAAACTGGTCAACATTCTACCGCAGCTGCTGTGTGTGAGCAATGCTACGGTTTCCCAATGGTATAATTATACCATGAACCAAAAACTGAAAAAGTGGAAACTGAAGTTGGTATTTATAAAATCTAAATGCTGTCCACTCCTCTGTACTAATGTAGTGCAATGCAAAATTTAATTCGCTGTTCTGCATTATCCTGAGAATATTGATCTGTTATGGACATCACCATGATGTTCTTTATTGAATTTTTATTTTAACCTTATTTTCAGCTAAGTGCTTGTAATGACTACAAATTGTAATCGCTGAATTGAAGCCAGAAATGATACAATAGTGAAAGCATTTGGATTAAGGTGATCTTATAGTACTTTAGATAAGAAAGTGCACACCGAATGCAAATGGAAGGATTTAATGTAAAGGTGTGGTTTAAACATTGACATTCAGGCCTGGGTTATGGTATTGGGGTTTTGAATCTGAGGCGATTTCTGTGAAAATATGTTGAGCCTACTGGGTCCACTTCTCAGAATGGCAAGAATATGTCTATTTTGATGTCTAGAGAAAGGAACATAGAGAAGCACAGATTATTACAAAGGATTGACTTCTAAAAGGCACCGCAATTGGCAGTTTTATCCATGTGTGCACAAGAATATTGGGATTAACTGTAATGTGTGCAGACAGGATAGTACTATTATAATCATAATTACTGTACTGTGTTTCATTTAGGCTGATTGAATAAGCGTGCGTTAAATTTTGGCATTCACTAAAAAACAACCTCTGAGTCTGCTGATTCATTTATTATGGGATCCATTTTGATACTCCTTTTAGTATGTCTTATGACAGCCTGCAAATGGTGTCTGGTGCTGAAGTGATGTTGACATGGATATCTGATAAGTGGGGAGCTGATGCTGAGTTAATGCTTGTCTCTAATTGGCATTGGTGGGTGACAGGCTGGTAGAGAAGATGATGCCTGGAAAGCACTGGGATACTGCTAAAGTTGTTAGCTTATTTATCAAGTGCCTGACTGACACTGGACTATCACTGACACAGATGTATAACATCTCTGAAGGAAAAATGATGATGTGGCAGCTTTGGGATATAACTGGCATGGATAGTTACTACCGCATACGTGTAAACTGTATAATGTGAGACTAGGTGCGTGTTGCCAAAGAGAAGAAAGTGATACACTTGAAGCACAAGACTGGTATGATGATATTTGCTTATAGATTATGCCAAACTAAAAGTGCAACTATTCTGACCAGATATTGGCTGCTTGGCTTGTTGTAGTGCCAACTTATAATCGCGTGTCTAGGAACTAATTCACCTGTGTGTTTTCTGAACCCTAATTGCATGGAAGAACTTCAATGAACCAGGGTTGGTTTCCTGTCTTCTTCCCGATACCTGGATTGTTTCTTGGCCCTGATAGTTTTATAATTGGATTAAAGTGGGTTAAGACTTTGGATGGGTGGATGGATGGATGGATGGATGGAATAAAAAGGAGTAAAAGACTATCCCAACAATAATGACAAAAATCAGATGAAGTGTATCACTCAAACATGCAAGACTCAAAAGAAGAAGAGCATGCAGATGCTACACAGCTGAGAATTAATAGTCATAGTTCAAAGGTGGAAATGTCACCTTCTGCACCATACATTTTTGTTTATCATGGTGTTAGAGGGTGGTGTGGCATGTTGGTTGGATATCCAGTAAGAATGTTACTGCAATCTATTCATAACACGTACGCCTTCTCCTTCTCCTACTACTACTACTAAGCCATCCAGCAATGTGCCATAAACAGTCACAAACTGAAACTGCTGATGACCAATATTGGTATTTACTGTTCAGTGTTCTATCAAGAATAAATACAGCAGTGCCTCCAAACTCAGCACGAGCAGTTTATATTGATATTATCTCCAGTAGCAAAATGTGACATCAAAACTCACTACAGTGATATTCTGTATTTTAATATAGTCTTGTATGATTGTGCCAGAGAATGACAATGTGTTACATAGGCAGTAAGGCATACAGATATTAATGTCACTGTTCTCTGAAAATGTAGCAATATTACTACTACTTTCTTACTTTCCTGTCTGGCTTCTCGGCTGTTTTTATTCTGAACACCTGCTGCCTTGCTAACATATCATTAGGAGTTTTCCTTTATGTCATGCCAATTAGATGATTTCTAGCATGTTTAGAATACATTTTCTTTATAATGTGCTGTGTCTTTCTTTTCATCTTTTAATGTTTATAATCACATTTTGTATGAACTCAAATGTACAAGTAGCAGGCAGTTTAGAGAAAAATAAAAACAATTGTACTGTTGAGGCTTTCAAAACTGCCATACAGTATAACTCTAAAGTACTCCTTATTATTGTGATATCCATCCATCTTCCTAACCTGCTTATCCAGGGCAGGGTCGACAGGCAGCTGGAGCAACAAAATAAATTTAATCTCAAAAGATACATTTTATTTGGGTGCACTGGGAAATGACAGCAAAAGGGGTAAAGCAAAAGCAAGGCCTTAAAACATCAAACGAGAAGGTCAAAATACCTGATTGTCAAAGTATCAAACAGAATCTGAAGTAAGAATTAAGCAAAGCCCCAATCCTGTCTGCTTTAAAATACATTCCCCATTTCGTTATCAAATACGACAAAGGATATTTTTATTCACAACGTTAGACACTTAATGCAGTGTTCCACCATACAATACAATACAATACAATTTATTTTTGTATAGCCCAAAATCACACAAGAAGTGCCAAAATAGGCTTTAACCAGCTCTGCCTCTTGACACCCCCCCAGCCTTGACTCTCTAAGAAGACAAGGAAAAACTCCCCAAAAAAAAACCCTTGTAGGGAAAAAATGGAAGAAACCTTGGGAAAGGCAGATCATAGAGAGAGCCCTTTCCAGGTGGGTTGGGCATGCAGTGGGTGTCAAAAGGAAGGGGGTCAATACAATACAATACACAGAACAGAACAAATCCTCAATACGGAACAGAATTTAACAGTAGATGATATCACATAATATGACATCACATGATATAACATTAAAACCTACTAGAAGATAATGTTATGATGATACAGTTGAATTCAGGAAATTCCAAACCTTAACAAAGTACAGAAAAATTATAAATAAATGCAAAAATGAACATTAAATAAAATTTTAAAAGCTACAAATTTATAACACAAATGAGTTCTACTTTTGAGCTGGTATCATATCCAAGTAAAATGTGTATGCGCCAAGTATCAGGCTTGAGTTTTACACCAATTTCTCTTCTCCTTACAGAGAGGTGAGGACAGGAGGTTAAAGTTGATTTTCTTCTTACCTCCCCATTGGTGTTTCAGCAAAACTGCACATTATTTTAAAACTGGCAGGTGTCACCGAAAGAAAAAATTGTAAAAAGTAGTTGAAAAATAAATTCCATTCATTCCCATTTTAAGAGAATGATTCATGGCCATTCCTGTCGTAGAGCACATGGATTTATTACAAGCTGTTTCATTATGTCCTCACAATCAGATTTGCTTCCTCAATTAATGAAACTTGATTGTTTCATTATCTATTGTTGTCTGCCCCAAGCAATTACAATGTCTTTGTCAATTTCATCAGCAAATGCTACCAACCAAAAGTTGTTTTGTTTTTTTTTAATTTTATGGTATTAATTCAGATGAATACTTATGTATGTTATCACTGAACGATTGCTGCAGATGGAGAAATAAGATTTCCTCAAGAAGATACTGAATAGCCATAGTTCAAAGTAACTTGCTTAGTTTCTTTTCTAGGTTTATATTAATTTTCTTTTAAAACTTATTAGGATAATAAAAAATTATTGGATGAATAGATTCAATGTATAAAGCATTTATTTATTTAACAAACTATTCATATGTATATATATATATATATATATATATATATATATATATATATATATATATATATATATATATATATATATATATATACTAGACATTAAGCCTGTTACAATAACGGCCGCTAGAACAGTAGTGCATAAACATTACTATATTCCAAAACTCTGGTTGTAACCCGATTTGGTTGTGAACTGAAGTAATTTCCCCCATAGGATTGTATGTAAATACAATTAATCCGTTCCAGACCATATGAACTGTATGTAAATATATATTTTTTTAAGTTTTTAAGTACAAATATAGTTAATCATACCATTGAATGCACAGTGTAATAGTAAACTAAATGTAAAAACATTGAATAACACTAAGAAAACCTTGAACAACAGAAAACTAACACTGCAAGAGTTCACGCTATAGCCTTACGACCCGCTCGCTAAAAACACTTTTTTTAATGAGTTTTAAGCACAGGGAAAAAAATAAACATTTGAAAAATCCGTAATTTAATAAACAACCAAGAAAAGTAACATTTCAACAATGCACGCGCACGCCTGTGTGTGTGTGTGTCTCTCTCGCGGGCCTGCGTGTGTGTGTGTGTGTGTGTCTCTCGCCTGTGTGTGTGTGTCTGTCTGTCTCTCTCTCGCGCGCGCCTGTGTGTGTGTGTGTCTCGCACGTGCCTGTGTGTGTGTCTCGCACGTGCCTTTGTGTGTGTGTGTCTGTCTCGCGCGCGCATGTGTTTGTCTGTCTGTCTCGCGTGTGCCTGTGTGTGTGTGTCTGTCTCGCGCGTGCCTGTGTGTCTGTCTCTCACGCACCTGTGTGTGTGTCTGTCTCTCTCTCTGCACAGGGAATGCACAGGAAGAGACTGAACATGTGCAGTGTGGCCCCGCGCATGCACACTTCACCAGAAGACACACACACGGAGACCTGGACGCACACAGGGGTTTTATTAAAGAAGATATATATAGTGAGATATCCCGGCCAATACCCCCACACCGCTAGATGGAGCCCTTCCGGCAGCATGGAGGTGCCCCGAATTCCAGCAGGGCATCATGGATATTGGAGTTTTCCTTCACAGCCCTGCTGGATACCATGGGGGCCGCAAGGGGGCGCTGCAGTGAGGCTCAGAGACTTTTATGTGCCCTATAGTTTTGATCTGTTAAGAATCGCAATGACTGAGGGATCAGAAACACTTCCAGGTCATGGACTATGAAGGACTATGGGAATCCCAGACAGAGAAGCTGAGTTGGGAGGAAGGGTGGCAATGCGTCTGGAAGTAGGAGGACTTGTAGTATTGTGGATTTATTATATAGTTTATGAGAATTGTGGAGTGGAGGTTGCTTTGTGCACATCATTATTATAAAATAAATAATTATTGGACTTTTATCTGGTGTCTGGTGTCTGATCCAAGGGTTCAAGGGGACAAAAGCGCCCCCTATCTGTCACTATATATATATATATATATATACATATACAGTATACATACATATCATTTGAAGTCTCAATCACAATCTGATTGTATGGGTGGTTACCTACCAGGTAACATGTGTGGTTGGTCTGCAAGCCGGCAAACATCCGCCACAGGTACCCTCTCAGTTGTGAGAACCAGATCATAGAATGTTACATAGTTAACTGTCAAATAATACAAAGAGTATGCAACATCAGGCGTACATACTCCATTGCACCCCTCACCGGGGATCGAACCTCAGGCTTCAGCGTTAGAGGCAAATGCTCTTTTTGTTGTTCCACAGCCTCGGACATCAGTGTTAGAGGCAAAGGCTCCTTTTGTAGTGCCACGGCGTGTGGTTCGTTTATTTAGGTTCAAAGTATTCTTATTTTCTTTTCTTCTTGTCCCAAAGCACCTCCACCACCATAAAGAAGTAATCACTAATAATAAATGCACACTATCCAACACAATAATTATCCTCTCCTCCCAGCAGCTCCGTCACACTCCATCCCAACTCTGGCTTGGCTTGCTGGGTCTCCCATAATCCTTTATATAGTCCTTGACCTAGAAGTGCTTCTCCTCTTCTGTTCACGTGACTTGTCAGCACTTCCAGGTCACTTCCGGGACAGATGGAGAATTACATTTTTCTTCAGCCCAGAAGTACTTCTGTTCCTCCTTCCCCGTGACTTGGGAGTACTTCCAGGCTATACGGGAAACAAAAATCCCCTCTTCTCCCTGGAGCGTCACACGGTGGCTCCTAAGGTACCCAGCAGGGTTGTAAGGCCAAACTCCATCTTCCATGATGTCCTGCAGGAATCCGGGGCACCATTAGGCAGCAGGGAAAACGCCATCTAGAGTCCTGGATATGCCAGCTGGGATGAGCTGCCGGCCATCCATCACTATATATATATATGATTGATATGATGTATCAATATTTAGGGGGGTAACCGCACCCTGATAAAAAAACTGAATCCCCCAAAATCCCATAAATGCCTTGACCTTGATTGAAATTTGGTAATGTTACATTAAAAAAAATCGGTAGTGATCTCCCTAGACTTTCTCATATACTCAGATATGGGGATGGATATTTGAGGAATAAACCAAAAGACAATGATTATATTTTTATTTTATGTACATTAAAGAACCCTCAACAACAATTCAAATCAAATTAATAATATATTGAACAACTATTATAAAAGTAAAGTTGAATAAAACAGATTCTGCAGCTGCATGAATAAAAATGTACCACTTCCAATTATTGGAAATAGCTCAAAAGTTGATAGAAATCTACGTTTTATACCTAATACTTGCATGCAAAATTTGGTTGACCTAAGTGAAAGCATGTTCAAGTTATCGTGCTTACAAACACACACAGACAGACACACAGACATAATTCCAAAAATGGTATTTTCGGACTCAGGGAAGTCTAAAATGTTGAGATTCATCAAAATCTCGAGGTCGAATTTTAGGACGATTACAATACTTTCCCTATACTTCATATATGAGTAAGTAAAAAAATGGCATAACATTTATTTGTCAATATTTATTAATAGTATAATTAATATTACTAACTTACATGTTCTCAGCTGCTCTGAGCACATGCTTTATGCAAATGAAGGACTCAGCAGAAGTGATTGATGGGCCACATGAATAGCACAAGTGACCAATAGGATGGACAGATGACTAAAGATGGAGCATTGTCCTAGACAGGAAAAAAAAGAAATGTGATCTAATTGTAAAATGGAAAGAGAAAGTTAAGTAAAGTTGAATTAAGAAGCAAAGCTCCGTGGTTAGCAAGCGCTTTTTTTTTGCTGGTGACTGCCAGCACTTTTAGATGCATACCAGCCATCATTTTGGTTATCGGTGCTGAATACCAACCCAATATGCCTCCCCACTCTTTGATCACAGTTCTGTAAACTTCAAGGGAGAAACAGCAGGTCTTATACAGTACAAGCCATACACTATGCAAATTTAAGAAATCATAGTTAATCAACTACTCACTCAGCACGATAGAGTCGCCAGGTGAGTATGTCCTCAAAGTGTACGAGGATGTTCGATTCAATTGAAATACAATGACATGGGTGCTCAGACTATACCTGTACATGACCCCGATGGACAGTTTTACCCATTCAATAAAAAGACATGATGGTCCATACTTCTTAAAATGTCAACAAAGAAAAGAGATTAGTTCCTGACTCTTTCCATACTCTGAAAGTACAAAGAAAAGAAAAAAGTGTAACTAGACACACAGGTGGCTGAGGTGCAGTGTTGTGGTGTGAAATTTTGCATGCAAGTTGATAAATATTTTGTATGTCTTTATTTGTAACTTAGGCAAAGCAATATAATATTAATGTTACATTAGTGAGAAGCATTCATGTTTACCCTCTAGGACTAAGTCAGGATAGTGAACTTTACAATAGGGTTGGGAGAAGCACCTCAAACAAGTGAACTGAACTGAAAAGAAAAACACAATGAGGTGTAGACATTATGCTCTGTCTACATTACAGAGAGAATTAGAGGTACGTAGTTCATGTAATTTACTGTAGTGTGTGTGTTTATTTTAGATTCTACCAGTAAAGGTTTCCTAAAGATGCTTTTGTCATTGGCCATTTAGTTTTTGATGTGTTGAAACATGTTTAGATTTTTGAAATCAAAAATGTGAAAATGAGCATGACAACAGCAATACCAAATGTACAATATAGTGTGATCGATACACCATGAAATTTGATAGCGACGTCAGAAAATCAGGTAGTGAGACTACTCACACAAGAAGACAGCCAACTGAAATTTCTGATACGACAGAAATTCTTCTGATTGTATGATGACCCAATCATAAGATGCAACCACAACCCTTCACATACTGCATATGAAACAATGTCTGATGAAGCTGAAATTCTATCTGACTCAGAAAATCAGTTGGCGATTGCAAATCGCCCTTAAAACTGTGCCAAAATGGCACATTATATGCCTGGCATTAGATAGTCACGCTTGAATTGCTAATAGGAAAATGCTCCACACTCCTCACTCTTCACATTAAATTAGTATAACACATAGGGTACTGGCACTTATGTATCTCCACTTCAAACACTGCAATGCATATGCATTCACATCTGTGGACATTACAGGGAATTAGAAACGTGATGAGAAAAGCAAAAAACAAAATACTGTACTTGAGTGAACAGCGTAAACAAATGGAAATCATAAACATCTAATAATGATAATAATATGTACAAAATTTTAACAGTATTACTACTGACTACCGATTTCAATTCAAAAGAATACACTTTCCTATAAAATTGTGTTTTGCAATGGCTATCAACAAATGCCAAGTCAATAAGAAAAGCAGAAAAAGCAGGAACTGATCTAAAGCAGGAATGTTTTCCTCAAGGACAATTGTGTATAACTTTCAAGAGTAAGCAGGTCCAGTGACCCAATAATATTTTTACTTTTTATTTGACTGATGAATTTATACAAGGCGAAATACAACATCTGAAGTACAATTGGTATTGGGATGACAGAATCATGTAAGTTTCTGGGCACTGTGCTGTCACAAAACTTTAAGTGGGACAATAACATCACATGTAGTATTAAGTAAGTCCATGAGAGAATGTTCTTTTGACATCAGTTGAGAAAATTCAATCTCCCTTAAACAAAATTGGTCCAATTCTACACGACCATCATCAAGTCAATTCTGACCTCATTTATCTGGTTTGGTGCTGCCTCTGTTCAGGCTAAGGCCAATCTGCAACACACCATCAAAGCCTGTGAAATAATCAAAGGCTGTAAGTCACCACCATTGAAGTCCTATATGAGTCCAGGGTAAGGAATCAGGCAGCAAACATCATTGCTGATCTGACTCACCCAGGGCATCAGCTGTTCCTCAGAATTTCCTACGGCAAACACCCTTGTGCAGTGAAAGCTAAAACAACATGTCACCTATACAGTTTTTTCCATGTGCAGTTATTCTTCCTAATCAGGTCTGAGCTTTTACTCTGTATCTCTGTATACCTGTACACTAGACAGCCTGTACATTTTAGTCCTATTCTCTCTTTAATTTATTTATTGTTCTTGTATGCTGCATCACAATTTATCATTTTATATTTTATCTTCTTATATTTATCTTTTATATTCTGTGTTGTCCTTGTATTTTGCACTAGGACAAATTCCTAGTACACATTAGTGTACCTGGCCAATAAAGTAATTTCTGATTCTGATTTCTTTTGTTTCCCTAATTGGAGCACAGTCAGGTAAAGTGACTTGTTCATTGTCACACAGTGTCAGTAGCAGGATTTGAACTCATAACCTCAGGGTTTGAAGTCCAAAGCTTTAACCAATGCAACACACTGCCTGTAAATAATATTACTCCTTGGTAAAAACAAAAACTACATAGTACTTGAGGTACACCTGATTAAACAACAGCACTATAACTGATGGCCAATATTTTACACAAGTTCCTGGCCGAAGCCAGGAAACACCATTAGTTTACTTACAAAAACTGCAGTTTGAACAATGAAGAGTTCTTGTTTTACATTAATACATTTCAACATTTTGTATGGTTTTATATAATGCTTGTGTGATCGATACACCATGAAATTTGATAGCAACGTCAGAAAATCGGGTTGTGAGACTACTCACACAACAAGACAGCCAACTGAAATTTCTGATACGACAGAAATTCATCTGATTGTATGATGACCCAGTCATAAGATGCAACCACAACCCTTCACATACACATACATCTCATTATATGGTTCGATGGTGGAGTTAACCTGAATTAAATGTTTTTGCTTGTGCACATCTTAGACAGAGAGTTCAGAACATTTTAATTTATGGAACAATAAAACAGACAACATCTTTTGTACAGTGGACTTGGAGGCTTGGCTGTATGGCAGGTACCTCTTTGGGGTGTCTGGTACACTTCAACAGTGGCATTTCTGAAGTAACATTGATTCTCTTCAGTGCACTCACATAATCAGTCTCTGCTTTCCTCTGTCCTTTATCCTCTCTTGCCCTCTCCATTACCACTGTCATTAGATATTCCCTCATCTATGATCACACTCACATTCCCTCTTAATCTTTGCCCTTAGCCTAGCCCTCATATCCTTTCTTGCCTTTGCATTTTCTCTTGTGCTTGCCTTTGAACCTTCCTTTGCCTTTGTCCTTATCCCTTCTTTGACCCTACCTTTATTTTCACATTTGTTCTCTCTTTGTTCCTTACCATACTTCTTACCGTCACCCTTTCTCATTTTCCCTGTTTTCACCCCTATCCAAGTTTCATCTCAAACTTGGACGCTATCCTGCTTTTACCTTCACCCCTGATGTCCGTTTTGCCCTAGTCACTTTCTTTTTCTCTGGCTTCATATTGACCCATCCACTACCTTTCTCCTACCTTATTCATACTCTGCGATTTTTCCTGGCCTCATAATCA
This sequence comes from Polypterus senegalus, assembly GCF_016835505.1. Taxonomy (NCBI): domain Eukaryota; kingdom Metazoa; phylum Chordata; class Cladistia; order Polypteriformes; family Polypteridae; genus Polypterus; species Polypterus senegalus. Next base: position 114,256,516 of record NC_053154.1, read on the forward strand.
CTTCTGTTTCTGTCCCTGCCTTTCCCTTTATCCTTGTGCTTGTCTTTATCTTTTTCCTTGTTCCCGTTTGCCTTTGCTATTACCATTCACCACTCTTTTGTTCTTGCCATTTCCTTTTGCTTTTACTGTCTCCTTGGCCCTTATCCTAACCCCTAACCTAATTAAACACACTGGCTTACAGCACAAAGAGACTTTCTCATGCCAACAGGATTTGCTTAAGAGTTCTAACTAATTGTTATTCATCCATCCATTCATCTTCTCAACCCACTTATCCAGGGCAGTACTATGGAGAAGCTGCAGCTTATCCCAGCTAGCATTGAGCACAAGGCTGGAACAACACGTTGATATGGTGGCAGTCCATCACAGGGTGAAAACACACACACACAGGCCAATTTACCATTCCCAGTCCAACTAATTTCTATTGGAACTGTAGCAGGTAACCAGAATACCCAGAGGAAACCCACAAAAACACTAGGAGAACATGAAAACTCCACAAAGAGCATACGTTAAACATAAACCTAGGTGTTTGTTGCAAAGAGTGCTACTATTGTGCCGCCCACTATAACTCATAAATGAGTCAAGGTAGACAATCAAGAGGATGCTGATCATTACGGGACAAATTCCTAGTCTGAATGATTAATAGATGAAGGTAGTTAAGCAAAGTCATTTAGAAACACTTCAAATTGAGTCTTTAATGACCAACACAGTCTAAACTGAGTACATTACCAGAGTAATCAATGGATTGAAAAGGGTTATTCTAGAAGGCTTATGGTGTATGATAGGTCAGTAGCCTTCCCATGATTCAGCTGTTTTACATTCATACTCTATGTTTACCCAGCCGTTAAGAGTCTGACCTTGTTCTTTGCTTGGCATTTCTCACCTGGAGTTTCTTCTTTTATATCAAGTAGCAGGAGGTGAGCACCTGTAATGCTAACTGCATGAGCACCATTCTGGCACCCAAGCGAGAAAGGGAACTGTTGCTTGCATTCATTTTGGATTCAGCCGGCTGGATGCAAATGCATAAATCACAAGCTGAGCCTGAAATGCTGGCACTAGGAGAGACATAAAATGTTCAGGCTTCTGTCCTGCAGTTCATTAAATGGAGCTTTCTCAAGCATAACACTCTTTTAAATGTTTCCCAAATTTTTTAAGGACTTCTGAATGATAAAAGCACATCTGTGTGCAGTTTCAAAAGTGCCGTTAAGGTGTTTTTTTATTTTTTATTTTTTTCTTTTTGCTGAGCCGTGGAATACTTCACCTGTCGTGAAGCACCATTTACTAGAGCATTCTGCTTCGTCTGCACAAGATGACTAAAAGTTGAATATAACTCTGAATGGCCAAAGCAATAGCAGACCAATCAGTATGCAGTGTGATTTAAAAAAATAGATGGAAATGAAGCCGCTAGCAGAGCTGCTATTCTCACATCTCAGAAGGCCAAGATACATTTATACTAGTATAGGACCATAGCCTGTCCTGAGAATATTGGGCACCAGCTCATTACAGAGCATACATACTTAAGAAATTCCGTTCTTCAAATCTTTATGGGGTACTGAGACTCCTTTTGGAACAGATTAGATCTGTTCTGAAAGTGACAGGTCACATTTGAACCAGAAGGGCACCAATGTGTAGGGGAGGTGTATGAGTAGGTCAGGCAAGGATTGTTTAAACTAGGGAATGGGGAAGCAAGACGTTTAGGACAGGCCAGGTTTAGAACTGTACATGAAATGACAAACAATAGTGTAAAAATAAATATACACAGCAGCATAAATTCTATCCCAATGTTTAAGTACAGAAGTAAAATAAGTAACACATTAAAAATAACTTTCCTCGATGCTAGAAGTATCAAAAATAAAATAAGTGAGTTGGAATTGTATGTAGCTGAGCATAATTATTATATTATAGCAATATTAGAAAGCTGACTAAATAACAAAGATGGGGATGTGTATAACATACTTAAGTACATATACTGCTCAAAAGAATTAAAGGAACACTTTTTAATCAGAGTATAGCATAAAGTCAATGAAACTTATGGGATATTAATCTGGTCAGTTAAGTAGCAGAGGGAGTTGTTAATCAGTTTCAGCTGCTGTGGTGTTAATGAAATTAACAACAGGTGCACTAAAGTGGCATCAATGAGATGACCCCCAAAACAGGAATGGTTTAACAGGTGGAGGTCACTGACATTTTTCCCTCCTCATCTTTTCTGACTGTTTCTTCACTAGTTTTGCATTTGGCTACAGTCAGTGTCACTACTGGTAGCATGAGGCGATACCTGGACCCTACAGAGGTTGCACAGGTAGTCCAACTTCTCCAGGATGGCACATCAATACGTGTCATTGCCAGAAGGTTTGCTGTGTCTCCCTGCACAGTCTCAAGGGCATGGAGGAGATTCTAGGAGACAAGCAGTTACTCTAGGAGAGCTGGAGAGGGCCATAGAAGGTCCATAACCCATCAGCGGGACCAGTATCTGCTCCTTTGGGCAAGGAGGAACAGGATGAGCACTGCCAGAGCCCTACAAAATGACCTCCAGCAGGCCACTGGTGTGAATGTCTCTGACCAAACAACCAGAAAGACTTCATGAGGGTGACCCAAGGGCCCCATGTCCTCTAATGGGCCCTGAGCTCACTGCCCAGCAGCATGCAGCTCGATTGGCATTCGCCATAGAATACCAGAATTGGCAGATGCACCACTGGTGCCCTGTGCTTTTTACAGATGAGAGCAGGTTCACCCTGAGCACGTGACAGAAGTGAAAGGGTCTGGAGAAGCCATGGAGAACATTATGCTGCCTGTAACATCATTCAGCATGAGCAGTTTGGTGGTGGGTTAATGATTGTCTGGGGAGGCATATCCATGGAGGGTCACACAGACCGCTACAGGCTTGACAAAGGCACCTTGGTTGCCATTAGGTATCAGGATGAAATCCTTGGACCCATTGTCAGACCCTATTCTGGTACAGTGGCTCCTGGTGCACGACAATTCCTGGCCTCATGTGGTGAGAGTATGCAGGCAGTTCCTGGAGGATGAAGGAATTGATACCATTGACTGGCCACCACACTTTCCTGACCTAAATCAATAGAACACCTCTGGGACATTATGTTTTGGTCCATCCAATGCCACCAGGTTGCACCTCAGACTATCCAGGAGCTCAGTAATGCCCTGGTCCAGATCTGGGAGGAGATCCCCCACAACACCATCTGTCATCTCATTAGAAGCATGCACCGATGTTGTCAGGCATGTATACAAGAACACAGGGGCCATACAAAGTGCTGTGTACAATTTTGAGTTGCTGCAATTAAATTTTGGCAAAATGGACTAGCCTGCCACATAATTTTTTCACTCTGATTTTTGGGGCGTCTTTGAATTCAGGGCTCTGTAGGTTGATCATTTTCATTTCCATCAAACGATGTGGCATCCTTTCGTTCCTAACACATTACCCAGTCTATATCAGTATAGATATCCAGGAGGATTTCTTTTTCCCATTGAGATCTGATGTGTTTTCAAAGTGTTCCTTTAATTTTTTTGAGCAGTTTATTTTTAGGAAGGTGTAGCAGTAGGGGGCGTTATCGCTCCCTTGAACCCTCAGGTACCATGCCAAACACCAGGTAAAAGTGCTACAATAATTCTTTTTATTATAATAATGTGCACTAAGCACCCTCCTCTCCACACTACTCATAAACCAAATACAATAACAATAATAATAATAAACCACAATCCTCCACTCCCAGACGCGTTGCCCTCCTACTACCCAGCTCAGCTCGCCGTCTAGGAGCTCCAACAATCCTTTTATAGTTCCTGACCCTTCAGTCCATAATTCTCTGTCACTTCTGGGTCAGATAAAAGTCCTTTTTTTACCCCAGAAGTATATCATCCCTTCCGCTCATGTGACTTGGAAGTACTTCCAGGGCATAGGGCAAAAAGAAATCTTTGGTCCTCCCTGCAGCTCCCTCTTGTGGCCCCTGTGGTATCCAGCAGGGCTGAGGATAACTACAAAGTCCATGACTCCCTGCTGGTCTTCGGGGCACCTCCATACTGCAGGGAGGGCTCCATCTGGCGGCTTGGGGGACTTGGCCGGGGTAAACTGCCGGGCACAGTCCACAAAGAATAGACAGAACAGAAAAAAGGGGGGTTGCAGTTTAATAGAAATTAAATGCATGTCTTGTTCAGTTGGATGATGAGACCCATCTTAGTGAGGACATCTGGATTTAACTGAGAAACATTAGGAATAGAGGCCTTATTTTAGAAGTAGGCTATAGACACCCCAAATGCAGACAGTAATTTCAATGTGCATCTGTTTAGTAATACTGTTTTGGTCTCCAGGATACAAAAAGGATATAGCAGTACTGGAAAAAATCCAGAGAAGAGCAACCTGAGCTGACACCAAGGCTACAGGGGATGAATTAAAATGAAAGGTTAAAAGATCTGAGCCTTTTCAGTTTAAGCAAAAGAGGATTAAGAGGAAACATGTTTGAAATGTTTAAAATTATGAAGGGAATTAGTACAGTGGATTGAGACTGTTATTTTAAAATTAGTTCAACAAGAACAGGGGGACACAGTTGGAAACTTTTTAAGAATAAATTTCTCACAAGCATTAGGAGAACCACATACATTTGGATTAAGCTACCAAGTAGTGTGGTAGACAGTAGGACTTTCAAAACTTGACTTGCTGTTATTTTAGGACAAATAAGTGGATAGGACTGGTGAGCTTTGTTTGGCTGAATGGCTTGTTCTCGTCCAGATTGTTCTCATGTTCTAATTTTGTAATGCTGCCCAATGACCATATAATAATGACTGTAGGTGTTTTAACATTTTATTATAAAGCTGTTAATATATGGCCATCTGTTCCCTGTTACGAAGTGGCATATTTATTACATTTTTCACAAGGAATCCATATTTAATATTAGTTATTTTTATTTTAAATAACTTGTTTATATGTTTTTGTAAATTATTTTAGGTCATTTTCATCACTGTTTAATTACTTATGATCACTGCCATTTTTTACTACTTGCCTTGAGGACTCCTCTCTCGGATATTAGGGGCATGTCTTCTGAATATAATATGTAATGTCATGATGCAATGGGTTTAAAGGTTAGTATTTGGATGTACTGTATTTCCCCAACTGAGCTTGCAGACAACAACCCTTTTTTTTCAATTAAACTCTTTTGTCTCTGTTTTTTAACTCTGTCTTTGAACTCTTAAATTTGTTTTATGACCTCTCAGTTTTGTTGCCGCTGCTTGTTTCTGACTATGTCTCCTTTCAAAGTCCTACTTTTTCTTCTGGCTGCTTCACTGTACCATAGCATTTCCTAAATTTATTTATCCATGTGTGCATAGTCACCTTCATGTTTAGAATACCCAGTCAATTTTTGAGCGTGTATTTAAAGTGTAAGGAGTCTCCAGAATAAACCAACGTAAAAAGATGAAAACGTAAGCTCCATGAAGACAGCACTCTAGCTGGAAAATCAGGGTTCAAGCACAATAACGTGGCAATCCTACTGTTACCTTTATTTTATTGCCTAGCTATAATCCAGTTATTAACTCCATCCATCCATTCAGAAACTTGCATATCCTGAGCAGGGTTGCAGGAAAGCTGGAGAATATCCCACAAGCATTTGACAAGTCCATCACAGGGTAAACACATCCATACCTACTCACACAATGGGACAATTTAGCAATGCCAGCTCACTTGACTTGTTTTTCCTATGGACTGTGGGAGAAAACTGGAGTACACATGTAGAAATGGGATAAATATGCAAACACCATGCTGAATGCACTGAGGATGTGAACCTTGGCTTCCTTAGTTCAAGGCAGCAGTGTTACCACTGCAATACTGTGCCACCCCTGTTATTAACAGTTTTGCAGTATATAAAGTTGAATGTTCATTCATCTATATTAAACCTTCTTAATCCACTTCAGACTCACATAGAGGTGAAACCTATATTTATTGCACTGGGCACAATGAACAAACTATCCTTAAAGGGGGTACTAGTACCGATCACAAAATATTATTTAAAATGGTACCCCAATCTAAATAAAATTGCATTTCCTATCTACTGTAATTTGTGTGTTTGCCATCACAAAGAGCAGCTACTGTACATCCAATCCAAAAAGTCATCTTCAACTACAGTCTTTATTTAATTTAGCGCTCTAGGAAAAATGCTTTTATCTACAGCTTCCTTATTAAGTAGAGACAGATGGGTTGGAGTTGGTGCACTGGCCTAGACTGGTAGCTCCTTTACACTCAGTGCTGTCAGGTCTCCAGCCCATATGACCCTGACAGAGACAAGGTAGATATAGAAAAGTAATGGATAGATGCAAGGATAGGTTGGTTGTAGGCAAAATGCAGGAGAGTTTCATTTGGTATGGAAAGGAGAGTGTTGTTTGCAGCTCTAACCAGGATCTAACCCGGCCTATAATGACTTAAATCAACAGGTACTCATGGGTGCCAAGTGCAGTGTGGTGTCAAGCAGTGTGATGACCCTCCAAACACTCTTACGACATGTCTCCAATACAAAAAGGCATGGATGACTCCCACTTTTCTTCAATTAAATAGCAATAAAACTGAGGTGCTCCTCATTGGTTGCAAATATACACTTGCTAAGGTTAACCATTCTTCCATCTTAATTAATAAAACTCTCATAAACATCTCTTTCAAGGTTAAGTGCCTGGGCATCATTCTAGACAGCACCCTTTTTTTCATTCCATATAAATAATGTTTCTACCATCTGCAAAACAGTTTTAGATTTTGTCCTGTTCTTACGCAACATATTACTGAAGTATTGGTTAATGACTTAGTCACGTCACGTATAGATACTGTAATACTATTCTATCTGGCATCCCTAAAAAACATATCCTTCGCTTACTACTTGTACAAAATACTGCTGCTAGGATAATCACCTGTTCTAAGTCCACTGAACACGTCACACCTATTCTCTCTCAACTCCACTGGCTCCCTGTCTACTATCGAATACAATTCAATTCAGTTCTCCACAGTCTCGCTCCTCCGTACCTCACTGATCTCCTACAGACTTACTCTCCCTCTCACTTCCTCACATCTTCATCTGGAGCTTTACTTTCTGTAATACACTTCAAACTCTGTTCTATGGGAGCTCAAGCATTCTGGTCATAGTACCCTTCAACTCAAGTCTCACATCCGTCAGCTGGGTTCAACACCACAATTTAAAACTGCTCTCAAAATATATCTTTTCAAACTGGCATACCAACTATGGTTCTACTCCTGTTGCAGCCAGCTATCTTTGATGTTTGTTACCACTTTTGCTCCCTTTTTGCTATTTGATTTAATTGTTATGTTTGTTTTTATCTTTATTACTGTTCTTTAATTTTTTATATGTTGACCATAGTGCTAGTAAAGGTGAATATTCAATAAAATGCATTACTATTTTTATTATTAAAAGAGAGTGCACACACAATTTTGTTGTGAAAACAGACCCTCCATCCTCATGGAGATGAGGAGCACCCTGAAAAGGACAGAAATCCACACATTATGGTATTTAAAGTCATCATTGTTTTTTGTGGAGATATCTGAAAGAGAAACTAATGACTATTTTGGCTCATCAGAATCTAAAATGCCGTAGGTGTTTCATTTAAGGTAGTTTCAGCTCTGGAGGGTTTTTCTACCTGTCAATGCTTCTTTTGGTCTTAACAATGTTTCTAATTGCTTCTTGTTTTCTGAAACCCAGTGCCAATTAATAAGGAGATGCAACTGAAAAATGAGCCTGCAACTCACCTTTTAACTTTCCATTTACATCTGTATGTGTTCATCATGAAGTATCTTTTTAGTAAATTTTGAAAGGCAATGGAAGAGAAACACAGAGAAGGACAGAGATTTTCAAATTTCTTCTAGGCCATAAATCATTTGGGTGATATTAGGGCAAAAGAAAAATCTACAACAGAAAAATTCGGAAGTGAGCGTCAGTATGCTTTGCGCCCTCGGAATCAAAATACCCAAACTATTCTATAACATTTCAGTAATTATTTACCACTCTGGTGCTGAACTTTCTGATCATAAAATAGGTCATTACGATTGATGAGAAAAATGCAAAAGTAACTGCAGAACTTCTGTATTTGAGTGTTCCTCTAGAGTGCCTCTATCTCAAAAACTAATCAGCACATTGTCAACTCATAACAACCATCATTGAGATATCAATGTTTTCGGTATCACGGGACCCTAACACTTCAAGATCCATCGAAAACCAGAGATCGAAATTTTTGACGAATATAAAGCTTTCACTCCTCCCCCATAGACAAAAATTTATGGTGGGGAGGGCTCAAAGCAAAAATAACTTAACATGGTAGAATAAAAGCTATGGTGTGGTGTAGTGGTTACATCTTTAGACTTCACACCTTGAGGTTGTGGTTCAGATCCCTCTATTGTCACTGTGTGACTGTGAACCTGCCTGTGCTCCAATTAGAAATAGAGAAGAAATGCAACCAATTGTATCTCAAATGTTGTAAGTTGTCAGCCAGATATATAAATGTAACAAGTTCTGTTACAAGCATGGATTGGCTTCTGGTTAAAAAAATTGAGTTGGAACAAAAACCTGCAGCCACCGTGGTCTTCCAGAAAAAAAACGTAGCTGCTATGGCTGTCGACCCTGAACTGGCTTAGAAAATAAAAGGGTATATGGAAGAACATTGACACTCTTATCATGCATCCTTACCAGTGTGTGTGGTTCTCCTGTAACAGTTCAATAGCATGCTGGCTCATTTACGGTGACTCTAAACTGCTCAGTGTGAGGGAGTGGACCTCTGTTTCTGCCTTGTCCCCAGTGTGACTAGTATAGACTCCAGTGTTCAGATGAAGCCCTCTTTGGCATACAAAATTTACATTTCTGACTTTACCTTAGTGTTTAACCTAAAATATAAGCTTCTGGAAAATATATAATAGTTCAGACAATCAGGTGAATGTTCAAGTGGTCCAATTTGGATTTTGCACTGGATTAGAAAGTATGTTTACAACAGCATTCATTATTCATTCAAGTGCATAAAGTTCAGAAAAAATGAGTACTAGAAAGCAGCAAAAATGGTATCAAGTTAAAATTTTGCCTTTAAAAAAAGAAAGAAGCATGCATACTTTAATTAGTGAACTGCAAATCACCACCAATTACTCATAAGAAATAAAAAGTCACAAGGAACACATGCACCAAGACTACAAGGTTACCGATTCAGCTCCTGCCTACATCTCAATGTATGATCCCAGATACCTTAGGTAAAGTCATCAGGCAAGTATCTCTGTATATAAAATTCAAAGCATTGTGATCGTCTGTTATGCAATTACTCACAAACCACTGGTTTAAAACCTTGATTTTGCTCCTATTAGTCTTAATTGAAAGATTATAATGTGACACATGTCGGTGAGGCAAAAAATGTGATCACCGGCAAACTCCATGAAGTTATCATGGTTCACATCTCTCCTGTGGCAAACTGCATAGAGAAACTTATTAAGAAGGTAACATGACAGAAAAAAAAAAAAGAATCGTAACATCTGCTGGGTGTGAAGCAAAATGTGGAAACCAATTATGTAATAGGAAGGAGAATGACAGCTGCTGCATCTGCTAACCAGCAAGCACATTCAAAGAGACAACCTGCTTGGGGCTGGAACCTCAATCTTAGGAGGACCAGAGGTCATTGTGTCTACCAATATAATAATAATAATAAAAATAATTAAAAAAGAAATAATAATAATAAAAATATATACTCTAATGTAACAAGGCTCATGTTCAATGGATGTATGACTGTTAAAAAAATTCCCTGTGAAGCAGCAAGTTTGGGTAAAACAGCCAAGAAAGTTAAAACCACCGAGTCGAATGGTTAAAATTGTGCCTACATTAAATTTGCCAGGTCTGAATGCTTTCAGAAATGTTGCATAAAACTTATTACTAACTTTAAAATCATAGATATTTTCAATTAGTCTCCAAGGGCAGTGCATTTTCCAATAAGATTCCACTTAATAATGCAACAAGTGCACTTTGAAGTTGATTTTTTTTTATTTTCATTTCTCTGTAGTGTAATTATTGAGAATTTATAAAATGTGAGTAGTGCCCAGTGCACTTTTATGAGCAAAGGCCAATTTCCAGAGCATTTTCTTAATTGTGACTCTCACAGCTTGTATAAAAAAAACTTCAAAGGCTGAATTCAGGGAAGAATTGTTATAATAAAAACATTCTTGTATTAAAAAACACATAATTCTCAAATGCAAAAGAGCTCCTCATGAGCTTTGCTCGGGTAAAAAGCACAGTATATTTGTTACTATGCTGAGGCCACGGCTCTCTGCAACACTGAAAATGCTGGAAATTGTGTAGCTCTTAAAAATCCTACTGAGGTAAAAACAGAACTTATTGAACTCATGCACTAGCCAATTTCAGCTTGATCTGCTCAACTTCTATAACTGCAAAACACACCCTTTGGGACAAGATGGCATTGTTATGATGTCGGCTTAAAAAGCTCAGAAGGTGCCTAAGGCCTAAAAACTCAAAAAAATTCCTAAATGGGTAAAATTCAAAAACAGAGAGGGGAACTGACAAAACCCCTGGCTCAAATAAGCAAAAAATATTATTCTTTAGATTAATTTATTAAATGAAGCAAAAATAATTCAAAGAGCTTTGCCAAAAACTGGCAAAGATACAAAATAATTACTAAAATTCCAAAACAAAAATTACTTTCAAATGTGGCAAACAAGAAAATTACGAAATGCAGAAAAAACACAAATATCTAAGAAAATAGCAAAATGAAAGATCAAGAAACTAAAAAAATATCGACAAAACCTAAAGCAAATAAATAAATAAAAGATAATATAAAAACCCAAACAATCAGAACAAATTGGTCAAAAAACAAAAAGTCACCAAAGGGTTTTACACAAAAGGAAATCAAAGAGCACAGAAAAGCTAATGCCATGGCATGAAAGTGTGGCGATCAGGGAGTTTAACTTGGGCTTATCTGAAGGCCCTGCTTGAATAATTCTGAATATAGGGACAGCGGTAAAATTACAAACAATAAAAAGAAAATAAACCGAAGACCAACAAAGGAGCAGGGGAACATGACAACATTTTTGAAAAACAAAAGAGTGAAATACGAAGGCACAGTTGTAACTTTGAAAAGAAAAAAATGAAGGAGGGTCAGCATGATATCTGTCTTCTCATCTACCCAGAAAACCAAAACTTGAACGAGCAGCAAATACAGTGCATCTGGAAAGTATTCACAGCGCATCACTTTTTCCACATTTTGTTATGTTACAGTCTTATTCCGAAATGGATTACATTCCTTTTTTTCCTCAGAATTCTACACAGAACACCCCATAATGACAACGTGAAGAAGGTTTACTTGAGGTTTTTGCAAATTTATTAAAAATAAAAAAACTGAGAAATCACATGTACATAAGTATTCACAGCCTTTGTCGATGCACCTTTGGCAGCAATTACAGCTTCAAGTCTTTTTGAATATGATGCCACAAGCTTGACACACTTATCCATGGCCAGTTTCGCCCATTCCTCTTTGCAGCACCTTTCAAGCTCCATCAGGTTGGATGGGAAGCGTCGGTGCACAGCCATGTTAAGATCTCTCCAGAGATGTTCAATCGGATTCAATTCTGTGTTCTGGCTGGGCCACTCAAGGACATTCACAGAGTTGTCCTGAAGCCACTCCTTTGATATCTCGGCTGTGTGCTTAGGGTCGTTGTCCTGCTGAAAGATGAACCATCGCCCCAGTCTGAGGTCAAGAGCGCTCTGGAGCAGGTTTTCATCCAGGATGTCTCTGTACACTGCTGCAGTCATCTTTCCCTTTATCCTGACTAGTCTCCCAGTTCCTGCCGCTGAAAAACATCCCCACAGCATGATGCTGCCACCACCATGCTTCCCTATAGGGATGGTATTGGCCTTGTGATGAGCGGTGCCTGGTTTCCTCCAAACGTGATGCCTGGCATTCACACCAAAGAGTTCAATCTTTGCCTCATCAAACCAGAGAATTTTGTTTCTAATGGTCTGAGAGTCCTTCAGGTGCCTTTTGGCAAACTCCAGGCGGGCTGCCATGTGCCTTTTACTAAGGAGTGGCTTCCGTCTGGCCACTCTACCATACAGGCCTGATTGGTGGATTGCTGCAGAGATAATTGTCCTTCTGGAAGGTTCTCCTCTCTCCACAGAGGACCTCTGGAGCACTGACAGAGTGACCATCGGGTTCTTGGTCACCTCCCTGACTAAGGCCCTTCTCCCCTGATCGCTCAGTTTAGATGGCCGGTCAGCTCTAGGAAGAGTCCTGGTGGTTTCGAACTTCTTCCACTTACGGATGATGGAGGCCACTGTGCTCATTGGGACCTTCAAAGCAGCAGAAATTTTTCTGTAACCTTCCCCAGATTTGAGCCTCGAGACAATCCTGTCTCGGCGGTCTACAGACAATTCCTTTGACTTCATACTTGGTTTGTGCTCTGACATGAACTGTCAACTGTGGGACCTTATATAGACAGGTGTGTGCCTTTCCAAATCATGTCTAATCAACTGAATTTACCACAGGTGGACTCCAGTTAAGCTGCAGAAACATCTCAAGGATGATCAGGGGAAACAGGATGCACCTGAGCTCAATTTGGAGCTTCATGGCAAAGGCTGTGAATACTTATGTGCATGTGCTTTCTCAATTTTTTATTTTTAATAAATTTGCAAAAATCTCAAGTTAACTTTTTTCACGTTGTCATTATGGGGTGTTGTGTGTAGAATTCTTAGTAAAAAAATGAATTTACTCCATTCTGGAATAAGGGTGTAACATAACAAAATGTGGAAAAAGTGATGTGCTGTGAATACTTTTCGGATGCACTGTACAGTTTGTGACTTGACTCTCATTTTCAGTTTTTCTAAATGGTTCCTACGGCTCTCAGATTTTCTACACATTGTTTTGGATGGTGTTTCTGAGAAACAAGAAATTCAATGCTCTCATTTATTTACTGTTTCAATATGTTTTTCACTTATTTTAGGAATTTTTTTTTTGCATTCACCTGTGACCCCCTCTTATATTTTTTATGGGCATTGCCATTTTGGAACTTCGTCGCTGCAGTTGTCGAAAGTGTGCTGCACATGACAATACCAGGTCAAAGGTATAAAGGTCACTGTTATACACTCCATGGTTGTCCAGTTTTGGAATCCACTTAAAAGGTTCAGCTTTCTTTTTGTTTGTTCATCAAAATACTATTTGGTTTTGAAATCATTTCTGTCCCTAAATATGATTTACATCTTTCATTTTTGCTGTGTCTTATCCTCGACTTTGATATTTTCACTCCACTATTTAAATACTTTTTTGTAATTAAGCCTTGGGTTTAGTTTATCAGATTCCTGCTCTACTGGTTACAACGTTAACTTGCATTCCCTGACTTTGCTGTATCTCCTGATTCTAATATTAAAAGAACTTCTGCTGTCCTGTGCAGTCAATACACATAAACTCAAGAGCAACAAGGAAAAAAAATTCATTTGTCCTGTTTGCTAATTATTTCAACCTGACTATGCAAATTTCTGTTAGACTCTTAGTGCACTGCATCTTAAGTGCTTCAAAAATTCTAAATATAGCTGAATAAAATGTAACCCTGGACAGGCATAAAATGATGTGGTTTCAAAAAAGTAAAAGCAACCAGTTTTCAGTCTTTGTCCACACTAAATATTACTTCAATAAATTCACAGCTGTGAACACCTAATTTATTGGTAGCACTGTTGTCATTATTTGGACAGTCCTGGGAAGAAATGTCAGGGCCATAGAGACCTTGAATGAGGTTTCATGAAAGGGTTTTTGAACCTTTAGTCCACTGATGTGTTATTAGGAGAGATTTGCGGATGGCGATAAGACAAATACTAGGCAATGTGATCTCAGCTGTTTTTGAATTAGAACTGCATATCTAGGTGAACACAAAAGATAATTCACCACTGCTGCTGTTGAGTGCACATAACCCAGCATGGGGCTGAAGAACTGCTATGTTTCTGGTAAGCTTCATTAATTTACATTACTGAGCTGTACCTAAGCACAAAGTCTTTTCCTAAATGCCGTAAGTCTAGCAAACATGTCCCTTCTGACTTCACTGTCTCAGGGGGCCATTGCTTACTCCACTACTGTGCACAAGGTCTTGGGTTGATTTTGTACAAGATCTGCCAAACCAGTGAAACATTTACATTATAGTTATGTTGCAAATGACTCAAGTCAAATTCCAGGGTATATGTCAAGCCATAGTTTATGACATTTTAAGTTATATGTGACAAACTATAGTTAGTTGTAGGAGAACAAATTAAAAGATTCTTACCCTCATATACTGTACAGTATATTGAAATGAGCACTCGGATCTCCACTAGGACCAGACACCTACAGGACATTCTGTCCACATTGGGCATATGTGGTAATCACAAAGTGCCACCCCTGCTTAAAACTGATCACTATATGAATGTATGAACACATTTAAGAAAAAGAGTCCCTGACCCTAACTTTGCCATTACTGTACTGTTGAGAAGGGCGTAGTACTGACAAATTTAATGCAAATGATTTTTATAAGGTTTGATTCCTAAGTGGCTCATGTGTGGAGTGCGCATGTTCTCTGCAGGTTTGGTTGAATGACATGTGTTTTTCAGTAAAGTGCCTAACAGCGTCAAATCATATTTCCTCTGGAGTATTTGGAGAGCCACGCTTCAGTGACTGCAAGAAAGCCTCCTAGGCACATTCCTACCAATATATAATCTGAACTAGGGGTGGGTGTTTTTCTTGGGAGTCGGAAATATCACATTATTGTGCTTGCCATTTTAACACTCCAAAAAAATCTTGTGATTGAACACAAAGCAACACAAATGCTCTCATTGATTTAAGGAAATATGCATTTCAAGCAGCTTACATGTATATTGCAAAGCTACTGTATGCACTGAACAAATACGCTGTTCATCTACCAATGCAAGCACACCGATACAGTAAATTACAGTGTGAAGTGTTTAAATATATTTATATGGCACCACTAGCACTGTGACTTCAATAAATCTTTTCATTCATTAACAGTTGATTTGCAAAACATCCTTCTAAACTTAACCTCCAGTATGCGGTGTTACACAGAGATATGTCTGGCTGCCCATATTGTGCTTTATATGTTGAATAACACAGCAGTGCCCTTCATGGTGACCACTGTCATCAATCTATCTATCAATCTATCTATCTATCTATCTATCTATCTATCTATCTATCTATCTATTATCATATAGCGCCTTTCACATTTATCTATCTATCTATCTATCTATCTATCTATCTATCTATCTGAGCACAGAACTCTGTACTTATACACCACCCAACAAGGGTAAAATAAGTTGCTTCAGAAATGGCAAATACAATGCTTAGCAATAAGTGTCAGTGTAATAAATGGCTCTGTTAATGAGCCTTATCCTCACATATTAGGGCACAGTCTGCAAAGCTGGTGCCTGGTGTTATACCATTTGTGCCCAAGTCATTCCCACCACATCGGGTGAATTTAATTTAATGGATTAGCATTGTGGAATTTCCTGTAATCATTAATATACTTCAGTTTTTTTGCATATTCAACAAGGTAAATGCATACCTCTTTAACTGTCATAGGGGTTTATTCATTTATAATAACTGCTGTTTTGTTTTATTTTGTCAGCTTCACTTGTGTTTCTGTAAAGTTCAACCTTGGTCAGATCAGTGCAGCAGAGTGCCAGCTTCAGACTCCCACGTGCAGCTGAGGGATAAATATGCAATTCTGTTTACACAAAGGGGCCATTTAGAAGACAACAAGCAAACAAGTCTTCTGACAGGTTCACTTTGTTTGTCTGGTTGTTTGTTGCATTCTGGACTTTTAATTATGTTATATAAAACGTGATCAAGGAAGATGATTAGGTATGATTATTTCAAATGGTGCAGACTAATTAGTGCTCCCCTCCTACCATTCCAAGAGACAAAGTATTTGTTAACTTGTTCTGAATGCTCCATGGACGCATATACAGTAAAGGATGTGCATGTTAATTTGAACACAGGCCATACTGTTTTTGTGAAAAGGTTTTGTGTTTGCAGTGTTAGTTGTTAATATTTGTTGAATAGAAATGGTTCTTTAAGAAATCCCTGTAAGAGTCTGTCCTGTAGATGTTATGCAGCTGTTCATGGATTTAACAGGATTTTTTCCCCATTTGTCAGCAAGTTTTTCAACTGTCAGTGATGTTTACTTATAGATTGACATCAAACCAAGCCACTGTGATGACTGCTAATGATACCGGAAAAAAAGGAGGAAAAAATGTCATAGTTAAGGCCAACCTGAATATAAAACTTTAATGAACTTCGCTACAACATGCATGTTGATCTATTCATCTAGCTATTCCTCCAAGTCGCTTGATTCTCGCCCTGGGCAAATCCTGCTAGCAATCGATCAAAAGGAAGAGTGTGTTGAACTCTACCACAATATTTATGTTTTATGGATTAAAAATGGAACAAAAAAAAATAGAAAAGAATATACCAACCACTGATCGATCACCGAACACTCCAAGTAGACAACATCAGCAGAGGTATTGTTGCCATGCCCTTAATTGCCAGAACGAAATGGTTAACCCCAGCACAGTTTAGTCAACCCGATTGCCTTTATTTGAACTGAAGAAGCCAAAGGCTGAGAACCAGTCAAATTCAAATAGTAGTAATAGCAGCTTTTTATTGTCATTTTAACCATGTACAGTTAGGATCATGGTGCTAAATAGGACTACAGAAAAAAACTACACATTTTAACATAAAGTGCATGTGTGCAAACATTGCCAGGACAGTGCAGAGGCAGACAGTGGTGCAAATGAAGATAATGCAGCGCCAACCAGAACATATTTATGATATCTATAGGTACAAAAGATTAGCAGGCTGTGCCAAAATGTGACAATATCTTAATAGAAAGAACAGATGTAAACATGGCACTGGAAGTAGGAAGGAAGTAACAGTACAGTAATAAATAATAAATAAATATAAAGACATGATCTAGTTGAGTGGAAAGGTTTGCATGTGTTATCAGTCTAGTCCCAGAGTGTTAAGGAATCTTAAAGCTTGATGGGAGAAACTATTACACATTCTGGTAGTGAAGGCCCAAATGTTTTGGTACCTTTTTCCAGATGACAGGAGAGTGAATAGTTTATGTGAGGGGTCCATTGGGTCCTCCACAATGCTGGTGGCTTTGTGTATGCAACGTGTAGTGTGCATGTATGTGATGGAGGGAAGGGAGATTCCGATGATCTTTTCAGCTGTCCTCACTATCCACTGCTGGGTCTTGCAAACCATGACATTGCAATTCCCAAATCAGACAGTGATGGAGCTGCACAGGATGCTCTCAATAGTTCCTCTGTAGAAGGTAGTGAGCATGGGTGATGGGAGATAGGCTTTCCTCAGCCTTTGCAGGAAGTAAAGACAATGCTGGGCATTCTTGTCTATTAAGATGGTGTTGAGGGACCAGTCGAGGTTCTCTGCCAAGTGAACAAGCATTTGATGTTCTTGATGATTTCCACTTGGAGACAAATTGCTGAAATACTCAAGCTAGGATCAAGCTAGGGCCCAAGGGCTGTGAAGTACTGAAGATGTAAGAACATCACCACCAAATGCTGAAAATGAGTGATTGCAGCTTCCCAGGCCACATGAGCTTTTGCTGAACTGGGTGAGTTACTTGTCTTTCTTCTAAGCACATGCAAAGATCATGATTAGGTTTGAGGTCAGCACAGAAACAGGCTGTGGGAGGTAAAGCACATACTGTACCTCATAAGATAAATTGTTGGTCAAGCGGGATATCATTTGAAGACAAGTCAAGAGGTCTAAAGAGTAACACAGATCAGGAGTGCACCTTTACAGATGCCATCCCGTATGTAATTCAGTTAAGTGTTTTCTGAGCTACAAATGAAAGTTCCTTTACTTAACTAAGGTGTGCTAACTTGATTGTCAACATAAAGCCATAGGCTGAAATGGGACCACCCTGTGGTAGGATTAGCATAAATCTGCTACTAAAAATATATATATGCTGTAGCAGTAGGGGGCACTATCGCTTCCTTGAACCCTCAGGTACCACGCCAAACACCAGGTAAAAGTGCAATAATTCCTCTTTTTATTATAATAACTAGCAAAATACCCGCGATTCGCAGTGAAGTAGTGTGTTAAAGAAGTTATGAAAAAGAAAAGGAAACATTTTAAAAATAACGTAACATGATTGTCAATATAATTGTTTTGTCATATGACGAAGCTACATGAGCTCACTCTTGAGAATGCAACGTATAGTTGTCCAGGAGAAAAGCAGTCTTGCATGAAATCAATGGCATCGTTTTGTAGGGTCTGTCCCTGAGACTTATTACTTGTCATCGCGCAGCAGAGCCTTACTGGAAATTGGAGGCATCTGAATTGAAATGGGAGATCAGAGGGTATAACGGGGATGCGAGGAATACATTGAGTGTGGAGAAACTCTAGAGACAGCGTGTGTATTAACTTGTTGATTTTTCTGTGAGTATTTGGTGGCAGCGTGACGAAGTTGCTTCCGCAAGACCGCATTAGCTGTGGAGCTCAACTCGGAGCATATTCTTTTCCTACCTTGTAAATTGTGTAATGCGTTTTTTGAACAGGTTTGATTCATGGAAGTGATCACTCATACTGTGTTCAGTCAGTTCACATGAGCTGCTCTCTTGTGTGATGTTGCGATGTCCGCGGCTTTATTTAATGTTAGCTAAGACCCGGCACTTAAAAGTTTCTCGCTACAGCAATTTTAACTCTGTTACAAAGTGATCCAAAGTCTCGTTTATACCTTGTGTCTTCTCATTAAACTTGTATCTCGCGAATAAAGTATTCAGCGTTTTTCTTCAGCGCTCTTTGGGAGCTCTTCCTTCTTTTCTACGTACTGCGGTCACAGTCAGTTCACGTGATTATGTGGGAGGCGTGATGATGTCACACGCAGCTCCACCCCCCATGGCCATCGAGCTAATGTCCATTACAGTATTTGGAGTAAAATAGGTTCCAGTTATGACCATTACGCGTAGAATTTCGAAATGAAACCTACCAAACTTTTGTAAGTAAGCTGTAAGGAATGAGCTTGCCAAATTTCAGCCTTCTACCTACACGGGAAGTTGGAGAATTAGTGATGAGTGAGTGAGTCAGTGAGTGAGTCAGTGAGGGCTTTGCCTTTTATTAGTATAGACTAGCAGAATACCCGCGCTTCGCAGCGGAGAAGTAGTGTGTTAAAGAAAGTACGAAAAAGAAAAGGAAAAATTTTAAAAATAACATAACATGATTGTTAATGTAATTGTTTGGTCATTGATATGAGTGTTGTTCTCATATCTATCTATCTATCTATCTATCTATCTATCTATCTATCTATCTATCTATCTATCTATTATATATATATATATATATATAGAGCAAAATACCCGCTTGGCAGCGGAGAAGTAGTGTGTTAAAGAAGGAAAGAGAAAGAAAAGGAAACATTTTGAAAATAACGTAACATGATTGTCAATGTAATTGTTTTGTGTATTTGGTGGCAGCGTCACAAAGTTTTTTTCGGTAGCTGCATCAGAAAATGTACCACAACGTCTAACACGCCTCCTTTTTACTGTTTTCTCACAGCTTGGATTGCTGCTGTCATATACACACACACACACACACACACACACACACATATACATACATACATTTTAAAGACTGTGTAACACAACAGGTAAGTAGAACTAACATCAGCTAAAATGTGTATATGGATCATCTCTCGGTAGTAGATCCCTTTTGAAAGGCGCTACACGACGGCTGTGGTATAGAAATTACATTTTCTATGTGAACGTTCAAATTTGTGCCTCTGGTAATGTGCCTTACAGGCAATTAAAGAAAATTATTTTTGTGTCCTCTGCAGTGTTAAGAGAGAAAGGCTTTGGTTTGGGATAAAAGGAAAAAAGGTGTAAAGAAAGGAAAGTTGCCTTTTTCTTTTATATAGTATAGAGAGATGTGTTCGCTGACGTTATGATCGCCTTTTGGGGACAGTCGCGGTGGGTCTTGTGTAGACTGGTGAGACGTCCCTGCCATTAATCGGCTGTGATGGCACGTGCAAAAGAAAGTGTGAATTGCCTTAATATTATTTTGCCGTGGTGTAGAAAAGGGGTCCCGTGTTTGCACTTGTCTGGGCTATAGCGCAGGGGGAGGATGAAAAAAATTAAAAGTGCTCACTTTGACTTAAGGCAGAAGCGCAGTCAGCATCTCAAAGGCCGGCACAGCTATGCACGCGCTGGCTGCTCGACTTTTGCAGGGCAGGAGACCACAGTTTTTGCAGACACGTTCATGATATCAAAAGTCTCAGCACTCTTTGGAGGTAATTCATATATTATATATATAGCAAAATACCCGCGCTCGCAGCGGAGAAGTAGTGTGTTAAAGAAGTAATGAAAAAGAAAAGGAAACATTTTAATAATAACGTAACATGATTGACATTGTCAAGAGTGTTGCTGTCATATATATGCCTGCCTAAATAAGTCACCCTCGCTTTGCTCTTACTTTTTACCGCTCATTTAATCATGGCTAGTGGCGGAAAAATTATAAAATGGAAGGAGGATGGCTTTACCAAAACAATTATTGATGGCGAATCGATTATTCATAAAGCTTGAATTGGTGATCTGTTTTTCTGTGTTAACCTCATATTTTTTCATACTTCTTCTCAAACTAAGGTGGTGCGAGGGTAAAATGAATCGGGATGCGCTGATCAATGTAATCGTGTACCAGGAAATCATGCATTGACAAAAGCTCCCTTTGCTTGTAATGCAAAGTGTGATTAAATGCATTATTTTTAAGCGTTATGGAGCACATGCATCGAAGCTTCTCAGCTGTGCTTGTGCTAAGAAAAGGAAAGATTTTAAAAATAACGTAACACGATTGTCAATGTAACCTTTTGTAAGTAGTGCCTGGAGGATTCAGTGTGGAGAAACTCTAGAGACAGCGTGTGTATTAACTTGTGGATTTTTCTGTGAGTATTTGGTGGCAGTCTGACGAAGTTGCTTCGGAAGACGGCGTTAGCCGCGGAGCTCAGCTCAGAGCGAAATGAGGTAAATGGGAGGGGAGATGATGATGTGACTCCCCCACCCGCCTTAACTGTCAATCCCCCACAAACACAGTCTCTCGGAATTTGCATAAGCACACCCTTCACCTACAATTTTAACTTAGTTACAAAGTGATCAAAACTCGTTTATATCCTGTGTCCTCTCATTAAACTTGTATCCCGCATTACCTGTGGGCATGTGAAACGCCAGCGTAGCCTGTCTATGAACTTAATTTAAAGTTTAGGTTTACACCTTGCTTTCTTTCCGAGGTAGCAACACTCATGAATATGGTAGTATATGTCACTCGCTCGCTTCTTATTGTTTCGCTGCCTTCTCAATTATATAATGCATGTTTTCTTAAGCGCTTTTTGGAGGTCTTCCTGGTTTTCTACGCACTGCGTTGACAGTCAGTTCACGTGATTACGTGGGAGGCGTGATGATGTCACACGAAACTCGCCCCCCACGTCTTTCCAGCTCAACTCCATTACAGTTAATGGAGAAAAATACCTTCCAGTTATGACCATTAGGCATAGAATTTCGAAATGATACCTGCCCAACTTTTGTAAGTAAGCTGTAAGGAATATGCCTGCCAAATTTCAGCCTTCTACCTACACGGGAAGTTGGAGAATTAGTGATGAGTCAGTGAGTGAGTGAGTGAGTGAGTGAGTGAGTGAGGGCTTTGCCTTTTATTAGTTTAGATTATGTGCACCAAGCACCCTCAACTCCACACTACTCATTAACTAATCAATACAATAAAATAATAATAATCAATCCTCCAACTCCCAGATACTTAGCCACTCTTCCTCCCAGCTCAGTGCGTCATCTGGGAGTTCCCAAAGTTCGTATATAGTTCCTGACCCGGAAGTGTTTCTCATCTTTCAGTCCATAATTCCTTATCACTTCTGGGTCAGATAAAAGTCCTTTTTTTCACCCCGGAAGTACATCATTCCTTCCATTCATGTGAACTTGGAAGGGCAAATAGCAGTCCCTGGTTCTCCCTGGAGCGACCCCTGGTGGTCCCGATGTTATCCAGCAGGGCTTAACAGGAAAACTCCATAGACCATGATGCCCTGGTGGAATCTGAAGCATCTCCATGTCGTAGGGATGGCTCCCTCTGGCGGCCTGGGGGTACAGGCCGAGGTAAAAAGCCGGCCATGGACCACAATGCTTTTTAAATTTTAAACTTGTATTTCATATGACATTATAAAGAAATTTCCCTTTATTTAACAAGAAGCAAAATTCTGTAATAAATCATTTATTTTCTGAGCCTGTGTAATATAATATAATATAATATAATATAATATAATATAATATAATATAATATATAATATAATATAATAGCAGTTATGTTGACATATGGTGTTCTTAGATGTCCTCTTATGGAAACGTGGTTTCCTTCCATTATGCGAGGACATGCTTGTTGGTGTGACTGCAGTGTCGATGAGCATGACTGTACTCTGTAGTGGACTAGACTCTCAGGGCACAGACAGTAGACTATTTTGAATCACTCAAAATAGTGAAAAATTATATTAATTATATTTATAACGGGAATGCTGTTTGCATGAAAACAAAACTTGAATAATGATGTGCACATTATAGAAAATATGAGTATTTAAATAATAAATGATTTTTCCCTAAATAAATTTGACATATATTGTATATACATGTTAAGAGGATGTAAAATGGCACTAAAATACAAACAAATCCCAGCATATCTACACCAAAGACAAAGGCTTCCCTGCTTTCCTTTTAATTTGTATTCTCTCTTTCTCTGATTGCCCAGTGTATGATACAATCACCGGCAAGTTAGGTGACGCAGACACCGAATCAGTCCAACATGTTAACCAGTAAGCCACACTGAATGCTGATTTGCCATTTTTTTACCTGTAAGTGCAGAACATTTAAGTTGTTATCAGTTCTCATTTGAGAGGCTATGAATTTGCCACAAGCACTGAAGCACAGTTGCTAGCTGGGAGCCACATGTTTGGGATCCAGTAACCCACCCTACAAAGACAATCAAGTCTACAAGGGGGCCCATCAAGAAATGCTGAATAAGCAAAGTGTACGTTTTGTCCTGCTGACATTATGACAAGCATGCACATCAGGCTTTCAATAGCTTTTGTTAGTATGGAAAGAACAATGGACAGATGGAATAGTAAAGTAAAAAAAAAATAACACCTTACCTTCTGTATTTTTTGTTGTACTCTTACGTTTCTCATTACATGGTATGCAGACAGCACACTAATGCTCAAATAAAATGTAATGTTGCTAATAACAAGAATGAAATCACCATCTGCTTCATTATACGTCGTCCTGCTGCCCTTTCAGTAGTTTATTTGCCTTTTAATGATTTTGAGCATGCTGAAGCACCTTGTTGCAGCAAGATAACAGAATCGCTCCTTGCAGCTTCACTCACTTGTGCTTCTTTGGTGTTTTTAATCCTCGCTGATAGGAGCTTTTTTTACCTGTGATATGGCTGCACTGAACCATCTAATATTCCTGGTACATGCATTTTTTATCATCATTTTATCAGTTTCACCTATAATTACTCTCCTGTGGAGATCAATTATATAAACTACAAAAAATTATTTTTATTTAAGCCAAAGAATACCAATTTCTAAAAAAAAAAATTTTTGTTTTTGTGTATTGCATTTTACTGTATGCAGAACTATAAATGTGTTTACTAATCACACACAAAAACAACTGAAATTAACAGATACTTTTAAAAAATCAATTACAGAGGCCATTTTGGGTTTGCACATACATCAGAATGATACCAAACTTCTAATGTTAAACGCTGTCACTTTTAGTGTTTTACTTGGATTAACTTGGACTGAATCAAATTCTAAAATCTTTCAAAGACAGTCTTTCATGTTTTCGGGGCACTAAGGTATAAAATAATAAGTATCTTTACCCATAACTTCATAGGAAGAATCACCAGAGACATGAATGTCCCTGCTGAGGTAAGTAAACCTCTGGAGGAGATCGACACTCTCTCTGCAGACAGAGACACACTGCTGAGGTCATTAAAGGCCTGCATCTTGGTATTTATTCAGGCACTCAGATTCCTTACTCAGTCCCTTGAGAGCCCAGACTAAAGCCTCCATTGTCTCCGTGAAGATCACAGAATCATCAGCCAAGTCAAGATCAGTGAATCTCTCTTCACCAACAGGTACCCCACAGCCACTGGGCCCCATGGCACTGCCCAACATTCAGTCCATGCAAGCATTGAACAAAGTAGAAGCAAGAATACACCCATGACGAATCCTGGAATCAACTGGGAAAAATGCAGAGGTTCTGCCTCCACTCTGCACAGCACTCACAGTACCAGTGTACAGGACAGCCATGATATCCAGCAACTTTGAAGGGATCCTGTGAAGACTCAGGATGTCCCACGGGGCAGCTCGATCAACTTAGTCAAACGCTTCATGAAAATTGACAAAGGCTGCAAAGAAACTCTGCCGATATTCACATTAAGTCCTGGGTATGACGGTAAACTGCATCTGGCCCTGCAAGCAGTCCTGCAACTAACAAGGAAATCCTGGAAGAAGGTGGCAAGATTGGCACACCAGCCAGCATAAAAACTTCACGCAACCCCAAAAAGACAGACAAGACTCCTTTCTGCTCTCCAATGGAATAGTTCTGCTGTGGCCACCCATAGGAATTCTGCTCGCATGATGAAGGGGTTTGGGGAAAGCCCTCGGGAGTCTCATCCCTGGAAGAGTCAAAATTGTCAAAGAACCAATGGGCTAAGGCCTGTTGAGGCTCAGAACTGCTGTGGCATTGCCCGCTGCACGGTAGCACTCAAGTCCCAATTTGAGGTGGCCCATCCGGGTAGGAACCTGGAACGTCTTGTCTCTCCAGCACGATGATCATCTTCTTTAAATAATGGTAATAGATGATAAATATAGAGAGCTGATGAATAAAACAGCATCAGAAGACAATCACCATGGTACAAATGAACAATAAGAAACCACAGTGTGTGCATCCGTGCTTACTGGGAGGCTGGATGCTGAGTGTGACTGCAAAGTTGACAGCACTCTTGATTGCCTGTAACGCTTAAAAACTAAAATTATTCTTCTTAAAAATAGATCGAAAACGTGCATGCAAATCTTGATCCTGTCTCTCCAAAATTAAATAGTACCATAAACATTCTTTAGGTGGATCCAGAGATACTGTACACACCAACGTGTTTTATGAGAACATGCTCAACTGCGCTCGTGGACGTTAGAGAAAGGGAAGAAACTGCACGATGTTACCATACCTCTTTAAACTGAGATGCTTGGCAGATTTTCACATTTTCTACATGGCAACTCTGTCATTTCATTTAAGAGGCAAAGAACAATTACAGTTTAAAAAAATGCTTTATTCGTCAAAGTCTTGTTTCTAGACAGCTGTTTCCCACTGAAACGGGTTTGTTTATATATTATGGAAATGCTATCCACTTTATCAAACCTTATTTTTATTAGAAAACGGTAGGGCTGAAGAAATGCATTAACCTCCTGTTGACAGGCTAATTGCTAGATCTGATTGTAAAATAATAGACTTCACGTTTACAGGAGCACAAGATGAAAGACTGCCGGAGCTCCCAGAAATTAGTGTGAACAGGAAAAGCAACCTGTGCCTCCAGTTACCCCGGTGACAAACTAATTACCAGGGAAGGAAGGTGAGCGCGTAATGAAGCACGCAGGGCACACTTCTCACCTGCAGGATGTACACTTTGACTTGGGTGGCGCATCACAAAATCTGCTCTAAATAATTAAAAACATCTTGCAGCCTGTTAAGTAAAATGAGCCTGCTGAACAATGTCTTCATAAATATGAACAAGACAACTGCATCGATTCTCTGCCATCCTCTATTGCTATTGGTTAAATGACGTTTCACTTCACTCACTCAAAGACTGCATTACAAACAACCATTTTCCAAACCTTTAAAATAAACTGGAAACTTTTAGTGTACAAAACCCATAATTAATAAGTGTCTGTTAAGTCCAGTGTGAGCTATACTTGCAACAAATTAGATGGCAATGGCACTCCATCTATTAATTTTATCTCATTCTGCTTTTGCTTATTTTGGTTAAGGGGGAGACGAATGCACTATTGTGCTTCTTGAACCACTACAGGATTCTTCTGGCATTGTAATGTTGCCCATTACTTTGCAGTAAAAGCTATTAAGGAAAGAGACCATCCTGGCCCACCAGCAAAAGCTTAACCTAAGAACTGAATCACGCCAAAAATTAACTGAAGAGACTTGGGCAATAAAAAATAGAAATTGGCAGGTCTCAGAGTGGCAGTGGCTGAAAAATGAAGCAATGAGTTGAGCGTGAGGATAAGGGTATCAATTGAAACCACAATAAACGGTTCCTGTCAAGTCCTGCACCAAAAATTAAAACCTTTGAACCAAATGTGGCTTTTATTACTTAAATCCTCTATCAAATGCAGCACAGGTAGCTGAACTTTTGAGCTGTGACACTTTTAAATAATGAACTATTTAAAGGATGAAGCATAGTACAAATGAATGTGAAAACTGAAATTAGAAATAAGGAAATATTACTTATGCAAAGTAATGTATATTTTATTCATATGTGTCAAGGATTATTAGACATTAAAAGCTGTCTATGTCAAAAGAAGCACTACACCATCTAAGCCGGGAAAGTCCTGAGTGGGTCGAAAGGTAAACAGGAAGCAGGAGGTTCTGAACAACTGGCAGCAAAAAGTTTTAGATAAAAACGAAGTGAAATTTGAAAGCAACACAAATCATCTTGAAGATAGAGAGGAGTGCCTGAACCCGTGTCAGTGTCATAACTGTTGTAAGAAAATATATATTCTTTTTTATTTATAGTTTGCATTTAACCTTTTATCTTTGTATTTAATGTGTGTGCTTTAATAAATCAAGGGTATACATTAAATAAAGGTGGGTACACTTTTTATTGGTCTGGTCACTCTGATGGCTGTCATACTCAGGGAGTAGCTGTTGCTATGGTGGATTGGCTCCTCCCGATGGTGTCCAATGTCGCTCCTTCGATGAGTGTATTATGAGACTCAGATTAATGCACTCTCCGGGTGTCTTGTCTGTTGTCTTAGTGTATACTCTGACAGCGCTGAGTGATATCTCAGTGAGGGAGACATTTTATTTGCAACTGTACTCGGTGGTTGACAGGTGCCCATGAGGTGACACTCCTCTGGTCATGTGAGACTTCAATGCGACCACTGGCACTGACAGGGCTGGCTATAAGGACTGTGTCAGCCCCCATGGGTCTGGTGACCATGGTGAAATTGGCTCCATGTTCCTTGACTTTGCAAAAGGTCAGGAGCTGTGAATTGCTGGATCCTGGTCTCAGCACCCTGAGCCGCCTTGTTGGATTTGGTACTCCAGTACTGATGATGCGGTGAAGGAGACTGATCACATCCTCATGGGCAGTGCTGGATCCTCCTACGGTACTGCAGGGCCTACAGAAATGCCCAGTTTCTGAATTCTGACCAGAGATTTGTTGTTGCTACTCTAAAGAACCAGCTTAGGTCCAGTAGGCTATCACCTACTCAGAGAATGAGGCTGGACTTGGTCAGCCTCCAATATCAGGCTGTTTCTAATGAGTTTGCATGCAGTTTCTGTGACAGACTTGTAGACTTGGGTGCTACTGCCAATCCTAATGTGATGTGGGAGACCTTGAGTGACAAGACCTTGAAGGTTAATGAGGGTTATGTTGGTGTTGCAAGTGTTCCCAGAAGGAGGTGTTTCATCTTGCAGGGCACCCTGGATATCATCCAGAGGAGTCGCAGAGCAAGGCTTGATGGCAGCTCCAGTCTGTACTGGGAACGGAGAAGGACGGCTCTGAGGGCAGATAAAGAGGCGTTTGTAAGAGAAATCTGTGAGCAAGTGTCTCGCCATCAACGGTCTAGTGACCCACGTCCTACCTACAGACGAATCAAAGCATAACGCACATCTGAATCTGTTCCTCAGAGTCAGGGTAGGTGATGGATCGTTTATAATGGATGACGCTACAGTCATGACACGCTGGGTTAGCTACTTTGAGCAGCTGTTTAAAGCTGACACTCTGGTTAGGACATTGGACATCTCTGGGTCCACAGTTCTTGAGGCTGATCCTCCAGTTAGTTGTGAACCACCCAGTCTCACTGTGATTGCACAGGTGGTGAACCAGTAGAGGGTAGGGAAGGCTGCAGGGATCTGTGGTATCCGGGGTGAACTTCTCCAGGCTGTTGGTAAGGCTGCCCTCCTGCCTTGCGAGCAATTTTTGCCTCCATTTGGGAAACAGGTGTCAACTGACTGGAAAACTGGATTTGTCATCCCTATCTGGAAAGGGAAGGGTGATCGCCTGGATTGCAGCAACTACAAGGGGATAGCACTGCTCCAAGTGTGGGGTAATGTATTTGCTAGGGTCATCCTCAGTAGGATCTGTGATCAGTTGCTCACCTACCAGTGACTGGAGCAGTCTGATTTTATGCCTAAGAGGTCTACCATTGACTGCATCCTGGTACGGAGGGTTCTCATTTAATGCAAATGAGAATATCAGCAGATTCTCTTCACAGTCTTTGTCGATTGTCAAAAGGCGTTCGACTCAGTAGATCGAGTTTCCCTGTGGCATATCCTGAAACTTTGTGGGATTTTACACTGGTAATGTGAGAGCTGTGCAGCATGGAGGCAGATCCTCTGCATTTTCCCAGTTGATTCTGGGCTTTGTCAGGAGCTGCTGTTGCTCCTAATCTGTTCAATGCTTACATGGACTGGGTGTTGGGCAGGGCTATGGGGTCCAGCAGCTGTGGGGCATCTGTGGGTGAAGAAAGATTCACTGATCTTGACTTTGCCAGCAATGCTGTGATCTTTGCAGAGTCAGTGGAGGCTCTGATTGGGGCTCTTGAGAGACTGAGTAAGTGGTCTGAGTGTCTGGGCTTGTGAGTGTCCCGAATAAAAACCAAGATCCAGGCTTTTAATGACCGCATAGTCACAGCCATCAGAAGTGTGTCTGTCTGCAGAGACAGTGTCAACCTTGTTGAGAGGTTTACTTACGTCGGCAGTGATAGTCTTGTCTCTGGTGACTCTTCCAATGAAGTCAGTAGATAGATTGGGAGAGGAAGGAGGGTCATGAGGGTGCTGAAAAGGGGTGTGTGGTGCTCCTGATATTTATGCAAAAGGACGAAGGTCCAAGTCTTTACAGTCCTGGTGCTTCCTGTCTTGCTATATGGTTACAAGACATGAACGATATCCAGTGACCCGAGACGAAGAGTGGCTCATTTGGTACTGCGTATCTACGGGAAATCCTTGGGTACTGCTGGTTTGACTTTGTGTCAAATGAGCGGTTGCTCATGGAGTTCCGAATGAGGCACATCACCTGTATCATGAGGGAGTGTCAGTTTTGGCTCTAAGGCCATGTGGCATTAGGATTGGATTCCTCAAGGGTGATCTGGCTCACAGGATCCTCATTGTTGAGGATCCAAGTGGCTGGACTAGGCCAAGGGGATGTCCACATAACACCTGGGTGCAGCAGGTAGATGCTCATTTCCAGAGAGTGGGACAGGACTGAGCTGTTTCATCGGGAGGTGGGTGAGGCAAAGCGCTGTAGCAGTGCATGCTTCCCAACCTGACCTGAATAAATAAAATAAACTCTTTTAATATTAATTTAATCAAGAATTTTTTCTGGTCTCAATAGTTCAGGTGTAGTTGGGACGTGGCGGTCAACATAGGGGTTTCACAGAAGGGCTAGGCAGGTTTAAGGATGGTAAATACAGGTCTGCGAGACAATGGCCTACAACAGGTAGCTAAACCTGTTAAAGTTTCAACACCAGGTGCTAGGACAAGAGATTTGGAAGTACAGAGTGAACCTTAAGGACCCTAAGGTCACCATGAACTCTACATTTCCCACCCCTTAACCTAGGAAAGAGAGACAGATAACCTGGATATTGTTCCAGTCACTTCTGACATTAACAGCTGATTCATCTTTTTGATTTTGTTTGGGTTTTGGGCCACACAGAATTCCTTTCATCATGGTGTGTTTATCCATGACTACTGTGTCTTTGACTCTTTCAGCTATAACTGACTGTAGATCATTCAGAGGTTTATTTTTTCCAGTGATGCTGCTGACTGTTTTTTTTGTTGTTTTTTTCTTGTCCATTGTCAGCTGGGTTCCATTTATGTCAATCAGTCTATAGGTATAACAATTACAGTATGTCATTAGTAATTTGTAAAGTTTGCATTTGCATTTTAACCGCAATCAGTATACTGAATTGAATTTTGGACATATCATTCCATTTTTCATATAGGCTATATAAAAATATATATTTTAGTTTAATTATTTTTATTGCAGCCACTGCTGTATTTTGTGATTTCAGGCTGTCTGTTTTTGGTGACAGCGCTCTTGTTCCTGCCTTGTGACGTTATGACGCATGACATCACTTTTGTGATGCTATTTAAGATGACTCATGGCTGTCCTGGTGTCCAAACTTTTGGATTTGTAAACAAAAATTCCTTATGCTATTTATTTAACAAAAATAATTATAGGGATGTTTTTGACAACAAGTTTGACTAGTGTTTTTTGACTTTAGTACTTTTTACTTGGGTTGATTTTTTGACTTTAGGCCTCCGCTTGTTCTTGTCCTTATGGTCCTTTCTTTTATTTTGTTTACCAGTTTCATCTGCCTGAACACTAGATTCCCCAGGTTGACTTCATGAGCCCAGCTTTGCCTTTAAAGAGTCATGTCTGCAAAACAATGATTTCTCAAAGGGGCAATATAATTCAGCACGTTTAGATAGGCACTAAATGTTGCTTCCTAGTGGTTTATATTTCTTACAGCTCCCACCAGTCCTAAATGGCCATGATGTCAGTTTTGGAAAGTCATGAGCCTTAGGCTTTAACTGGGTTTCCTAGCTTCTTTTGGTCTACTCTTTCTCTCTTCTTCTCTGTTATGGGTGGCGTCGCCATTTTGTGTCTCTGGATTTCATGTGAGCAATTATTTTGTGTGTATTTTGCTGTTGCTCCTAATCTGTTCAATGCTTACATGGACTGGGTGTTGGGCAGGGCTATGGGGTCCAGCAGGTGTGGGGCATCTGTGGGTGAAGAAAGATTCACTGATCTTGACTTTGCCAGCAATGCTGTGATCTTTGCAGAGTCAGTGGAGGCTCTGATTGGGGCTCTTGAGAGACTGAGTAAGTGGTCTGAGTGTCTGGGCTTGTGAGTGTCCCGAATAAAAACCAAGATCCAGGCTTTTAATGACCGCATAGTCACAGCCATCAGATTTGTTTATAGTGTCTGATCACAATGATATTGTGTATGACAGTAGTGCTTGAGCAAATGATAAAAATCTTTTTCTTTTGGTTTTTAACTCTAGTGCAAAGAAATGTAAATTTACTGACATACCTGACATAAATATAATGTATGTACATATATTTGTATATTTAGTAATTTGGTAAAGAGACAATAAGTACATAAAGGTTTGAGGTCCTGAAAAAGGAGACTTAGTGTAATTACCACAAGGCTGTAGTGAAAAATGCAAAAAAAATGCTCAAAAGGTACCACATTAGCACTCAGGGGACGGCACCAGTGTGTCTGCTGTTGTGCTGGTCAAATAAC
The DNA here is from genome assembly GCF_016835505.1 of Polypterus senegalus. Classification (NCBI taxonomy): domain Eukaryota; kingdom Metazoa; phylum Chordata; class Cladistia; order Polypteriformes; family Polypteridae; genus Polypterus; species Polypterus senegalus. Next base: position 114,288,136 of record NC_053154.1, read on the forward strand.
GGGTTGGGGGAGGATTCCAGTTTCTTCATGTTGTTAAAAGAGAAGGTGCTTGCTGTAGGACAGAAGTGGCACCACTGCTCTCCATTTAGGTTGTGTACTTCAAGACACAGAGAAGAAGTGGAAAACATGTTGGTAACCGTGCCAACCATGCACCCATGAATTCGGACTCACCAGTCTCATGTATGACAATGTTATATTTATATGTATTGTAGTGCCAATCTGACACTCGCCAACACTGATTCGATGGATTCTTGTTGTTTACATGGCTCTTTTAGGTTACCTGCTGTCTTTAGAAGGACAATGGGCTGTTGCTGCACCAGTTGGAAATCAAATGCAACTTTGGCACACTTGCCATTTTTCCCTACACTGGGACTGTTTTTCTACATGATGGAATGCTAGCTCATACTGTTGGTGTCTCAACTGATGAAGCTTTTCAGCACTTTTACAGGATGTGTGTAGTAAAGTAGTTTGGTACAGTAGATATTTTCTTCTTAAGGGAATGGGCAGCTAGGATTCTGCAATAAAGACCCAGTTCTTTAGGAACTATTGGGAACTTAGGTTGCATTTCATTTATGAACAGTGTCTGTGTAGTTGTGCTGGGAGAATTGCATCACACACAAAGGTGACTATGTACAAAAGTAAAAGTAATAGAGTTAAAAAAAAGTGCAGAAACATTTTGAACGTTCATTGTATATATAGATACAGAGTGTATGTGTGTATATATATATATACACTAGGGAGCTTCATTCACCAACACAAAGGGCCTGCGCTACGCACCAGCCACTTCACGTCTCGTGTATGTGGATTTCACTTTCACCAAACAACAAATCTTTTAATTCTCAGGTATACGTCTCTTCATTGGGAAGAAACACTATTTTTCCCTGATGGCAACATGAATTAGACAATCTACAAGTCTCCGATTTAAAGTTTAAATCCGAACAATATATTCAATCTCTTTTCACAGTTCCGTTATTTTACCGAGTAATGATTGCCTTTTGTTTGCGCTAATGCGATCTTTACTTTATCATTTTTTTGAGACTTTCGAATTTTAGTACTTTCATTATCTCTAACCTGCTCTGCATGTGTATCGTGCCAACGTTTTTGAATTCTTTACGACAATCTACTTTGTCATCTACTCTTTTTCTTTTATTTCCGGCCCCGGGTGTGTTTAAATCGCTTGGCACAAAGTCTCGTCTCGTGGAACATGAAAGTATCTCTTTGAAAAAGTCTCATCTCATCCCAGGATTTTTTTATTATTATACATGTGTGTGTGTGTGTGTCTATTTACAATACAGCAGTATATACTATGATGGTTTCCTCCCACAGTCCAAAGACGTGCAGTTTAGGTGGATTGACGATACTAAATTGGCCCAAGTGTATGGTTGGGATGTGTGTGTGTCTGTGTGGGTTACCCTGTGATGAACTGTCCCCCAGTCCAAGGTTTATTCCTCCTTTGTGCCTATGCTAGGTGGGATAAGCTCAGCACCCCTCGTGACCCTGTTCAGGACTAAGCAGGTTAGAAAATGACATGACATGACTACCATGGTTTGCAGAAGAATTTATTTCACTTTATATTTTATTGTTATTTTAAACCTGCTATTTCAAGTGAAAAATGTAGATAGGCTAATTTGTTAATTGTAAACAAAAAATGTCCAGGCTGCATTATTTCATGCCTCTTAGTGTTGCTCTTGAAAATTATCTTTATCAAAATGTAATTCATCAAACTGGCAGTTTTATGCAGTTTATTTCCTGTATTGCAGATCAGCTCAACATTTCAGTTTTCCAAGCTGTAGTTTAGTCCACTCAAGTCAATCTGATTAGAAGCGATCTCATACGTTCTTTCATGTATAGTAGATTCAGTCAGAATTAGATTCTCAGCTATTCAGTGTCCCTCAGAACACATCTAAAACTCAGACTGTACCTTTCATCCAGCTTCTGAACTCATTTCTCATGCATACAAATACATTACTGCTAAATTTCAACAATGTCAGAAAAAGCAAAGCAAACCATACTTTGTATGGATCTCAGTGAAACAAAAATTCAGGGCCAAATAGAGAGCTTTTAAGGCAGAAAGGGGGCGAAGTAGAAACAATGCTCTCCAATAGGCTTCAGACATAAACTGAAGAGGTTATCAGAGAGCCAGGCCCTTTCTAGGAGGCTTTACAAGCGAGCAGGAAAATCCTTCATGTAATCCCATAGCTGCTTGCTTCAGGTTAATGCTATACAATGCCAGGGTGAAGCTTCCCTGTTTTAGGATCACTCGTTTTATTTATTTTCTGTGAGAAAGAAAAAATAAGCTATTTTAAAATTAATCTTCAGATGAAGACACAGATTTGTATTTCATACAATAATAATGTATCAGCATAATTTGTAACTAAAGTCAATTGTTTTAAAGATTATACATCATGAAAATGTATCTTTGCTTTGCTACTGCTGTAATTTCCTTCCCATTATGCTCCTTATGGAGAGCTCAAGCGTTTCATGCATTATTAGGAAATTCATTTTCTTTCTTAAGTCACAGTAGGATTCACAAGTAACGTGCAGGCTGGGTAAAGTCACAGCAAACATATCATTCGTATTTGAATGGTCTCCCTCATTCCAGGGCATGCATTGTGAGGTCATGATTACTTTCTTACTAGTCAAAATCATTAACAAACATTTGTCTTTTTCTTTGTTGCTTAATGCATGATTTTATTAACGGATGTTTCAGTAGACTATTCCTTAACTACTAATAATATCCATTTGAGTCATTATTGTTAAACTGCTTTTCAACGATTCTTCTCTGTGAGTCGAAATGTTTGCACCTGTCAGGGCAAAGTTACAGTTTCAGGTATAAAATACCAGCTTCCTTCCTATACAATTCAGGTGTATAAACGGAAGTATCCTTTGGAGTTTGCAGATGGCATGATGGCGGAGTTTTCAGTGCTGCTGCCTCATACATTCAGGGTCCTGAGATTAATTCCTGCCTTACTCACTGCCTTTGCAGAGTTTGCTCATCATGCCTGCGTTGACTTTCCTTCCTAATACTCTACAAGTTTAGGTTTGTGTGTTGTAAGAAGGATGCTGTATAGCGCCCGACCCAACACAGATTCACATGGGAGGCACGGCTAAAAAAATAAACTGTTTATTATTCTTCAGCTGGAGGACACCTCTTCCTTGTTATCCCTCCAGCCACAACACAGTCCCAAGCACAGTACAAAAGTCACACCAAGCACTTATCCTCCTCTTTTCCACTACCACTCCTCCTCAGCAAGCTTTGTCCTCCTTCCACCCGACTCTGGCCACTGAGTGGTGGTCGTTGGCTCCCTTTTATTGGGTACCCAGAAGTGCTCCATGTGCTTGATTGGCAACATCTGGCTGCAATTCCAGGTAAGGCAAAACCAGTGCCAAAAAGGGGCCAGCAGCTCCTGTTGCAGCACCCCCTGGCGGCACCTGCAGAACCCCACAGAGCTGCACAGAACTCCAACCCCCATGAAGCCCTGGGGGAGTCCGAGGCACCGCTGCAACCCAAGGAGGCTGCCATCTAGTGTCCAGGGGTAGATACTGGGCTTCCCACCCTTGTCCCCCTGGCAGATGTGGTGATGGGGCGTCCTGGCCAGGCACACATGCCTTGTGCCTGAAGCTTCTGAGATAAGTGGATTCAGACAGTATTCAGACACCTTAACTTTCTGCACACTTTATTGTGTTGTAGATTCAATTTTAAATTGATAAATTTTCCATTTTTGCCCATTAATCTACAATACAATACAATTTATATTTGTATAGCCCAAAATCACACAAGGAGTGCTGCAATGGGGTTTAACAGGCCCTGCCTTTTCACAGCCCCCCAGCCTTGACTCTCTAAGAAGACAAGGAAAAACTCCCCAAAAAAACCCTAGTAGGGAAAAAATGGAAGAAACCTTGAGAAAGGCAGTTCAAAGAAAGACCCCTTTCCAGGTAGGTTGGGTGTGCAGCGGGTGTCAGAAAAAGGGGGTTAATACAATACAATACACAGAACAGAACACAAGTAACACAAGTAATCCTCAATACAATACAATAGTGCAATTGAAATAATACAAGTACAGAGTAGAATTCAGCAGTAGATGATATCACATAATACGATTCGGACCCAATAACCCATAATTGCAAACTGAAAAAATGGTTTCCACAAAGGTTTGAACATTTCTCAAAAATCAGAAACTGAAAGCTGTAGTTTATGTAAGCATTCACACTCTTAATTTAGTATGTTCTAGAAGCCCCTTTGGTTGAACTTACAGGTTTAGGTCTTTCTGAGTAAGTGTCTACAAGCACACCTGGATTTGGGCAATTTATGACAATTTTCTGGGCAGATCCCCTCAAGCTCCTTTAAATTGGATGGAGGCATCTATAAACTCACCATGTCATGCCACAGATGTTCTGTAGGCTTTAAGTCTGGGCTTTGGCTTGGCCACTCAAAGATAGTCAGAGACCTTCCCAATGCCACTCCAGTGTTGTCTTGTCTGTAAGCTTGGGATGATTGTCATGCCGAAAGCTGAACCGTTACCCCAGTCTGAGGTTTCATGCACTCTGGAGCAGGTTTTCCTCAAGGACTCTCTGTATTTGGTTGCATTAATCCTTCCCTTATTTTTGACTTGTACCTGTTACTGAGAAGCATCCCCATAGCATGATGCTACTACCACCATGCCTTACCATAAAGATGGTATTAGGGAGGTGATAAGTAATGCCTGGTCTTCACCAGACATTGTGCTTGGAATTTTACCCAAACAGTTCAGTTTTTGTCTCATTAGACCACAGATTTTTTCCTCATGCTCTTAGAGACCTTTAAACATCATTTGGCAAACTCCAAGAGAGCTGTCACATGCCTTTTTACTGAACAGTGGCTAACATCCAGCCACCCTACCATAAATACTTGATTGATGGAGTGTTGCCAAGATGGTCATCCTTGCGACAGGTTCTCCCGTCTAAGCAGAAGACTTCTGAAGCTCTGTTAGAGTGACCATTGAGTTCATGGTCACCTCCTTCTTGGTCGGTTAGTCAGTTTGACTGGACAGCAAGCTCTAGGAAGAGTCCTGGTGGCTCTAAACTTCTTCCATTTCACAATTATTGAAGCCACTGTGCTCTTGGGAACACTTGAAGCCTTAGAAATGGTTTGATGACCTATGTCTCACCATATGATGTCCAAGTTGCCTGCAGTTGGCATACTTCCCTTGCATTGGCATACTTCCCTTGCATCCAGGTTGTCAATAGTCATGAAACCAAGATGCACTGGGCTAAGACAGCACATAACTACAAAGCTACAAATCAGTGCAAAGTGCTTTATTATTCACACAGTGTTCTAACAAAGTTCAATAAAAAATAATCCATCATAATTAACCTCACATGAAATCCAGTGCCTTGGTAGAGTTTAAAATCAACAATAAATATTTCAATATTAAATGTTAAAAACACATAATCTGTCCTTTAAAATCACCCCTGAGCCAGTGCCTCCTTTTAAAACCAACATCTCCTCAGTTCACCTAATATGGTCTCCTCAGCAAGAGGAGACAACCAAACCTTTTCATCTGGCTCGTGTCCATGTGACCATCCCTCTGTGTTTGTGAGGACCCCTCAGGCATTGCTCCCTTCTCCCTTCCACGGTATCTGCAGGATTTTCTCAGAGTGGTTGGTTGCTCCTGCTACTCTAGACACTCAATAGGAATGACCCTACCCTGGAGAGCCACTGCTCCACTTGGGACAACATTCTTGACTGCCTGCCTCCTCTTTGTAGCAGCACCAGCTCAGTCATGATCCTGGTATCCTCCCCTGTCCTTTCCTTTTAACCACCAGTCTCCTTCTCTTCTTTCCTTCCTCAATCTCTCCATCCCTTCTACTCGGGCTCTCTATTTGTGTTCCAGTGGGTGTGGTGCCTCAATTAGGACTCACACAGTACCGAAGTGTAACAGTTGAACAAATCAAACAATCAGCTCACCTCCACACTGAACACCCCAAGCCTGAACCACAATGCTTATAATTTAAAATCTGCTCACTGTCCAAAGACCCCTAACGTGCATCACCACAATTTTACAGCAAAGGTCCACAGAGAGATCCTTGGACTTCATGACTTGGTTTTTGCCCTGACATGCCATGTGAATTGTGGGGGCCTTATATACACAGGTGTGTACCTTCTTTCTAAATGATGTCCAATGAGTTCAGTTTGCCACAGGTAAACTCCAATAAAGTTCAATACTCATCTCATGGATAAATAAAGCAAGCAGGATGCACTATTTAGAGTGACACAGCAAAAGGTTTTATTTCTTCTATAGAGATTTCAGTGTTTGATTTTTAATAAACCTGTAAACCTTTCTAAGAACATGTTTCCACTTTGTCATTATGGGTTACTGAGTTTAGATTGATAGACAAAGATGGTAAATGTATCCACTTAAAATTAACACACAACACAGCAAACACAGCAAAAATGACCGAATGTGAAAGGGCCTGAATACTTTCTGAATCCACTGTAGTCTCTTCTACCTTCCCACTACTCTGAACATGATTAACTGGTTTTGACATAACATGGACGGATGTGGTATTTTGACAACTTGCTCGCTGAATCTACTGTACAAGAGCAACAAGTGCCAGGCAGAAGCCTTGAGGGTCATCAGTTATTCACCCTCGGGAGTTACCAATTTAACTAAGCACGCACCTCAGGCATATAATTGGGATCCATGGAATTTGTTACTGTGAACACTTCATTGAAGATGTTATCATACGGCTGTAAAGTGAACTGGTGCCTTAGTGAATCAGCACAGCCATCTGCTGCACTGCTTAGATTTTCACGATTTCCACAAAAATAAGGAAAACATTTTACATGAAAGTAATATCACTGTCTGCCTCCTCCATTAACACTACCAGCATACATTTTGTAATATATGAAAATAGCAGAGAAAGTTTACTGGTGCTGCTGCCACTCAACTCGAGTAATGTACTTTGAAATCCTGGCCCAATTGCTGACTGTATGGACTTTGCTTGTGGGTTTACTCCATGTACAATGCTTACAAAGATGTGTGTTAGGTTAATTGATGACTCGAAACTGGCCCAAGAGGTTGTTCGTGAAAGTGAGGCCTGCACTGGACTACCATCCAACTAGCAGGCTATTCCTGCCAGGACAGGTCAGTGGAAAATGAATGGATTGATGGAGGGAAATGGCACATGTAGGAGCTTCAGACTGGCAAGTAACAAGCAGAATCCCTGATTGCTAATTCTTTTAGGGTGTTTTCTATAAATATATGGGGCAGTGTTTTGAAAGTCTGTGGATTCAAACCAGACAACTGCCTACAGCTTAAATGAGGGACTTGAAAGATGCTGAGCAAACTTAGTCTTGATCACTTAAATTATAAAGGTGAAGCTTGTCTGATGCATACTGAGTCATACTCATCCTAATTGCCAGTTAAAACTCGACAGACTTTCTCTTAACACATTTACTGTAAGCGACGTAATATAATTATCCTTTCACTGCTTTGACTCCAAGTCAAGCACTACAAAGTTAACAAAATGCATTTGAAAAATTCTGCTCTTTGCCTGTTACAAGACATTATGTAGGCCTGAAATTCTTCTGCTTTAAGCAGTCGACAGAATGTATATAATTAAAACAGCGCTGCAGGATCAAATCAGAAAAAGCACAAATTGGGTTATTTACATCTCGTGCACTAGTGAAACATATTAGAAATAATTACCAGCAATGACATCAATAAAATTGCTGCATTCACCACAGAAGTCATTCTCATACTTTTCTTTTATTTAACACCATGGCACATACTCTACCATTCTTGCTCATTACCAGGATTTCAAACTGTTAGTTCAAAAGTGCATTTATGCTGATTTTTTTGCCAGATGGACAATTTTAACTGTTTGAAAACTAAGAATCACATGAAAAGTCATGGTCATAAAAAAGAAATCCCCAAAAATATAGCCATGTGTGGTATTGTAATTTAAAGTTTCATATATGGTGTAATGTCCCAGTGAAAAATGACCTGCCTAAGTTACATGGTCATAGTTCAGTGCGAGAAAAATGACTGACAAGAGCATGTCATATTGATAAATTGCAGTGATTAATTTTTTGTAATGGAGGAAATCCCTCTAGGTTGTTTTTATAATCCCAACATGCATATGGGGATGTCTGCTCGGGTGCAAGCAACTTTAGATGGAGGATATAGGTGGATATAGGAGACTGAAATTGATGATCCGCCCTGCAGTGGTCAACTGTAAACTTATCTACTAAGAGTGAAAAAGGAAAAAAATTGATCTCACCAAAGGGGGATCAACACATGACAATATGAGAAAGGACAGTGTAAAGTGGAATTGGGTAATGGCAATCTAGCTTTTTAAATAGTGTTAGAACATTAGAAATAGTGTTAAAATAGTGTAGTGTTCTACAGAAATGAGAACTTCAAAGAAATGATGAGTGGTTCAAGTGAAAGGTCAAATAAAAGTGGGGAAAGGGGACAGCCTCTGAGAATTCAAAAGGTTACAGTTTGTAAAGTAACAACTGATGAAGATGGCTAAAGAACCTTAATCATTTTCATAAATTCTGGACAGATTCCATCATACCCAAAACTCGCCATAAAATGTCCAGTTCATGAGGTTAAATGTTGTTTCTGCATCCCAAGAGACAAGGACAACTGGATATGATAAGGACAGAGTTACATTAATTACTTAAAGAAGACGACAAATGTTACGGACAGACTTGCTAAACCCATTTAAACCAGTCTGATTTTGGTGTGCCAGATTATGAATAACAGTGTGAAGGTGTTGGGTGAGAAGTTTTGCCAAGTGTTTGGTGTCATTATTCATCCAGGATATTGTTTTATGCAGTCAGATGGGTCTAAGAACGATTTTAATTGTCATTTTTGTAGAGGAAATAGCTGAATGTAGAGTTAGAAACCATGGAATGGATACCTTTTCCCAGATTTCCCCTTTACTCACAGCATCATGGGCTTCCTTCAATTCAGTGATTGAAATGGGGGAAATCTAAAGGATGATTGGCTGAAGGTGAATGAATAACTGTCCTGGTGTCTTACAGAAAATATCCTGATGTGGCTTCAGAGACAACAAAAAACCCAATGATATTAGACTTAACTAGGCAAGGAATGACATAGCCCAATATGAAAAAAGGTTAGAAGAAGAATTGTAAACAGAGCTAAACACAAATGAGCAGGAGGAGACAATAAAAATGCAGGTATCAGTTTCAATATTGAGGACATTTGCTTCCACAAGCTTCAGATGATCACAATGTAATTGAAGTTGGGAGGCAAAGCCAAAGGCAAATTGGCAACTGGGAGGTGGGGACAAAGACAAGCTGCATATGTGGGCTGTTGTCATGTGACCTGTGCCAATTGGCTGCAACACTGGAGGTGGTGAGGGATAGAATTTTCAGGCATTGTTTGAATTTTGTCATTTTCCAGAGAATGCCAACTCAATGGTAACCACAAATCACCAGTATAAAACTAGCACTTAAGTGTGCATATGAAAACATTTCTCATGTACAGTAAATATACACATTTCAGGGTTACTGTAACACTGTCAGAGCTCCTTTAACTCTGCTGATTTTGCTACATTAGTCAAAAAAGTTTTCCATATCCCTTACCCTTTTTAGTCATCAAATCAAACCAAACCAAATAAAGAAGAGTGACATCCATGCATTTTCTGCTCCTGTCTATAAGGTATGTGTTAATTGACTACCTTGTGGACAGATAGGGTTGCATCCCTCCTGAAAAATTATACATGTTTGCAAATTATATATTAATACTGTTTTGTGTGTATAGTGTTGCAAAAATACAGTGCCCCCAACTGCAGAGTTTAAGAAGCTGAGAACAGAAGTTTCATTTAGTAACACAGAAGCACTATGTGACATCTTTAATGAAAATTTGGGAACTCCTCTGTGTACTGATGATATTTCAACAGTGCAGCAGGTACTGTGAACATAACCTTCAGAGCATACCCTTCATGGGTTTTGGTTTCAGGATGATATACAGTACATATATTAAAAGAGATTTTGTGGTGCTTGGTGTGTGGCACAGCGGTTAGCACCACCGCCTGAAAGCTCCAAGGATCTGAGTTCACTAGGTCATGCCTGTAAGGAGTTTGCATGTTTTCTATGACTCTTTGGGCATTCCCTTACATTCCAAACACATGCAGGTTAGCTTCACGAGGGACTTTAAATCGGGCAATGTGTGAGTAAATGTGGGTATGTGCACAAGTATGCTCTGCGATGAACTGATTCTTACCTTACCCTGATTTGGTGGGGATAGGATTCGACTCTTCACAACAATGTGGAGGAGAACGGGTGTCAGAAAATCACAAAGGCTTGTATTTGTATAACCGTTAACAGAAAACCTGCAGATGACTTGCCACTTGGGATCCCAAGAATTAAGTCATATTTTTCAAAAGTAATCAGATTTTTTATAACATGTCTAAACCCACTTAAAAAAGGAAAAAAATGAAATTGCCATCCTAAAGGCACAAAACTAACTGTTCAGTTTATAACTGCTTCAATATTCCAGTTAACCCAAAGGCCTAAATTGTCTTTGGCAAGAAGAACGTATTATTTTTTCAGTCCTGCAGGCTTTGTGTGTGTGTGGGTGTGTGTGTGTGTTTTAATCCTGTGGTGGTCAGATTAAAATTGTAAGTAATATTCTCTAATGTATATCAAAAATGCATTTTATAGATTTTCCTCTGTTATTAACAACATTCACTTCACTGCGCCAACAATTAATATCATTTCTTATTTCCACTGCCATTTGTCACAACACAATACAAATATTTTTTTTTCAATTACAATTTTGGAAAATAATGAAAAAGAATGACCTACAGCTGAAGAATAAAGCCATGCAACAGATTAATTATTGCCATCCTATTCAGCAAAAGCAGCAAGCAACCTAAGATGCCAGGGTCTGATGGCATAGCAGGTGAGCAGCTGCAGCTGGAAACAGAAATGGCTCGGGGGGTTGGATCAGACAGAACCAAATTAGATGATGGATAAAAAAAAGTATGAAGATACTCAACTGGCAAGTTCTAGGAGGATGGATGCCTCAGTGGACACTTAAACTGTGGGGCACCAATGTCACACAAACGTTAGCTAGTTTGATTCTACACTGGATAACTAATGTGTAGAATCTGCATATTTCCCACATCCAAATAATTGTCTTCAACTATCCAGTGACTATTACCATAACATGGCTAACTGTTGCACATGTTTATCTGTATGGGCATTATTATGAGAATGCATTTGTGAAGTTTCACAAATTAATTTATGCTTGCCAGAATGTCTTATTTTGATTGACTGCATGAATGTGGACAAAATATGGCAGCAGGACAGAGTAGTTTATATCACCAGGTATTATCTAGCAGTCCAACCATGTTTGCAACACTCTCTTTTCCTTGTTTCTCTGAAGATGTTGCCACTGAAAGTTGCTGGCTCAGAAAGAGTGAAAATTTGCATCTGCAAATATGAGAATAAAGGAGTGGCATGTAATGGTGAAGGGACACAGTTACCCATGAAGACTGCAATGAGTCACATCATAGGTGAGGCTGTGTACAGCTGACCCTCTGGGCAGGTGTCATCTGTCAGCAGTGCTACCATCGCTCAAGTTAAGCTGCTTTGCTCTTGATATGACACAACTGAGATGCTGCCAGCAGAGTGGTATGTGCTCTCTCGCACCCACTGATGGCTACTATCAGATTCACAGCATTATTTACTGAGGTAACTGGGCGAATTTGACAATATCTGTCATGGTAAGTATAGTCATATGATTCTTTGAAAGCTGCAATACAAAGCAACATAAAATAAAACAGATAATAAATAACTGGTTTGAATACGAATTCCAAAATACAATAACATACAGAAAGTAATATTTAAACTTCAAATTTACAAGTTGTATACAAAATCAATGAAAACTAGGGGAAGTAACCAGAGCACACATATTTGACAAAAATAAATCTACTTTTGTTAATTGAATATTTTATAAAGCAAAATTCATTAATGGTACACTTTAGCACAAAGTACTTTGCTACGTAATTCAAAATGTTATTATGTAGGATAAATTATAAAGTATTAAAGATGTTTTAGATATATAAGAGTCACAAATTATCACAAATGAAAGAATACATGCAACAAATGTATTTATAGCTAATCAGGGTCATGTTCGCAGCCAATCTGAGTGGTACAGCGTGCAAGGCAGGAAACAACACTGGACAGGGCCTCAGCCCACATACTCTCACTCATACTGGGTCCATCTATTAGTGTCAAATAATACAACCTGTGTGTCTTTAGGGATGTGCAGGAAAACCTGGGAGGACACCAAGAAAATACTTCAGTTCCAATAATAACCAGGAATGGGTTTCATTCCCAGTATAGTGGATCTGTGAAGCAGCAGCACTAAGCACTGTGCCATGATGCTGCCCCACAAATTCTAAATTTACGATGCAGGAAAATAGAAGCAATTTAATGCAAGGAGAATGACAAATCAAGCCAACAAAAATTTTGTTTGATATTGTACCTGTCATAATACAAACCATCCCAAAGTGCTTTACATTTTACACAATCATTACTATACAGCACTTCTGTATCAGGAGTTCAGAAGATGTGACAGCCTTCTCAGGGTCACACAAAGCCTGGTATTTTGGAATTTGACACAGAAAATCCCATCCAGAACTGCCTTCCAGCTCACCCACAATGCTGCCAAGACAGGTACTGGCTCTCTGTAATGCTAAGCTGAGTAGCAGGTTAGAAAGTGGATGGATGGATGGAACTTATCGTGGGCTGAGACTTTCAGGGAGAGGGCGCCTTAACTACATTTCTTTTTTTCCCTCTTGGAACATAGGCAGGGGCAGTGATTTGCTCAAAGTCACACAGGGTCAGGAACAGGATTGGCACTCTCAAGGTCTGAAGTCCAAAGCTTTAACCATTGTACCACACTGCCACATATTCTAAATTTGTTTACTGAACCCACTTGTTCCTTCACAATCTTGTAAGAGTGAGTGCCTATCCCAGCAGTATCAGAGACCCAACCCAAAGAGGGATGCCAGTGTAACACAGGGTCCTATCCCACTGGCTCATCTTCCTTTAGATTTTCCAACACTTACAAAGTAAAATTTCTCATCCAGGATTTATGTTTAACCATATTTTTTCCTTTTGTTGAAATTGGCATGGGTGCAGATGTGTACTCAGCCCAGTCTCCGGACTTTTCCAAAACTGAATAAGCGCTAACAAATTCCTGACCGCATGGGAGAGGGCTTAACATGGGGGTGAGTGACCCCCTATCAACAGGTCTGTTTGTACTGCCGTTCCACACCTCCACTGCACATTCTGCTCATTTACTGGCATTGTGAGGTTTGCACATCTCCCAGTGGTTGTGCTGGCTTTCCCTGAATGTTCGTTTCCTAAAATAGGTGTGCTTGGCAACGCTAAACTGAGATGGGGCTGTAGTTTGCAGCAATAATCAGACCTAGCCTAATATACCAACATGCCTAACTGGTAAAAACAGCAGCAAGAAAGCAGATAAAGTGAATTAACGGAGTTTTTGTTATAAAAAAGCGTGACTCAAAAATGCTTAATTTTGTATGAACCACGTTGAAAAGTCTTAACAAGGATCCTCAGGTAACGGAACCCCCTTTCTCTTCCGCGGCAGCCAATCACCGCGCGTGTAAATATTATGATGCGCGCAACCCCCCCGAGCAGCAGTTCTGTCACGTTCGGCTCGTGCGTGTGCGTGTGTGCGCATTCGGAGGATTCAAACAGTTCGCAAAGCGGTGGGTGCTGCTCGCGACAGAGGACAGCCAAGATCAGGGAGACAAGCAGAGACTGCGCTGCAAAATAAATAAATATATAAAGCATCCAGCGGCACCACTTTCTCTTCTGTTGTGCCGGTGTCTGACATCTGCTGGGGGAAAAAGCAAAAGCGTGGTTGTTTGAAGCCAAGCGATTATTTTAAGTCTATTTTTGAACTCAACCTCCAGAGTAAAAAAAAAGGGAGGGCTGGGCTCCAAAGAGACGAAAGCAAGAATGCGATGAAAAATATCACAGGCGCCCATAACATCTCACCGGCTGATGCAGTTTGGAAAAGGCGAAGCGATTGGTCTATTAGTGTATGTATCTGAAAATGTCTTGAAGAGCCAAAAGAAGATGACTGTAAGTACTGCACTTCCACCCACCCATATTGCTATTGCATGTGACAGCATTCTGCGCTCGCTGTCTCCGTGTCAAGTCTGGAGTGTTAGAGGCAGCTGCCCTCCGCAATTGTCAAGAGTTTCATGTCACTGGAATTGGGTGGTCACACTGGTACCGACAGCACATTTCTGGTTTAGTTTACAAAATTAGGGGATATTAAATAAAAAGGGTGGTAGTTTAATGGAATCCTACACTGTGCACGCATAAATGTAGTACCGGTTTTCGCACGTAATAATCCTCATATTTTTATGATTAAAGCTCACAACACCTCACATATTTGGACGACTTCTTAATTTCATTTGAGGCTGATTTAACCTGGTTTGCACTTTACCATCTAAAGCACATCGTATTCCTTCTGAAACAACTGTTCAGTATCTTCGGCGTACACCGACTTTCTCTTTAAGAACAACCGGCAATTTTATTCTAGAAAGTGAACGTTACCTAAATGGGTGTCATGAATTTATGAAGCTTTAAGCATCCGAAAAGCACGCAATGTTTTAGCAAGTAATGATGATATAAAAAATTACAATTTCAATTGATTGAAAGAATCCCAGTAATATTCCTATTAATAACAAATGGTGCAGCCCGCCGGGCCGGATTTCTTCCTTAATGCGCTCGTTTCGCACGCAACGTCTGTCGCGGATTTGTATTTAGAGTTTTGTTTCAATCCTCCGGCGTGTCCGCAAGTGGGTCCCACCGCACCGCAAGGCGGAGCCCCCGAAAGGGGCATTGAGGCAGAAGCCTGCCACCAGGAGCAAGCCGGGAGGTGTTGTGAAATCGAAGCCCTTCGCTGTCTTTTCCCACGTGTGCTTTTTAAGGATATGCTGTTTTTTCCGTTACAGTTTTGTTTCTGAGGCGCTTGCGAGGCGTTGCCCTTTTAAGAGTGAAACAAGTGGAAATTTAAAGCAGGATTCCCACGGCTTTTCCTTTTGAATGACTCCCAACTCTGAGGGACTTACTGCGTGTCGTCTATGGAAACCCGACATGATTCCATACTTGTCCAGTTTATGCAACTGTAACATCACGTAATGGCTGTGCTCTTTTTTTACATACGGTACTCGAAATAACAAAACCAAAAACAGATGAGGTCCTCAGTGTGTATGAAAAAGAAGGGAGGTGAGCAATTACAGATGAGCCTTCTGGTAAGTTTGGACATGTTCACCTACATTACACGAAAACTGAAAAAGTAAAAGCTGAAAACTGCGTGTGTACTGTATATATAGTCAATTAACAGAGCGCGATCCGTCCTATATGATGTCCTTCTGTCATGTGACAGGATCTCCAGTCTACAGTGATGTGACTTGTAAGGTGGTGCCGCCGCTTCGGATTTCAAGAATGCAACAGATCGCGTTATGAAATGCCTATTGTAAGCAAAGGTGAGTTTGCTCTGTGGGTTTGCTGGAAAATGTGGCTTGCTGTTATCGGAGTTTTATCTCTGCATCCAAATGGCAATCTTGGACCGAGCAGCGAGACCAGCAGGGGTACTCGCTCGCTGATTCTGCGCTTCTTAGTATATGGAGAACGAGGATGATGCCCGTCAAGGATAGTCTGTCCTGGTTATCTGTGACTCCTTTTCAGCTGTACTTAAGCGTGTGCTGTTCGATGCAATGGAAGTTTGACCATGGGTTGTTTGACTACGTAATTCACAATATAATACTGTAGTTTTGAGAAATTAAGTTTGCTTCAGTAGTAAAAATGACAGGCACAAGTGAAATCTGCAGTATCTGTATAATATCGTGTTACTATTTCTATTATTTGTGAGGACAGATACAGTATAAAGATATTGATCTAATCAGAAACTATCTCGTATGGTCGAAAGATTGATAGATCTAAAAAGCTCGATTAAGGATAGACAGAAAATGCAGTATATTGCGCAGATAGATAAACTGTACATGAAGAGAGACTAAATGAATTATATCATAGATATGGCTCAAAAAGATGAACATATGCAATGCCTTTTTAAATATGCAGATATAGATACCTACATTTACACTCATTGTACTTATATGCATACAACTATCTGTGTCTACCTTATATGGTATCTATCTATCTATCTATCTATCTATCTATCTATCTATCTATCTATCTATCTATCTATCTATCAGTAATCAGCTAAAATCAGTTCTGGTTTTTCAATGCTTAAAGTGTTTTGTGATCTAGATTTTGAAGGAAATGTCAGACTGGAAGACTACATTTCTTGTCCAGACGTATCATTGTCACCTTCATTCCTAGCCTTTTCAACTCATGGCACAAATGAAAAGTGAGACATGTCACTGAAAACATATCAGGCATATAGCACACTTAATATAAGAGCATATTTGTCAGTGTGGAGTAGTTTCTGCAGCAGAAAATATATGCTCACAGATCACCTGAGAGAAGCTTTCAGAATTTTGATGTCCTTTTGTGCTACAGTGTAAAGGACTGTAATCTTGCTTACTTATATTGGAAATTTAACTGAGACTGGTTATACATGTGATTTGGCTTGACTCTACATTATATATTATGATTATATATTTTGAAAACAGATTTATTTCATTTACTCTTTTCGTATTCTGTTTCAGTATTGTTCAATGCTATTTTGCAGACAGAACGTTTGTGTATGACTGGCTCTTAAGCTGAATTCTCACAGTCATAACTTTCTGTTCTTTACCAAACACATTGTGACTAGTCTTTTCTTGTGCCACTTTATCCACGAGCAAGTCCCACTTTTGTGCCTGGGTTTTGCCAATTTTTTCTCTTTAATATATTTACAGCTCCTTGTTGTGTGCAGTGCCTTTAGCTGAATTTGCACTGCTGATATCATTTTGAAACAACACCCTTTCCTTTCCTCATTTTGCCTGAAGCATATGTGGGATGTTTCTATAAACATATCAGCTTTGCACAAAAGATGCCATGTTAATACTAATAAAGGTTGCCACATAGACAGTGTTGGTGAAGTATGACATGACTCTTAATTATTGGGTCATGTTAGCGTTGTTTTAACCTTCACTGGGAGTAAAACTTTGTGATAATTTTGACCCCATAGCTGACCTTTATTGATCTTTTTTATATATTTTTAAGGATGTTGTATATTCTCTAACAGAGCCTATTGTTTATGTGGGTAGGGCTGCATTTTGTTAATGGACTGTTTAAAGGGAAGTTCAAAAGGAAGGACAACTTACAAGTAGTTAACACTCAGCCTTTGAAATTTGGCTCAGCTCCTGACATTTGTGCTTGCTTTTGCTTTCTGCAGTTCCATTTCCAGCTCAGTCATTGCCACTGCAGCAACATTCCCCTATTGGCACATCATGAAAATGTCTGGTGGCTTCAATGTATAGTCAAGCTAGTGTGCGTGAACTGACAACTCAAAGCTGGCTAGAGGTGTCTGTTACTTAGATTGTGTGAGTGAATGTGGCCTGTGAGACTGGTTTTGCATACAAGGCTAGCAGCTGCTTTATGCCTGATGCTGTCAGGGTAGGCCCAGGCATCCTATGATTACCAGTCACCAGCTGAACATTTTTCTCTGCATGTTCCCCTCATGTCTTGTGTGATTTTCTCTGTCTGCTCTAGTGGACAGTTGAATGAGCCACCCTTGATTGAATTTTAAGGAGTTTTCAGCTACAGTATTTGGACTTGAATGTATGAGGCACCCCAATGCAGTTTACTGGACATCTTATGTTCCACACACAGTATCAAGTTGAACTTCAAAGAGTGTGTTACTCCAAACCACACTTCCAACCATGTGTAAGAAAATGTGTTCTCTATTTGTGTGAAGTCTACAATTAAGAAGCTTCTGTTGTCTCAGTAAATTGCATGCTATCTAATGACTATTGGGAAAGGAAAAATAAGTTAACTGGGTTAATAAAGAGGTTGTATTTTTGTAGATTAAGCCATTCAAGCTTAGAAACTGCAGGTACAAAGTTCTGTGAAGCTGAGATTGCAAGGTTGCTAAGGGTCTCCATGCAGTTTCATTCCTAGAAATCGAGTAATTATGTGTGTGTACTGATAGTCTGTGTGGGAAAGGATTCTGGCATCTGTGTGGAATTTACAGTTAACCAGCAACTTGCAACCAGTGGCTTGAAGAACTTGTGAAATAACAGCAGGGTGCCAACATTTTTTCCACCATTCATAATTTTAAATATTTGTCTTATGACTGTTTTATCCATGCTTCTGTTGGCTTAGGTGGAAAGGATAATAACAAGATATAAGGAATGAGCTTTGTTATTTACATATTAATCTGCTTGTTCGATCTATTAGTCAGTCTTTACACCTGACTGTACCTTTGCATGTTACTTCACAGTGGAACAGCTCAGTAACTTCACTTCTATAACATGCTATTTGCCCTTCTTTACAATATGGTTCACTATCAACCTTTTCTCAGTTCACTCAATTAAATTCTTTACTAATTTCTTTTCAACCCTGGAATTAAGTGATTGAGAAACAGCACATTAACTTTGAATTCCGAGGTGTCTTTTAAGATGATCTGTGCAGACTTTCCCATGTTTCTGATAATTAGCAACTTTTACGCTACATGATCTGCCAGCATGTGTGCGGCTGTGTGAATTACACACTTGCAGGCTTCTCATTTAAGCCATGCTGAGTAATTTCACTGTCACTTACATTTTTTTGAATGTTGTGTGTGTCAAAATGAAGAAAATGGTACATTTACCTTATGACTATTTTAAAATAAATGTGTTGAATTTTATTATCCTTCTCTTATGCTGCAACAGGCCAGTGAGAATATTTTACCAAATTGCATATGATTTTTATTTGGTTCTCTGACTAAATCCTTGTGAGCTCCAAAGTGTTAAAATACATGATAGCTGAGCTAGCGCAGCTTCAAGCATTCTAAGGAGTGCTTCATCATGTTCTTCTGCCTTAATCCTAATGCTAATGCGCTATGGTTTTTTTTTTGCCCCCATTAGGATTACAGAGAGGATGGTATGGATTTGGGAAGTGATGCCTGCAGTCGCTCCAGCTCAGAGGCAAATTCTAACAAAGTGACTCCATGTTCAGAGTACAAATCATCTCCCAGCTTGGATCTTGCTACACTGGATGACTATGAAGAGGAGGACTACCAGGAATACAAAAAGAAGGTCATTGAGGACTGGGAAAGTGAATATGGGGAGTACACCGAAAATGAGGTGTATCCCAAATCTGTGAACAGCCGGAGTTTGGCAGAGGAATTTCAGGATGTAAACAGCCCAATGCCTATGCCTCATAGAGACACAGTATCGGAGGAACTGAAGCAAAATGGTAATGTGGTGCCACAGCACACAATGGCCAAAGCTAATAAAACTCTTGAAAAGCCCCAGCAGGCTTTGAGGATAGTGGGTGGTGGTGGTGTTTCCAGGACAGAGCCACCAGACATCTCAGGGACCTGTCATGCTGAGGAGACGCAATTGCCTACAATGGACTGGGAGGCTCTGGAAAAACATCTTGCTGGTTTACAGTTTCGAGAACAGGAGGTGCGCAACCAAAACCAGAGCCAAGGAAAAACCAACTACACCTCAGTGAGTGTCTTTTCTTAACATGGCTTGCTTAACAGTCTTTCCATGACAGCATTTTTGATACTCATAAATGTTGATTGGGCACTTCTTGAGGACCACAGCTTCATGTCATCTTTTCATCTTCACTCGGATTACTCTTTCAACACATTAAGGTTTTATCCAAGACCACAGAGAATATAATACCACAGGTACATAATAGTAAGTTGGAGAAAATGTGACTGAGGGACAAGGTTTTGTCATTTATTTTCTTAAGTGAGTTTTTCACTTGTTAATCACACAATAAAAAAGGGTTTCCTAAAAACCACAGAGAGAGGGACGAGTGCCCACATTTGGGACTACTCATAATAAAAGCTTACCCCATTTTCTGCTACTGGTTACTCTGGCAATTTTGGTAGAACTGTTGGCTCCCACTTCTGCCCAGAGGTGGTAAGACTTGGCCAACAACCCCAGAGCTCCCAGCACTTAGAAAGCAAAATAAAAATCTGAAAGTTACCTACTGAAGAGTAAAAAAAAAAGCAAAATGAACATCCTATCCACTGTCATCTATCACTGTGCATGTATGATGGTTTAATGTGAAAATGGTATGGTTGGCACGAAAGGATCTTCCCAATGCTATGTTGAAATGTGTGAATTACAATTAATTATATTTTTTTTTGTTTACTATTAAATAGGTAAATGCATATACGTTTTATATATTTGTATACTGTATTTCTTACACACATACATGTTCAAATACTATATGTACATATATGGTATGGTGGTAGAGTGGTTAGTGCATTAGTCTCACATGATTCGAAGAGGTTACTATTAACATGAATTCTGTACATTCATTCGTCATCTGTAGGAGTTTTCATTTTCCTCCCTTTCCCCAAAGACAAGAACGTTTCTTTAATTGACAAGTCTAACCAGCTCAGGGTGGGGTTTTATGGACGAGTGTGCCCTGTTATGAACTGACACTCCATTCAGGAGTTTTTCTCACCTTGTGTCTATTACTGCCAGAATAGGTAATAGCTTCCTGCTGCTATTAACTGGATAAGTGGGTGAGTAAATGGGTGGATGAATAGAAAATCTATATGTATGTGTATGCATGAATAACTTCTACTGTATATATATTAACATATTTTTACACTAAATTTACTTTCTGTCTTTATCAGGGTGAAAAGTGTGATTAACTCACACAAGAAAGTTGCACACTCGTGTATTCATTTAAATGACCACAACTGCAGATGGGAGGAGAATACCTCCAGCTGTTTTGTGGCAGACAGGGGTTTACCTCTAGGACTTGTGAATTACAGATAGCATCCTCCAGGGCTGACATGAAATAAAAGTGAATCATCCAGTGTTTCCAGCTCTCGGGTGTGCCTTAGTGGTTCATTCCTGTGCAGCAACATCCTGTGTTAAAACAGGCAGCACTTCCTCAGCTTCATCCCAACAGCTTTTCTTGTTTCCTGTAAGAAAAAATTGTAACAGTGTATCCGGTTCACAGATGCATGCATTTTAACAGCCTTATCAGGCTTTACAGTGTTGTCTTCCAATTTTCTTCCAAAGTTTCTCAGTTCTACCTTTAAAACATATGTCTTATTCCATCTATTAGGCTTATTTAGCACCCTTAGCCTGAATGCCCTGGCTGCTCTATTTAAGGAGAATCAGAAAACATAGCCTTTTCAATAACACAGTGCTTACCATTTGTAAAATATGATTTTGGCCCCAAACATACTGTGGCAAAACAAGGTCCAATTTTTCATTGGTTACAGATTTTCCAGAAATAAGCTACCATAAAAACAGCTGTGCCTGCAATGAATAACATCTGGAATCCTAAGGAACCATCACGCTTTAGTGTTGTCAGAGATAAAGTGCAATGCAGAAGCAGATTTTTTAAATGTTATTTCATGCTGTTCCACCACCAGAGGGAGGTATTGGTATTTGTTGAGCTCAATCTGTTGCCTACGATAAGGAAAAAAAAACCCTAAATTTCCAATAATCAACCTTCCATATGGTTTTGTCAGATTCTGAATGGAACAGGAATATTAGAAATATAATACAAACTACAGGAAAATAAACACTTTACCTGCTATAATGGTGTTATGAAACTTTCAAAATCCTTCATGCCCTGTAAGCAGAACTTAACAAATGCAAAGGTGTTTAATGGTATACACAATTACTGCAAGGGCAAGTGCACTTTTGGAATTAAATGAATTATAGATAAATGTAATATTAGTGATTGTCATTTTATTCAAAATGGCTGGCTTGTTTTCATGTGCTATCCTTTTAAAGTGGCTGACACATACAATGCTGTGACTAATTTCCATTGCCCAGTGCAACAAAAGGTAGGGTGATGGTGCCGTGTAGTGTGTAACACGTTAAGAAAAGAATTGCTGTTAACAGTGTATTAATTCAGTACTGCAGATGTCTACTTTCACTGTGGCTGACACATACAATACTGTGCTTACGGTCAGTACAAATCCTGTCAAAGCAGGGCCAGGAGTATTTAAGCATCTGTCTTGTGCTTTACAGTAATCCGTTTCCATGGTTAACTCAACACTCACACCTCACTGTCTTATCAGACTGTTATCCTTAAACACCTTTGTGTATTAGCAGGTCACACTTGATGTTTCCTAAACAGATCACAACTCTCCTTCCAGGCTCAGCCTTTTCCTCATTAGCCCATCGTTTTCCATATCTCGTTCTCTTTGCACTTATGTGTCCCCTTCAGACTTTGCTTAGGGCGGGTTGCCATATCTCCTTACAAAGGTCATACAGTGAATTCTGCCGAGCAGTGCAATCTTTGAGTGGGAAGATATATGACACATAACCTATTCATTACAAGCTAAATATTGTTCCCTCTCTAGCATTCCCATGTTATCAGCATAAAGTTTAATTTTAATTATTGTGATTTTAAGATTAAATTTTATACAGTTTGCTTCCCAGGTCCTCCCTGCGTGGAGCTTGCATGTTCTCCCCGTGTCTGCGTGGGTTTCTTCCGGGCGCTCCGGTTTCCTCCCACAGTCCAAAGACATGCAGGTTAGGTGGATTGGCGATTCTAAATTGGCCCTAGTGTGTGCTTGGTGTGTTTGTGTGTGTTCTGCGGTGGGTTGGCACCCTGCCTGGTATTGGTTCCTGCCTTGTGCCCTGTGTTGGCTGGGATTGGCTCCAGCAGACCCCCGTGACTCTGTGTTCGGATTCAGCAAGTTGGAAAAAGGATGGATGGATGGATGTTTAGGGGGCAGAATATATAAAACATGTGGTGCAACTGAAAGATTTAAGGAGTATTGAAGGGCACTTGGATCACTCGGCTGGAAAAGCTGACTAAAATGAACTTGAGATGTTCTGTGGAAGATGAGATTCTCCTGTTATTTTTTATGGAAACCCGAGTTTTCAAAGCATAAGGCATTAATGCTTTTAATTTTCCAACGTGTCTATCTCAAAGATTGAAGTTTAAAAGCCGATTTTTGAAAATACTTTATATACAATAAGTGAGTAATTGGTTGTGGAAGTTGAAGATTATCCTATTTTTAAGGCAGGATCCAACTCCAAGAAAGATGTCAATGTACAATACATTTTACGCATAAGTATTTTTTGTTGGAAATTAGTATAAAAGCTCTGGTAAATGCATTACTGTTTTCAGCTTATTATTGTCATATTTGTAATTTCCATAGCAGGTGCTTTCAGCCATTTTCTAGCTTCTCCACAATACTGACTTAGATGTAACAGTTTTGGAAATAACAGGCTTACAGTCATCCCTGCTAAAATATATTTATTAAATAAAAGGGTGGGTTGTTATAAGGGCACCATCGTGGCATAGTGTTGTCAGCTCACAGCCCTTGACTCAGGCATCACTCCCATGCTTTGGTACCTTCTAAGTAAAATCTGTTAGTTTCACCAATTTTACTGTGGGTTTACACCAAGTTTAAACTTATACTTTTAAGTTTATTATCCACTCTGGAGTAGAAGTGTGAACTGTGACATGGACTACAACTTTGTTCAGGGCTACTTCCTGCTTCCTTACCACTGTTGTCAGGTTAGAATTTACCTGCATGTGACTCTGACTACAATAAAGGAGCAAAAGAAAATGTAAGGGTAACACACACACACACAAACATGCACATATACAGTGGAGCTTGAAAGTATGTGAACCCTTTAGAATTTTCTATATTTCTGCATAAATATGACCTAAAACATCATCAGTTTTTCACTGAAGTCCTAAAAGTAGATAAAGAGAAACCAGTTAAACAAATGAGACAGAAATATTATACTTGGTCATTTATTTATTGAGGAAAATGATCGAATATTACATATTTGTGAGTGGCAAAAGTATGTGAACCTCTAGGATTAGCAGTTAGTTTGAAGGTGAAATTAGAGTCAGGTGTTTTCAATCAATGGGATGACAATCAGGTGTGAGTGGGCACCCTGTGTTATTTAAAGAACAGGGATCTATCAAAGTCTGCTCTTCACAACACATGTTTGTGGAAGTGTATCATGGCAAGAACAAAGGAGATTTCTGAGGACCTCAGAAAAAGAGTTGTTGATGCTCATCAGGCTGGAAAAGGTTACAAAACCATCTCTAAAGAGTTTGGACTCCACCAATCAACAGTCAAACAGATTGTGTACAAATGGAGGAAATTCAAGACCATTGTTACCCTCCCCAAGAGTGGTCAACCAACAAAGATCACTCCAAGAACAAGGTGTGTAATAGTCGGCGAGGTCACAAAGGACCCCAGGGTAACTTCTAAGCAACTGAAGGCCTCTCTCACATTTGCTAATATTCATGAGTCCACCATCAGGAGAACACTGAACAACAATGGTGTGCATGGCAGGGTTGCAAGGAGAAAGCCACTGCTCTCCAAAAAAAACATTGCTGCTTGTCTGCAGTTTGCTAAAGATCACGTGGACAAACCAGAAGGCTATTGGAAGAATGTTTTGTGGACGGATGAGACCAAAAAAGAACTTTTTGGTTTAAATGAAAAGCGTATTGTTTGGAGAAAGGAAAACACTGCATTCCAGCATAAGAACCTTATCCCATCTGTGAAACATGGTGGTGGTACTATCGTGGTTTGGGCCTTTTTTGCTGCATCTCGTCCAGGACGGCTTGCCTTCATTGATGGAACAATGAATTCTGAATTATATCAGAGAATTCTAAAGGAAAATGTCAGGACATCTGTCCATGAACTGAATCTCAAGAGAAGGTGGGTCATGCAGCAAGACAACAACCCAAAGCACACAAGTCGTTCTACCAAAGAATGGTTAAAGAAGAATAAAGTTAATGTTTTGGAATGGCCAAGTCAAAGTCCTGACCTTAATCCAATCGAAATGTTGTGGAAGGACCTGAAGTGAGCAGTTAATGTGAGGGAACCACCAACATCCCAGAGTTGAAGCTGTTCTGTACGGAGGAATGGGCTAAAATTCCTCCAAGCTGGTGTGCAGGAATGATCAAAAGTTACCGGAAATGTTTAGTTGCAGTTATTGCTGCAAAGGGGGGGTCACACCAGATACTGAAAGCAAAGGTTCACATACTTTTGCCACTCACAAATATGTAATATTCGATCATTTTCCTTAATAAATAAATGACCAAGTATAATATTTCTGTCTCATTTCTTTAACTGGTTTCTCTTTATCAACTTTTAGGACTTGAGTGAAAATCTGATGATGTTTTAGGTCATATTTATGCAGAAATATAGAAAATTCTAAAGGGTTCACAAACTTTCAAGCACCACTGTATATAATATATATAGCAAAACATCCATCCATTGTCTCAGCCCATTTTAGTTTAATTAAGAAAGAATGGGTACTAAAGCCTATCCTGCAAGCACAGGAACAACAATGGACCCACACATAAGCTCATTCATACCCATGGAATTTATAATAAACAATCACCCTAACCGACACATAAAATAAATGAATGGTATTTGAGTCACAGAATGTCATAAATGTAGCTTTAAAATAAATTAAAAAAAATAAAATACATTTTTATTTCCCCCCTCTTCAGGATACATTTTAAGTCATAGTTGTCATATTTTTTAAAGGCTTTTTTACATAACTACACTAAGCTATAGGTGAACCCACAAAACTTGTTTAATTTTCCACTGCATTTTCAACATGACTTGGATTGAGTAAATCCATCTTTCTAAGCCTCCTCAAGTGAATGTGGTGAGCCTGGCAACAAGCAGGCCTAGGATGGAAATTTCTGACATGGGTGTAGTGACTGAGGTGTTTCTTTTAGGATCCAGAGAATCTTTCAGTTTGTCGTTTAGTCTATCACTGAGTGTTATTTTTTTCTACTTTGCCTGTGCATTCAGTTTATGTTAAGGTATTGAGCAAAATGCTCATAGCTCGTGTTTGACAATGGCCTGCCCTCATGTTCATTCACTTCCTCTAGCTGCATATGCTGTCAAACAATCAGCTAAGCATTCCTATCATGTTTGCCAACTGCTGCCATGCATACAGTACGTTACACCGTGCTGCTCACTGTGACCTTCTAGACAGATTTACCACTTTTAGACAATTTGCAGTGTTTCATACTGGCAAAATGTCAAACCAATAGAGAGCAGTGATTTTTCTCCTCATGTCTTTACACAATTTAAAATGCAAAACCAACTGTGATCATGTCAGCATTTAGATGTTCTGCCATTCATCGACTAATAGCTGTTACTATACACAAGGCAGCACTAAATAACATAAAGCACACCCCACTCAGACATACTTTGAATCAGTTCCAGGCAACTGTCATTGTTCACCATTGGTGCATTCCCCTCTACCCTCTTTGTCTGCTTTAATCTTGTCAACACACACAAACACATACCAGTCCTAACATGTTGCCATTCTACACGTGCAGATTCTTAGTGGACATCTAAAAGACACCCCAGCCACTAAGTACTAGATGCCACACACTTACCTAGCTCCATGCCCTTACAATGGAAAGAAAATATTGCTATTGAGAAAAATTATTGGGCACACATTTTTTTTTACATTCATATTTTAAACAGTACAAGAGAGTAAAATACTGTATTGTTGTTATTAGAACATAAATGTAATACTTAGGTGTATAATTTATATTTATCATTATGGTATGTATAATTTATGTTTCTCATGAATGTATCTCAGGTTACTCTGGTTTTCATGGAAAATCTGTCAAGACATGCAAGTGTTGATAATTGCCATCTCTAAACTGGCCCAGGATTTGTGGGTTATAGTGGTCCCCTTATGCTCAGGGCTGCCAATAGTTGGATTGGGAGGATTTAGTAAATGGATGGGGTTTTAAAGTAAAAAAGACAGTTCACTTGTTTAAGATATGCCTTTTCTGAAAACGATGTGCTCGATATTGGGAGGAATCATAGACATCTTTCAGTATGACAGCTAACCATCAAGAACATTAGAAAATTAGAACACTCTAGATGAGAACAGGCCATTCAGCCCAACAAAGCTCGCCAGTCCTATCCACTTATTTCCTCCAAGAAAACATCAAGTCAAGTTTTGAAAGTCCCTAACATCTTACTGTCTACCACACTACTTAGTAGCTTGTTCAAAGTGTCTATCGTTCTTTGTGTAAAGAAAAACATCCTAATGTTTGTGCGAAATTTACCCTTAACAAGTTTCCAACTGTGTCCCCGTGTTCTTGATGAACTCATTTTAAAATACAAGTCTTGATCCACTGTACTTAATTCCCTTCATAATTTGAAACACTTCAATCATGTCACCTCTTAATCTTCTTTTGCTTAAACTGTTTAGGCTCAGCTCTTTTAGTCTTTCCTCATAATTCATCCCCTGTAGCCCTGGAATCAGGCTAGTTGCTTTTGTCTGGACCATTTCTAGCGCTGTTATGTCCTTTTTGTAGCCTGGAGACTAAAACTGCACACAGTACTCAAGACGAGGCCTCACCAGTGCATTATAAAGGTTGAGCATAACCTCCTTGGACTTGTACTCCACACATCGTGCTATATATCCTAACATTCTGTTAGCCTTCTTAATGGCTTCTGAACACTGTCGGGAAGTCGATAGCTTAGAGTCCACTATGACTCCTAAATCCTTCTCATAAGGTGTACTCTCGATTTTCCGACTGCCCATTGTGTATTCAAACCAAATATTTTTACTTCCTATGTGATGACTGACATTAAATTTCATCTGCCACAAATCTGCCCATCTGTATGCTATCCATGTCCTTCTGTAATGATATAACGGATTCCAAATTATCTGCTAATCAACCTATCTTGGTATCATCTGCAAACTTAACCAGCTTGTTACTTATATTCCTATCTAAATCATTTATATATATTAAAAATAGCAGCAGCCCTAGCACTGACCCCTGTGGAACACCACTCTTAACATCGGCCAGTTCTGATGAGGTTCCTCACACCATCACCCTCTGCTTCCTGTGTCTGAGCCAATTCTGTACCCATCTAAAAACATCACCCTGAACTCCTGCTTCTTTTAACTTGATGCCCAACCTCTCATGTGGCACCTTATCAAATGCTTTCTGAAAGATCAGATAAATAATATCATAAGCTCCACTTTGATCGTATCCTATTGTTGCCTCCTCATAGAATTCTCGTAGAAGTATAACATATTCAGTTTAGGATGTTGCTGGTGTCCAGGCACATGCAGAGTGGTAATATAATCCTACTCCCAGATTTGAGTCTCCAGAATTACTTGGGGCTCTTCTTCATGTTTAGGCACCTCATTTTGTAACTGGTGATGTCTATTCAACTATACAGTATGTTACTTTACCTTCATCAATGTCTACTACACTAGCTCAAAATGATGTTTAAAAGTAAAATTCAATTTAGTATCATGTTTCTAGAACTTAATTTCTTCAGAACACAAAAGTCATATTCTCTTACAAGCTGCAAGATTATAAAAACACAAGTACAAACAAGTTTTCTTTGCTGTCTGTTATTGTATATTATCTCATGCCCTTGACTTATTATCTGAGTGACACACTATATTATTTTGTTTACGTGACCTATTATGCAGGGTAAACATCAGTAGGTCAAGACCATGAAATATATTTTATCTTCCAGACTTCGGTGTGGCAGGAAAATCTCATTTATAAGCTCCTGTGTTTGTCATTTATTATGTTACATTAAACCATGGCATATTATCCAATGTCCTTGATATTAGCATTCATGAGCATTAATTATATTATCTTAGTTTTTCTGACAACAAGTTGTTATTTTGTTTCCCATTTCCCTGGCTTTCTGTCTTATTTGCTTACAGTGATAACTATATTATATTTTGTGTATCATTTTAATAATTTACTATTTTATATTTCTCATGGACACTTATTATTATCTCATGTTCTTGACTTTAGAATCTTAAGGCCAACCTTTTCTTGTATTGAATCCAATTTAAATTGCTTATACCAAGACATTAGCCTTTAATGGCCCATCTTCTTATATATTACGCTACCATGGCTGTTCATTTGTCTGTCCAGGATTTTAAATCACCTGTAGCTCACACACCGTTTGACCTGAAATTTGGTACACATATACTACGTGACTACTGTACACTTTCGGGGTGATGATTGACCTCCAAGGTTATTCCTTTTTTATTTTTATTTTATTTTACTGTAAAATCAACTCTTGGCAGCAGCCAGAAGGGCGGCTATGTGGCGCTTGCGTATGGGCGCCGTTCTCATCCCTACCACCTTTGCTATCATTTCCCCTACTGCTTCATATCTTAAATCATTCTTGAGGCAGATTGAAAACTTAAGTGTCAGCTTAAATGAAATATTAAAGAAAACGTACTAAGTAATTGCAACACAAACACTGACTTAATCAGTTATATTGCAAAAAGATGTCGACGAAAGAAGGGAAGAAGCGGGCTGCTAGGGTGGAGTAAAGAAGAGCTGCTCAGGAAGCAGCAAGCGCATCAACCTCTTGAGCAAATGAATGCTAAACGTAGAGAAAGAGGATGAAAACTATGAATGCTCAAGTCAAGTGTATTCACTTTGCGTTATTGTGCAGTGTGCCGTTACTGGTGTTTTATATTGTACTAGCAAAATACCCGCGCTTCGCAGCGGAGAAGTAGTGTGTTAAAGAAGTTATGAAAAAGAAAAGGAAACATTTTAAAAATAACGTAACATGATTGTCAATGTATTTGTTTTGTCACTGTTATGAGTGTTGCTGTCATCAAGGAATTGATTATCATTATTTCTTTCAATCAGGTTTGTATTTGGAGGACGTGTTGTGTTCAAGTTACATTCCGTGTTTGTTAACCTTTGTAAAGATAACAGGTTTCATTCATCGAAGTTTTCATTACCCAAATCGCTACTCATGAATCTAAGATGTTTAAGAGGCATTCCTGGTATTAACCTGTGGATTTGCCTGCAAATATTTATCAGCAGCCCTATGAACTTGTGGAATTTCCTGTGAGTATTTAGCAGCAGCGTCTCTCTTAAGTTGTGGATTTGCCTGCGAGTATTTAGTGACAGCGTCTCTATGAACTTGTGGATTTGCCTGCAAGTATTTAGCGACAGCATTTCTATTAACTTGTGGATTTTTCTGCAAGTATTTGGCGGCAGCGTCACAAAGTTGTTTCCGTCTAGCTGCATCAGAAAATGTACCACAACGTCTGACATGCCTCCTTTTTACTGTTTTCTCACAGCTTGGATTGCTGCTGTTATAATCGGTTTGAGTTTCATGGTTTGTTTCAATTACGTTAGTATTTGCAGGACTTGTTGTGTTGAAGTGACATTCGGCATCTGTCCAGCGTTGTAACCATACAACCGGTTTCATTGATAACTTTGCATCCAGCTTTTGAGAGTTTAAACATTCATAAACATCAAAGTGTCCACTACTCAAATCGTCACCTGTGAATCTAAGATGTTTAAGAGGCATTGGTGGTTTTCCAAAGTTGTAAAATATTTGGCCATTTCAGTACACTTGAAAGCGACAACCGAACAATTCAGCGGCAGCCATCAACTCACATGCAGAAGCATAGGTGAAGGGCTTAAGAATTTCACTCTTCTAGTGCTCCTGTGTAGTATAATTATCTCCTGTACCGTCATCAGTCTACACCTTGAACCTGTCCTAGTCATTCAATACATAACACACAATGTTCCTCTGGATATCAAGAGTAAGCCTGATATGTCAGTGCAATATGTAACACAGAGAATGGAAAAGGCAGATGGCAGCTCCGGGCATGGAAACCACTCGGTAAGTGACAGTTCTTTGATAGATGGTGATCACCTTGATAGACATGTTAATGGGGGTACGGTTGGAATGGTAAAAGAAATGGGTACTTGAACAATGTAAACTAAGACTAAAATACCTACACAATAACTATAAGCATAAGAAACGAACAATAAAACAGCGGAAAAGCCATGGATTAAAAAAAGGCTGCAGTTATCAACAGGGAGACATGAATACCGCGGTGAAACAAGGAAGGGAATGAAGAGACTGGAGTGACGGACGGCCTTATATGGGCAGGCAGCCAATTACGTGGGAAGCGTGGGGATGGGGGACGCAATATAGGCAGGCAGCCAACTACATGGGAGGCGTGGGGATGGGGGACGCAACGCCGCCTCACATGGCGACCGAGCTGCAGGCTATGGACGTACAGTATATACTCGTATGTACATAAGTATGATTCAGTTATGACCGTTACGTGTAGAATTTGGAAATGAAACCTGCTTAACTTTTGTAAGTAACCTGTAATGAATGAACCTGCCAAATTTCAGCCTTCTGCCTACACGGGAAGTTGGAGAATTAGTGGTGAGTGAGTCAGTGAGGGCTTTGCCTTTTATTAGTATAGATTAACAGTTTTAACACTTTGATAACTTACTGTTTTGTAACATAGTTGTATCATATCCCTTGACTTAATATTTTTTCATTTTTATTACATGAAAACAAGTTATCATACCATGAATCAATTCCATGATGTTCTCTGTTCTTTCATTATTATGACTTATAAGCCAACCCGCGGCGTAGCATATGCCGCATAATCAGGCCGCTTTTTAAATGATTTTTAAGCACAAAGGAAAAAATTTACATTTGAAAAATCCGTAATTTAATAAACCACCAAGAAAAGTAACATTGCAACAATGCATGCTACGAACCAACATACAATTGTCTGTGACTGAAAACCGGAGGAGCGCCGTCGCGCCTTCAAAGCGAAGGACGGGGTTGAACGGCGCTCGTTCAGTACGCACTGCCCGCTTATGTGCCCGCCAACAACTCCCTACCTGAATCGCTTTCGTCTGTGTACAGTCCACACGCACCTGTGAGTTACGTTGACTGTTAATTTTCCAAACACCGCCTCAGTTGGTTTCCATGTTGAATTTTCATTGTTCTTTGCGGTTCCAGCTGTTTTTTTATATATAATCCACCAAGTCACACAAACAGGGTAGGTTTACAAAGGGTAGGGACGTAATCAGTGCGAGCATATGACCCGCACGTACTGGGAATTTCTCGTTCGTGGGGAACAATTGCAAGCCACGGTCTCCATCACCACGGTCTCCATCAGGGTTCAACGGCTTACCTACGCCTCCCCGCGCCGGGTAGACACACGTTGATCCATTCAGTGTAGCGCGCATGCAGTACCGGACATACGAGTGCATCACAGACCTGTTAATACTCAATCACACGTGGCTGAAAGCCACTTGTCCCTCTAAGATTATGGACGCCGACCGCTGTTGGGTCGTGTAACTGTTTGGCAGGCGGGAGTCTCGTTCGTTTTCGGAAATAACCAGCCAAATCTCTCCACCAACTAAGGACCATCCACAGAATCGAGAAAGAGCTATCAATCTGTCAATCCTCTGTGTCCGGGCCGGGTGAAGTTTCCTGTGTTGAGTCAAATTAAGCGAAAGGCTTCACACCTGGTGGTGCCCTTCCATCAATTCCTTTAAGTTTCAGCTTTGTAACCATACTCCCCCCTGAACCGAAAGACTTTGGTTACCCGGTTGGCTGCCCTGTTGCGGGGCCTGCATTGGTGAAGCAGGTGAGACGGTAATGAAATAGAGGCACAGGGCTTATTGGTTTTTAAAGACTGCTTCCTTCATTGGGTTTTAACCAATGCACGGAACGAACCAACACACAATCGTCCGTGTGGCGCAGAGGGTGGAATGGGAGGAGAAGAGAAGGACATCCACTCCACTCCGCTCCCTCCGTCATGCTAGTCTGCTGATTTCTCGTTCAGTATGCACTGCCTGCTGATGTGGCCACCTTCAACTCGTCACTCGAGTCGTTGTCGTCTTTCTACAGTTCAGATGCACCTGTGACTCACGTAGACTTTTCATTGCTCTGTACGGTTTTGGCTGCCTTTCTATATATAACCCACTAAGACACCCGACCAGGGTAGTAGCGAGGTGGGAGGGGGGTGTGTACAAAGTGCAGGAGCATCTAAGAAGACGCATGTTTGTCGCGAATGTGAATTGCTGTATGTAGCGTGTAAAACAGTTTGCTATGGTCACGCGGTCGTGCGTCATAACCGAAAACTCGTTTTTTAAAGACTGCTTACCTTATTGTGTTCTAACCTCAGTTGTAAAGGAATGTTTTAAGTATCCCATGGGATACCCCTCGCAAACCGTTTTACACGCTGCATATGGCGATTCACCTCCGTGAGAAACATGCCTCTATGAACAGTCAGCGTGGGTCGGAGCTGCATGTTGCCTCTACGACAGACGAATATAAATGACGCCATTTTTTCTGTGTTGTCGCGTCTGAGTTGGTGGGCGTGGCTCTGCGAGTTGTCGTCGTATCCAATGGTCTTGGAGTTGGTGGGTGTGGCTCCTTCCTGCGTGTGCCATAGGTGTCTCACTTGTAGGCGGCTGAGTAAATCCACACCCCTTCCGGCGTGCTTTCCATGGTCGTCTTGCCTTAGTGAATTATATATATAGATTATCTTGCATCTCATGGTCATGACTGCCTTCCCAATACAATTTAGCACAGTGTCTTGTATGTCACTTTCTAAACTTATTATCCTAAATCTTTTGAGTATGGCATATTTTCTTGCATATATTTTCTGCTAAGTGTTACCTAGCATCTCATG
The DNA here is from genome assembly GCF_016835505.1 of Polypterus senegalus. NCBI lineage: Eukaryota > Metazoa > Chordata > Cladistia > Polypteriformes > Polypteridae > Polypterus > Polypterus senegalus. The sequence goes on from NC_053154.1 coordinate 114,321,787, forward strand.
ATTACAACTTAATGTCTTATATTTTGTGGTCAGGACTTATCTTTAAGTCGTTTTCTTAAGTTTTCATGTCATTGATCTCATGATCATTGCTTATAATCTGACATCTAACTCCCATAGATTAAATGTTTTGAGTCTTATACTTAAGACTTCTTTTCTTATGTTTCATTTCAATGGCTTATTTTTTGAAGCTTATGGTTACTACTTATTACTTGTTATGGAAAGCATCACATATTTACCATGACAGCAACTCAGGTATGTCATAGCCACAATTTACTGTCTCTCATTGTTATGAGATAAGGTACGGTAATCAGATTTTTTTCTTGGCTCTTCTTAACTCTGAACCTTCTACATTATTTCCAAAGCATCATATACATGTTTGGCTGATATAAGTCTACATAAATAAAATCAATCAAATCGATTATCTATACACATCTTTTACTTGCATAGTTTATACAAAAGTAATAACGCTTCTACTTAAAACCAGGTGTTTTGCTCACAGCCTAATGTAATATTAAAGGGCTGCCTCAAAATAGATTTAAAAAAAAGAAAAGAAAATGTGCAGTACTGACCTAATTGTCCACCCGTCTGTTGTAAGTACAATATATCAGGTAGGCATTTAGTGTGTACATGCTTTTGTAATTTAAATTTGGCTACAGAAAATTCCAGTACAGTACTTACAAAGATCTTCTTTTCCAATAAGCTTAATCTGTTTTCATAGATAAGGATAAAATGTACTATTTAAATCTGATCAGACATTTCAGATTTCCATTAAGAAGTCTTACTCCTTTTTTTTGCTATATTTTTTACAGAATTAGGAATTCCTTATTGCAAAATATACAGGTGTTAAAAGCTTCATATATAGACAGTGGGGGCAGTATATTGGCTTGCCCCAATTTAAAAAAGAGCAAAGCTATCAATGTATGAGCTTCCTTCAATTCAGCAGCCTCTCTATGGTGTCAGTATCAGAAAGTAGATATCATTATAGTTTAAAATGAAGTTGGCCAGTAACTCTTTGAAACCAATGTTTAATGCAAATATGAACAACTAGCCTTATTGGAAATGAACATACATAACACATATTTTATTTTTTCATTTATTTAGTGTTTTCAGAAATCAGTATAGCATCAATTGAGTTTTAGTGCTAGAAGTACAATTTGGAAAAGTAAAGCAGAGAGCCTTTTACTACTTGTTCAAGCTGTGTACACTATGAAGTACTTCAAACAAGGCCAGCCTCAACTGCTGACACTGTTTACTATAAATACTGTGTATGTAAATGTCTTGTTGCCTTTATGGTACTGACTTTTACAAAATGCACAAGGACCTAAGACTAGCAGTGCTGCTTGGGCCATTGTCTTATTCACTATTGTGTGACTCCAAAGCAAACAAAGCAGGCATTTCTGGTATTTGGTAATGGTTCCTGCAAAGTGTTTGCTTTCTTTCTAAAAGCTGTTTGATTAGGATTCTTTCATTTAGTTATTTGTTTATGAGTTGATTCTAATGTTTAGAGGCTACTGTTATGAAACAAGGGAAGAAAAAGAGTGGAGAAACGCAGAGTCCCACCTCTGTTCCTTTATTTAGTCTGCTCTCATAAGCCATGAAGAGGGGTGTTTCAGGGATGGGGAATATGTATTTGACAGGGTTTAGAAAGAGCTTATTAAACATTTCTGCTGCAGTCTGTTGGTGTATTTTATTTCATTGGATTACACTAACCAATATATCCAAGAAAATTGTTTCTTTCCTTGGTATCATTAAGAAGTCCATTACATCAACATTTTGAATATCTCCTCTGTATAGTGAGAAAAACAAATACTGTATTAAAAAAAACTCCCCCATCCCAATGGCTAATTTCCATGTATCGTTTTATGCTCATGTCTTAGTAGATCCCTAAACAGAAAATTACAAATGAAAGACAAGGTAATCTGAGTTAATTAGGGCTCTGCTGCATGTGCTGTGCCGCCTAATTGAGAATTATGACAAATACATAAGCAGTCCCATATCTTTAGCCTCAAAGGTATCATAAAATGATGTGGAGTATGACCAAATCATTAGTTAATAAGTTAAGCAGCACTGCAAATCATTGGGTCAATGAATAACTGACCAAAGGTTTGGTTTTGAAATACATGCTGTGAAAATTGTAGTATGTGGGCAGCATTCATTAAATGCTTAATATGCTTGGCAAAATTAAGTGAGGGCTTTAAAGAAAAAAAAAGATGTACAGTCTGTGAATGTGTATATGTCATTAATATGCATTTTAATCAGCTTATGGTGCAAGCATTAGCAGAAGAGTACAATTCTCAAATACAAAGTAATACACTTTGCAGGAAAATCAACACTATTGCTTGTTAAAGGCCTGATGATTCAATAGATAGCTTTATTAGTAAGAGAATCATAGCTGAAGGCTCACTCTTCTCTCTTACACACGTGTATGGAATTATTAATTACTCTCTTAATTAAGAGAGTTTTTAGAGTTTTGAGGCTGGACTCTCTCTATATGCACTTCTCATCTGCCAAGGGCTTCCTTCAGCCATCACCCAGGCTGAGTGAATCACTTCACTAATCACAAATCCTGTATACTAAAACAGAGAAGTGTTTGCTGAATCTTTGTACTTTATGTAGTTGATCTGACCTAAAAGATGTCAGAAAATACAAATTTTGTTGTCCTTTCTGCTTAACATTTTTGTTTATCTATTTTATCCATCCATAAACCTTTTTTATTAACCCACTGGGAAGCTGGAGCCTATCCTGGCTTTGATAGAAGTCCACTGCAGGTCACACTCACAGGCTAAGCCTAGAGGCACCAATCTGTACATCTATAGTATGAGAGACAAGACTGCAAGAGTCACAGAGAAATATGAGAAATGGGAAACTCTAGACAGAATGACTGGGCCAGGATTTGAGTCTAGACCCCTAAAGCTGTAAGGCAGTAGTGCCGACTGTGCTACCCATGGTGCTCTACGCTAACTATTAATAAAATGTAGCATTTTATGGTATGTAGCAGTTTTTAGTAAATGAGCACACTTAGTTAACAATTGCCAAGGTTTAAGACTTGACTTCATATATACAAAATAGCCCAAATATGTAATCTGGGGAAAACAGACATTCTGGCCAGTATTTTTTTTATGTTTTATTTTATTAAAATCAAAAAACATTCCATACATGCAAGTCAAGTTTAACAAAAAAGGTTTGAAACAAATCAACCCATATGAGAAAGAGAGCTGGGTTAGCAGAGTAGCACTTTAGTAATGGTAAAAACATGTAAATAAAGATAGATAGATAGAATAGAAAAAGAGGGGAGAGAATCCACTTCCCCGATTGAAATGCTTATTCTAAAATGTTACTTATCAGATCCTGCCTGGTTTTGGAAAAGTTTTGTACAGATCCTCTAAGTGAGAATTTGATTTTTTCCAATTTCAAATAATATATAACATCAGTTACCCACTGACTTAAAAGAGGTCAGTTAGGATTCTTCCAGTTGAGCAAGACAAGTCTATGTGCCAATAGTGTAGTAAAGGCAATTACAATTTGTTTGTCCTTCTATCCAATATTGTGTATTAAATGGTAAAAATAATAATATACTCCCATTATGATAATGTTTCCAATTAGCAGTGATACTGTAAGGCTCCTCCCTAACATGAACATTAAAGTTAGTAGCTTGGAATGTGCCTGCTATATACTAGGCCTGATGTTAAGGAAAAAATGCATCAGCAAAATATGAGTATTACAATTTTTACCTTAAAATTCTAGATGATGACTGTGGATTAATATTTCCATTAAGTCGGCCCATTGGGAATGCAGAGCTTTTAAAGTTATTAAAAATTTAGGTTTTACGTAGATGGTATCTTGTAGCTTGTGCTTAACAAAGTATATAGTGTACATAAATGTAAATAGAATAGAATTAAAAATATACTGTGAACTAAGGCAAATGTGTTTACTGGTATTCTTATATAACATCAGAATGTGAAGAGAGAAATCTTCTTATAAATATATGTCATCTAAGGCTTAATCAATCTACCTTTAGTATTGCTGAAGCCTGCACTTGTAGTCGCAGGCACAAGACATGAAGCAACAATGGATGGGGTAGCACTCAAATATATGGGCCAATCTATTTTGAAAACGTTATATAATCCCCAACAACTCAGTTCCTGGTGAAAAGTCACACTAAAACAGGGAAAACATGCAAACTGTACACAGGCAGTGACAAGGCCAGAATTCAACCCTTCTCTTATCTAACTGAGGCAGCCGTGCTAACTGCTACAACACTGTGCTACCCACATTATATTATGTCCTTTTTCTTTTAAAGTTAGGTAGTTTAAAGATAAATAGATCCATTTGAAGATCTTTATTCTGTCCTGCTTTTTAGTTTGCCCATTCTCTGCCTATTTTCACTGTACAGGACTTGTAATGTTGACTACTGTCACTGTCATTGTCATCCTTGGTTCATTTTGTGTTTTTTTATGTTTGGATAAGTGTTGGGTTCTCTCAGTGTTGGCTTATTTCCAAGTGATTTCTCTCATATTTGTGCTCATGTTACCTAGTTATTTACTTATTTGCTTCCTAAAATGTCTGGTATTTGTCCACCCTATGAAAGGTGCTTTACAGGAAAAATGTGTTAGATTGTAATTAATGCTTGATTACAGTATGTATGAACACAAGCACACTGTGGAGACATACAGCAAGTGTTTTGTGGTTTGGAATATCAGGGGGGTTTTTGGAAGTTTTTTTTGTTATTTTCTTTCTTTTCTTGATTTCTTACCTGTTATGAGATGTGAGGTCTGTGTGTTTACTTGAGCTAGTATATGGAATTTTTAAAAATTCTTTTATCTTGTGAGGGGGAGGTAGCATTTCAACAAAACAACCAAAATTCATGAACAAAACATTACTAGCAGTCCACACCCCATCCAGTATTCCGGTACTCCCCGGTGTCTTATATAAGTGACCTGAGGCTACAAAGGCAGCATTCCCATTATTTCCTCCACAGTTCCTAATACAGGGCACAATACACAATAGGAGAGGAACAGAGGATCTCAAAAAATGGGAGACTGTTCCCACATTAAGTGGCTTTAAAATATCATGGGCAGGAACTACTAGAGACATGTCTTTTATTGACAAGGGCAGACAACCCAGCAAGACTCTTGTCTACCTGGCAATTTAATGGTCACGCAGTGGTCAGTAGTGCATAAACACCAGGGAACACTAAAGGGACGGGACCTTCATCTTGGACTCCGTGAGGATCCCCAGATCCTGGTAGTACCTTTGGGTGTTGCTGAGATGTAATCTTCTCAGGTAGATACTGTTTAAATGCCCATTTCTGATTTGGCTTTCAGAGTACATTTGGATAGTCTACATGCAGGGAGGAAGGGTGGTCATAATGGTAAATGTGAAAAAAGAAGACATTGGCATGAAAAAGCGGACCAGGTGCCCATTCTAAAAGAAAATGGTTCCTCTGAAAGGCTGCTGGATGTACATTGTTGTTATGCTGAGTGTTTCTTACATATTTAAATAAAATCTTTCTGCTCTTGTATTCCTAGTACAACCAAAGCTGAATGTGCCCATAAATAGTGTGGCCTGCAGGTAACCTCACAAACTGAAGAAAAACGCTGTACAATGGCAATTTGCTTCTTTATTAAGATGGGTAGTTCCCACAACAGATTTCAAAGATACAATTATTTGAAGAGATTATCCTTGTATTTTTAACTGTACATAAAACTCTCAATTAAAATGGAATGTTTTTTTTTCTTTAAATTGGAAATGATGTTCTTAATTAAACTAAATACTGTGATTAGTCTGTATCTTTCAGAGAGTTTATGTGGAGTTCTTGGAGTACCTTTGGTGTCTTTAGAAAATGATCATTTAGGGAAACCCATGCGTTTCATATTGGGATTCTCAATGGCTTATGAAAGCGAACAACACTTGCGAAAAAAACAGACTGACATGGGGAGAATATTGTAACTCCACAAAGATAGTGACTGGGCCATAATTTTGATCCACTTCTTTGAAGCTGTGAGGCAGCATCATAAAGTACTCTGCTCTCACACCACTCCAATTATTTATTATGTTTACCAGTAGCAGATTTAGAGCTGTAGTGTTTTGAAATAAAAAATGTATCCCATTAAATTTGTTTAGTCTGTTCATAAATGGCTTTAGCAGTGATGCAGATAGATAGATAGATAGATAGATAGATAGACAGACAGACAGACAGACAGACAGACAGATAGATAGATAGATAGATAGATAGATAGATAGATAGATAAAAACTGTAAATGTAACCTTGAATGTGAATAGTTGCAGACTGTCTGATCCAAAGCTAGCAGAGATTATCTAAGCATTTTGCTTTTGCGTGTGATTTGTGAGGCACCTTGAAAAAAACAGAAAAGATCCAGAGTTGTCTTAGCCAGAGGTTTGCTTTTTGCTGACACAGTCATTTCACTCCCCTCTGTGCTGGCCTTTAATTGGTTGGTAGCTCCCTGAATCTCATGACTAGGCAGCTGCACAGTTACCTGGGCGACTGACCTTTCTGATGTTATAGTGCCTGGGTAGATAGCGATGTAATACAGGCTGCATCCTCTGACTTTGGTACTGTTTGCTATGCCTGAAATTAAACATTACTTGTCCATATATTATAATGGAATCCTGCAGTAACAGATCTGAAGTTTGTTCTCTGTTTTCTCAGATGGACTCATACAATTATTGTCTGTCTGTTATACCTTCATTGTTATCACTCTTTAATTTAATATCATTCTTTATCAGTATGCTGCTGGAGTATGTGAATTTCCCCTTGGGATTAATAAAGTATCTATCTATTTATCTATCTATATGCAAAAATCGTTAAAGAAAAAACTTAAAAGTAAAGTAAAAATGAATACCAATTAGTATCTGCAATTATTTCTGGGTCAGTGTTATACATGTTCAATAAATAATAATTTTAATTGCAGAATTGTAAGAACTCTCTAAACAATCTGCTTGGTACATTTTATTTTTATGCTATATAAGGAGAATATATGTAACCTTTGTGTAAAAAAGTATGCCTATAACTTACTGAACACTCCTTTTTAAGAAAAGTTTGTTGTGCTATAATCTGATAATAGAATTGAATAAGAAGGTTTGAGGTTTAGAAAATAGGCAGATGACATAATAACTTGAACATGAGCTCTTAACTTTATCAAGTAATGACAGAAATCAATGGTAACAAACATAAAAGTTATTTAAATTGGTTTGATTAAATACTTGTAATTTACATTTTTAGGAAATCTGCAAATTCCTGTAACATTTTAAAACGGATTATGATATTTTCTGAGTTTAAATGGAGTATGTATTTGTGGACAAAGAGGAAACATAGGCCATTGTCAGATCATGATGGCAAGTCCAGGATTCTTATTCATGGTTTTATTGTGCTCCAAATGACAGAATGATATAATTAATGAATAAGATTATTAACTATAATTATGCTGTTGGATAGATTTATTAAATAGTGTCATGGTTCCGCGCAGCCAGAAATGTTGCTAGAGAGCATATCTACACATGTAAGAAATAAAGTTGCTTTCTGCATTAAAAAATAATAATTGACACCCAATAAGAAATAAAGCTTCACACTTAGCAGCTGTATTACTGTGTTAATACAAGCTGTGTTAATACAAGCCTCTAAAGAGAAGGTAAACTGCAGATTACCTAATTTCCGCCAATATACCTCAGTTTGGTGGGAGAGATTGGAAGGCCAAAAATAAATAAGTAATCAGGCACCCAGTTTTCCTAAATGCTCAGCCAGTTTCAGTTGAATCAGTGCTCTTCATAAAATGCCGACTGCTGCTATCAAGCAGTTCATCTGCAGTGCTAAGATTAATGGGCGGGCTCCTTATTGCAGCTGTCTTTATTTATTTAACTTACAGAAGAAATTCATTTTTAGCTGTAGCCGGAGCTGTGGTTACATGTCTTTGCTAAATATGTGTTCTAGTTCTGAGAATATGACAGGTTGAAATATTATAATTGTCCAAATCACTTTTTGAATGAGTAAATCGGAGCTGCTGTAAAAGCATGTAATGAGTTCAGTAGTTACTTGAAGACTCACTCTGGTTTTTATTTTTTTATTCTTTGTAGCACACATCTGTTGGTTGTTTTCAGTAGCTTTTCATAAAACTATGGCGCACTGTATAAGCCTATTCAAGGATGTAGTTCATAGTGAGGTAATACGGCCTGTTATCCTTTGGTGTTGGCACAATTTTAAATATTTCAAGTTCTTTTTTTTTTATACCTTAACCCAAATAATGCATTTCTAAAGTGCTTTAAAACATACTTTAACATAAAACACAATATATAAAATAACGGCTAACATTTATTTATCTATCTACTTTTGTGAACTGCGAATAGATATATCCACATCCATCATAGGGTGATGCCCATCCATTGCAAAGCATTTTTACCTATACACATTCACAATTTAGAGTCACTGCATGTCTTACTTTGCTGCCTCATGTATACTTAACCATGTTGTTAACAACCCCCACTACTTGCCATTGCTTGAAAATAGTAGTTTCTCATCCATTGTTGATTATTTAAACTAATCTATAGCCTTGCATAGATTACTCAGCAATCTGAGTCAAATTCCTTTCCTCAAATTCAATTTGTAATTTAACTCCAAGTTTTTGATCTCTCAGTTTTGTTATGCCTAGCCCTTCCATTCCATTTGTCTCACACATTAGAATATGCCTATGTACAATATAATAATACTAGTGACCATCTTGTCTGCATGTTAGCATTATTCTTCTGTTTCCACCAACACCCAGCCTAAAGGAAATGATGAAAACATTGTAAAGGTTGACAAACCTTGTTCTCAATTTGCACTGTTTCTAAAAAAAATTAAAAAGTGAGAATTTACCAATAGGGTGCCAAGTGGACAGAGATAGAGACAAAACAAAAACTCTCCTGTGGTTAAAGATATTCATTTTTGCTGCTGGATGAACTGAAATATCTATTGTAATTGACAGTTTTGTTTTAGACACTCAATGATCAAATAGATTTTTTGACTTGTAATTCTAGTTTTTTCTATTTTTATCATTTAATTATGAAGAACTTAGCTTTTTGTTTTGTAAATCAATAAATGATTCTTGATGTTGCAACAAGTAGCATTTTTCCTTTATTTTCTGGCACTCTAGATCAGACTACCTTCTATGCAAAGACTGAATATTATCCATGCATTCATGGTTCTGCCTGGAGTTGAGTTAACTTTCCTAGTCCTGAACATACCTCTAGATTGACTGCTGACTCACTAGTGTCCTGGTGTGATTTAGTGTGGGTTTGTTCCCAGTATAACATGCCATCTAAGGCTTCATCCACCATTGCAACTTTGATCTGGAAAATACAAATCCCTAAATAGATGTAAGATTTTCATACAGATGACTCTCACAGTAAAAAAAAGTACTGTGCCATTCTTACCTGGGGAGAAGAAGGAAAAAGCACAATCCCAATGTGCTTTATAAAGCCAATATATACTATACATACAGTACAAAGGTATCTAGATATGTATTGCATGGTATTCTGCAGCTTATATAGTGAAGACAAGGGAGAGATCAAGACATCTGTCCCACCTCCTTGATAGAATCATCTTGGTTATATTTTATTTTTAGTACAGATTAATGACTAGTGATTAGTGATCAATTACTAAATTTTAAGTTTTGCAGAGCACTTGGTCTCTCATCCTAATATATAAAATGCATGTTTTTAATATTTATCTAAACACAAAGCATTATAACAAAACACAACTCAGTCTGACAAATGCAAGTAAGATATGCTTCGGAACCAATCCAAAAAGAACTCAAATTTCAACCCTAACCTGACAAGAAATGTAACCAATGGAGAATCCAGAATGCACTTTGCTTAGTACATTCATCCTTAGACCTAATCCCGGTGGACCTTCGTGCCTCCTAGCTTTTTATTTATTTATTTATTTACTAGGGGGCTTCGTTCGCCAATCCCCCTGGCCTGTGCTATGCTCAGCCATTTTGCATCTCTACTGCTTGCGTAGAGGTTTTAACTTTCACCATACAACAAATCTTTTAATTCTCACAGATACGCCTCTTCATTGGGAAGAAACACTACTTTTCCCTGATGGCAACACGAATTAGACGATCTATAAATCTCCGACTTAGAGTTTAAATCTGAACAATATATTCAATCTCTTTTCGCTGTTCCATTATTTCACTGAGTAATAATTTCTATTTATTTGCGCTAATGCAATCTTTACTATAATTTTTTTGGGAGTTTTGAATTTTAGTACTTTCATTATCTCTAACCTGCTCTGCATGTGTATCCTGCCAACGTTTTTGAATTCTTTACGACATTCTACTTTGTCATCTACTCTTTGTCTTTTATTTCCGGCCCCGGGCATGGTTAAATATCTTGGCACAAAGTCTCGTCTCACGCGACATGAAAGTATCTCTTTGAAAAAGTCTTGTCTCGTCCCAGGCTAAAAAGTCCCGTCTCGTACCAGGATTTTTTTATTATAATAGGGAGATTTTATCATTTTTGTTTGTCACAGTCTAACTTGTGTACTCAATAAAATTACATGGTAAGTCAGTCTAGCCATAACAATAAGAAATATGGAAAACGATTTTGACATACCATCCTTATGTAATAATCAACATATGCTTATTACCCAGTTATTTACACCTGCCAGTTTCAATAAATGTTATAACAAACCAAAAGCAAAACAGTATAACTGGACTAACACCTATTTTTGTTCCTATATTCAATAAGCTTATTAATTAATATACAACAACGTTTTTTACATTTACCCTTACTTAAACTGTTGATGTCTTTATCCAAAGAAACTGCAGAGGTCACAAGTACCAAGTAAAACTTTATGCCTGGTTCTCCAAGTACATCATATCGTTGTGTGGTGGGTGCAGCAACGCACTATTAGTGCATGATCCCAACCTACTATAAGTTTAAGTAACTTATTAAGGATCACACGGTGAGTCACTGGTGAGGATTGAACCAGCAATCCTGACACTTACAGTTTAACAACTTGACTACATTTTCAAAGAATTTCAGCCATAATTTTTTGCATGTTTTTGGTGGAACCATGAATATTTATTTTACTAATGTTTTACATATTTTTTTTATTTTACTTTCCAACAATACTAGAATTTCTTAATTTTGTACTTAACAAGAGTTTACGTATTTACACTTGGGCGTTCACGGTCACAGTATGTTTGGTATCAGATCTCAGTGCACTGCTTTATAACCTTTGCTTGTCAACAGTTAAAGTGGCTACATAATGAAGAATTCACAGGGATTTGGATATCACTCATTGAGATATGATTACACTGTAATATGTTAACTTTTCTATCTTTTCTTAGTTCTTATCACTTACTAAGGGATACAATTGTAAATCAAAAAGATAGTAGATACAGAAAGTATAGGGACTCCTATGTTCCAAAACTGTTGACACATATAACAGTAACTATACTCTTGAATGCATTCCGGACTCTGCAGGATATTATCTGAAGTAAGATGAAACTGACTTAATGGGTGTAGTTGCTGCCAGACAGCGATAGAGACATGGATTGTATTCTGCACCCATCCATGTGAGGATAGAACCTTCTCTTCTTGACTATGTTAGTTTCTTCCACATACTGAAATTTCCTCCTACATCTCAATCACATACAGGTTAGGATAATTGTCAAGGCTATACTGAGGCTATGTAAGTGAGTTTGTATGAAATGATGTGCCCTGTGATGGCCATGCATCCAGTGCAAGATTGGTTTCTGCTTTAGACGTTACATTATATGTGATATGTAAACAATGCATAGAGTGAATACACAGAAATGGAAGGATACATTGACTAAAAAGTAACAGCCCTTCTCATCAGGATTTTTTCTGAGGAAATCATGTCAGACAAATTCTTGTTCTCCAACACTAGGCCTCTGCTTTACATACACTAACATTTATGATATTGCCGATATATCTGACAAGTAATTTTCAAATAATATCAATCCAATTTATTGCCACAGTGAGGCCAGACTCTTTCCCAGTAGTATCTGGCACGATGCACAAACCAACCCAAGATCAGGCTTAAAGCCACTGTAGGGCACACTCATACACACCCCACTACACATACTCACAAAGAGCTATTTTAGATACCAGTACACACTTATCTTTCATGGCTTGGGGATGTGGCAGAAACAGACATCACACGGACAGTAAGTGGCCCAGGTTTTGAACCTTGTTGTCTGAAACTATTAGGTTGAAGCAGCGCTAACCATTCCACCACCCAATCTTAGGAGAGATGTGTCATTTTATATCATAAATAAACAGAAATAGAAAAAAATCATGCAACATATTTAGCTGTGTCTTACTGCTGCAAGCATATTACATTTTAGACATGAGGGCTAAATCAAAAAATCACATAGCAATAGCAGGAGTTGCAGAAATGCTGTCAAATAAACTCATTTGCTTGTGTATATATACGGGATAGTGTAAAAGAACAGAGACAAAAAAACTAAATGATTCCTGAATAGCATCAAATGGAAATTTGTGTTATATTAATTTAGTTCTATATAAGTGACAGCATCAACAACCAAAGAATATATTTATTTATATAATTGCTTATTTATATACATAATAAAAATCTTTACATATGAGAGAGAAAGAGAGAAAGAGTGCGAGTGAGTATTCGGACTGCTTCACTTTCCACACTTTATTGAGCTGTAGATTTAATTTTAAATGGATAGACTCGCCATTTTTGCCCATTAATCTACACTCAATAACCCATAAAAAATGTTTTAAGAAAGATTTGCAAATTTAATATGAATCAAAAACTCAGATATCTCCTTTCTTTAAGTATTTAGCCCCTTTGCTATAGCACTACAGATTATCATCGGGTATATCCTGTTTGCTTTGGTTCTCTTTGAGATGTGTCTATAACTTGACTGGAGTCCACCTGTGGGAAATGGAATTGATTGGACATTGTTCAAAATGGCACAAAATGTGTATATAAAGTCCATCCATTCACACTACAAGTCAGGATAAAAACCAAGGCATGGAAGTCCAAGGCCCTTACAAAAAAATTGATTGGCATAGTTTACAGCATGAGTATGAAACCATTTCTGAAGGTTTCAAGTGTTCCCCAGGAGCGCAGTGGCCTCAAAAATTGTAAAATAGAAGAAGTCTGGAACCAATCAAGAAGGTCTTCAGAGCATGAGGAAAAAGATTCTTTGCTCTGATGAGACAAAAATTAGACTTTCTGGGCAGAACTCCAAGCACTACGTCTGGTGAAGACAAAAACTTCTCGTAACCTGCCTAATACTTCCTCTAGGTTGAAGCATGTTGGTGGCAGCACCATGCTATGCAGATACTGCTGAGCAGCAGAGACTCTGAGACTGGTCAGAACTGATGGAAAGTTGAATGCAGCAAAATATAGAGAGACTCTTGAATTAAATATGCTCCAGAACGCATGGGCAACAATATACTTGTCTTCATGCTCTGTGTGAAAAGAAATTAAAAAACAGAAAAAGTGGGATGGAGACAAAATAATTTAAGATAGACGCAAAGGATGAAAAGTGATTTTACTTATTATTATATTTAATAAAAATGGCTCAAATTCAGTTAAAGAATAGGGAAGAAGGAACCAGATGAAGGTTGGATTGGAATTAGCGGTTAAAATGAGGGTTGATATCCGAATTCTTGTTAAGAGTGGTCTTAGGGGGAAAAAAGTTAGAGAAGGTGTAAGACATTGTTTAAACTATTTTATAAATCAAAAGCATGAAAATACTGGAAATAAAAATATGCTCTGAGTGGCAGATAATTTACTTCATACAAAAGTGTGGTCTGGTCTGCCAATGATGGAATATAGTTTTGCTGCTCTCAAAGATGAGGGAAAAAATGGTGCACTGTGATGACTCGTACTTCTCAAGCTAAAAGATGTTTAATATTACTTTCAGTGCACTCTTTTTACAGTATATTCCAGGAGCTACATGATGAGCTGTTGAACAGAAACAGAAAAAATCATTTAGTTTCATTATCAGCTTGTCCTGCAATGACACTGAAAATACGCCTTTACATAGAATAATGGAAAACACACATTTGGTGTTGTGCAGTGACACTTTAGTAGGAACAGGCAGTCTTTTGAAGGATTATGGGAATATTATTTAGCTGCAAGCAAGCTGTGAAATTGATACTGGAATGATTCAATGTTTTGATGGTTACCCTCATGGCCAAGGAAAGGTAGCCTATTCATGTGGTCAAACTAGCAGATTCCTCCAATATATCCACGTGGCCACTGCAGAGGTGTTGACTGGAAATAAGTCTTGAAAAATGTAGGTAAAACAATAATAGGTAAATGTGGAGTGTGTAGCTTTGGGGTGTCCTTGCCCTCAAATCACCTTCCAAATTTCATAAAGGGGCCAATCAGTAGATGAAATGCAACCTCATAACTTCTAATGTTTGAAAATGGGTTAGAAGCATACTTCAGTGGACAATACCATTTACTACATGATACCACATTTCTTGTAAGTGTGCCAGTAAAGTTTGGCTTTTTGTTTATTTTAACTGCCATGGGGATGCACAAACCAGTGTGTTTCTTCGTGCCGGTCCCAAGCCTGGATAAATGGGGAGAGTTACGTCAGGAAGGGCATCCAGTGTAAAATTTTGCCAAATCAATATGCGGACAACAATTTTGGATGATCCCCTAACGGGAGCAGCCTAAAGAAGAGGAAGAAGAAGAAGAAGTAGATCACTTGGTATGTCTTAAAGGTCATAATTGCCCGTGTTTGGATTTGACATTTTTAAACAGATAAGTGGATCAGAAGTGATGAGCTATTTAGGCTAAAATATCCACCTTCCTTTGAACCTTTCCTTCTATTTTAACGTCTCTTCCAAGGGACTGTGTCGGTGAAACAATGTTTTAGACAAAGTCCTTCATTTATCAATTTGTCTTCAACTCTCCTCTTATGTTACGATCATGAGATGTGGGTGGCAACAAAAATGATAAGCATTAAAAAGGAGATTTCTCCTCAGGATTGAATGGCTTCTGAGTGACCACTGGAGTTCAGAAAGGACTTCAAAAGTACTGTAAAGATGCAGCTTAATATAAAGCAGCCAGATGCTCATCCATTCATTTTCTAGATTGCTTATTCAATTCAGAATCACATGCATTTCCTGGTAAAACTGGGCACAAGAAACCCATTAAGCACAGTCAGTTTAAAGTCAATAAGTAACCTAACATGCATGTCCACTGGACATAGAAGAGATGCATTGATTTAAACAAAATTAAATGGCATAGCGGCACAGTAGTTAATGCCACTGTCTTTAATGTCCTAGAGACTGAGTTTAAATCTTTACCCCGTCATCCTGTGTTGTGGAGTCTACACAGTCTTACCAGTTTGTTTTGTAGGTTTTATTCATTGTTAAAGGACTCTCATGGAAATAATACTATTGCAGCTCTACCAAAGGCTAAGTGAATTAGTGACTCTAAATTGTCCAGAAATGAATGACACCAGAGAGGCTCCATCCCCAAGCAATACAAAATTGGAATAGCTGGGTTTATAAAATAAATGGATGAATTAATCTGAATGAATGCTTCCATCTTTTTTGATACTATAACACATTTTAACTGACCATCTGATAAGTTAGTTACCTCTATAAAAGTAAGAAAGTGCACATGCCCATTACCACCGAGTGAAATGAATGTTATTTTAATGTCTTATAAAGACTCCCCATAACTGTATACCTATGTGTGTAGGTCTTTGGTTAAGTGTATCTTTCCACCCTGACTGTTAAGTCTGTTTCTTTCATCCCCAGGGATGGGGGTCTTTATAGCCTGCCAAGAACATATAATCAGGTTATTCACCATTTACTCCCTTGCTGTATTCCCAGTTTCCCTCTGACCCAAAGTGACTTTTATTTTGGTACACTTCATCACCAACCTCTGCATTGCTCATTTCCTACTATATGGCTAGGACAGAAAACAAAAAGGATTACTTTAGACTAAAAGAAAACACCAAAAAAGTTCACTTTTCCCAACTGCTGGTTTCTCACTGCTATACCCTCTAGTTGCTTTATTTTGATTTAGACATTAGCTGTTATCCTAGTAAATACCACAGATAGCTGGAGTATAACACCATACTTGGCTGAGGCTGTCAGTGGCATTTAACAATTTCCATTCATTACAAGCTGCAGCTCATCTAAGTACAGAGCCCTGCAGGGCAGAGTTTAACAAAAGGGTGGCGCCCAGCGCTCACACAGGCCCATTATCCATCCCCTGAAGGAAAGGCTTGTCAGGCATTTCAGATGTGTTGCGACTTGCTGGAAAGACATCAACAATTGCTCAAATGATATCTCCGAGGTTTGAATTTGTTTTCCTTCCTGACGTTCACCCCACCACATCTTCTTAAATAGATTCCTGCTTTATTATAATTCTAGGACATTCAGGCTTTCATTTCAAATTTTCATGCCGTTTTACTTGAGTTTTTATTGGTGGGTATGTGAATTCTGCATTTTATAGGACCTAGTAATGATGATAGGAGATAAAGGAGATATATAGTAGTGACGGCTTCTAATATAAACTCCAGCTTCACCAGTTTAAAAAAAAAAAGTCTACTTTTGAAACAGGTGACAAATGATTTCTTCACTTTAAAACACCCTGCGATCAATCATATCATGAAAGGAACACCATAAATAAAGACCGACTCTGACTTTGAAGCCTTCAAATGGAACAATTTTCAGATATGTTACTTAAATAAGAAAAGATAAAGGATATTTTCATAAATTAACTAGGAAAAAAATACCTTGTTATGATTCTTGCTGTGAAAAGATTTATGTAACTAGAAAATAAAATGAGTTAATGAATGGAATGGTGGTTAGTTGGAGGCTATATGACACATATTATTGATCCACATGGATCTCAAATTAAGGCAAAAAAACTAACACTGTTTTTCTCTTTTATGTATCTGTCTGTCAGTCTGTCTGTATATACATGTCTTTGACAGCACCTGACAGGGTACTTGCCGTTTGGCTAGTGAACCACACCTTCAGAAATGTACCCCAGAACTCTGTTTATTTCCAAAACGTCTCATTTATCAGAGAACACAGGCTAAGCAAGCTAATGTTTGGTTTTTGGATAGCAGCCAGCTAGTAGTTTATAATGGTACAGGATGCAGTTGGGACTCCTCCTCAGTTTACAGCGTTGCAGCAGCACAACCCCGTCATTTCGCCTTAGGATGTGGAATCTCAAACAGCTATAATTTAAACGTAGGCCTCTTTGATGTCTGTCTCTGCCACGTCAGTCTGCAGTGAGGAGGGTTGTCTGGAGGCCAGAGCAGGGTGAAGGAAGGCACAGCTCTTCCAGGTGTGTACTGGGCAAAACAGAAAGAAGGAGCGAGAGAGAGAGAGAGAGAGCAAGACTGAGACATATCAGTCCTTTGCAGAGGAGGCAACAAGGAATTCAATGCCAAAGCTGTGCTCAGCTTGCTGCCCACCGGATTGTCCTTGAGGTTTAAATTGCAGTGATTAGCCTTGGATCCCTCAGTGCACACTGGGCAAAGAAAGAAGGTACAGTAACAGGAGACCCTGAGCTTTTCTCCGTGTAACTTCTGGCTTCTTTGATTTCTCTTAACATTATTATTTTACTAGGCAGGTAGCGGTAAATGTATTTTTATCCTTTAATGTGTGTATTTGTCAACAGCTTCTTTAGTCACCTGATTCTTTGTTATACAGTACATTACAATGGAAGTGTTGCCGGAGGGTTCATAAATCAGTTCATCAGAAATGCTCACTTTGGATTACTCAACACAGATCGTCAGAAGACCTTACAGACACACACACACATACGTAAACACGTCACTTCTGAGATGACCATGGACAGCTGGACTGCAAACAGCTGCTTTGGTTTCCAGGACAAAGTTATAACAGATGTCTTCCCATCCTGGAGAAAACGTGGAGAAGGGAAATGAGACGGGCAGCCTTTGGTAACCCTGTGGGTACACGTGAACAGAAAGACTTTGATTTCATCTGAAGGCAGCTGATGGATGAGGAACAGGTTTGTGCTCACAAGAGCGGCCTGGGAAACTGGATCAGGCTGGTGGGGCATAAGCACTAAAGCAGAGGCAGAGCCATTGCTCCTTTATTAAAAAAAAAAAAAAACATTCTTTGCATTTCCAGAAAAGTCTTTTAATACAGAAATAAGGAAGATAGCTGTATTGTTTACTTCCAGTCCATGTTGCTTTATTTTATACTGTACATTGCATGGAATAATGAATTTATTTTCCAAGGTATTGCCCATAATTGACAGTGCCTTGCACCCAGTGCTACCATAATAATATCTGGCTTCACCATAGCCCACTAAGCTCAGAAAATTAATAATAATCATATTATCCATTCATTTCCTAAACCCACTTATCCAGGGCAGGGTTACAGGAAGCTGGAGCCTATTCAACAGGCATTAAGTAGCTTGTTGTGAGGCAGCAGTGCTACCACTGCACCACTATGTTGCCCAATATTATATTGTTATCCATCCATTTTCTAAATGTGCTTGATCCTGAGTAGGTTCATGGGGAAGCTGGTGCTGGTGCTTAATGCAGCAACAATCTCTGGAAAGGATGCCAGTCCATCACAGGGTGAACACACTCACATGTACACTGGGAGAACATGCAAACTCCATGCAGGAAGCACCTGGGTTTTAAAACCTTCTTGTGTTTGTTGCAATGTGGCACTGCTACCACTGTGCAACTGAGTTGCACTATATTATACCTAAAATTATATAATTATCCATCCAGTTTCTAAATCAGCTTTATCCTAATCATGGTCATGGGGAAGCTGGAGCATATACTGGCAGGTACTGGGCACAAGACAGGTACAATCTCTGGATAGAACACCAGTCCAATGCAGGGTGAAACCACTCACACATACATGCACACAGAATCTTCACGGGAAGCACCTGGGACTTGAACCCTTCTCTCCTTGTTAAAACTGCGCCATTGTGTTGCCCTATATTATACCATACTGTTTTCTACTCCTGCTTATCCTGAGCACGGTTGCGGGGCAGCTGGAGCCTATCCCAGCAAGCACAGGGAGAAAGGCAGGAACAAACCCTGGACAGGGCATCAATCCATCACAGGGGAACAACGCACTCACCCCACACGCCCACTACGGCAAATTTTGTGTCATCAGTCCTCCTACCCTGCATATTATATTATACAATACATCCATCAAGCAGCCTGTGCCTATCCCAGCAGTAGTAGGCACATAAAGTAAACCCGGTAACTTTAACTTTAGGTTGTAGGAGTGTGTTTGCAACCCATAGACAAATTCAGAAGAAACAAAGGATCCAGTGGATGAGACAGCAGTCCACTGCAAGACACTTACCTCTATGTACAAACAGAATATGTAAAGAAAAAAACAATATATGTAGTGATGGAGAAACTCACACAAATACAGGAACAGGAACAACATACAGAGCTCAAAGTAAAGTGCAAGGTGTCAGTTGGCCTAATGTGAGTTTGGGTG
The DNA here is from genome assembly GCF_016835505.1 of Polypterus senegalus. Taxonomy (NCBI): domain Eukaryota; kingdom Metazoa; phylum Chordata; class Cladistia; order Polypteriformes; family Polypteridae; genus Polypterus; species Polypterus senegalus. The sequence continues at coordinate 114,341,281 of NC_053154.1, forward strand.
TGTCTGCCCTTTGATGTACTGGCAACCCACTGGTTGCTTTCTGCCTTGTGACAGCTGTAACCATGGACGATTTCGAGTGTGACCAAATATACTGATGACAGTTCCAAAAGAATGATCGTGTACACTGCCAATCCCCCTACCGAACAAATTCGCCCCTATGTGTGTTTCCTAACTGTTTAAAGTCAGTTCGAAAAAGAATCAAAGAAAAGTGAAGAAGATCTCTGAAACCTTAGCATTTGCTTGACTCGATTCTTTGTGCTTGATCATAAACGAACATGGGTGTATATTTTACTTTTGTATATTTGGGTGGGCGTATATTTTTTCCCGATTTTATACATGAATCGTTACAGAAAAGGTAAGCTCTTGCGCTATGAAGCATGTCACTGTGTGCTCCGGAGGTTTTGTCTTATGTACGATATGAAGGAAAGCAGGCATCCAGCCGCAAGTCAATACGAGTCAACCCGGCCTGGCATGCAATGTTAGTAAAATCATCTAAAACTAGGGAATGTACCGGAAAATTTCAGAAGTGCGCGTAGTTTCAAAGCGGATTCCTCCATATTTGAGTGCGCCTCACACCTGAATGCGAACGCTATTAAAACGGTTTCGTGCACTTCGAGTTTCCAGGGTTTGTGACGTGACGCGAGGGTTCCTTGGCCTTTGCCCTGGATTTGTTCCGTGTTTAGTCTCGCCGTTGTAAAATCAGCCACATTAGCTGAGTCAGAGCCTTCGCTGGGAAACCGCCTGTCTCGTCGCGTCATGGCGTTTGCCGCGAGGGGACAAAGGTGCGAGCAGGAGGACCTCGCGTCTCTGTGAGTTTAAGCTCACTAAAATTCGTGTCACTCCTACAGGACAATGAGAGCATACACTAATAACAAGAAAATACATACATACATAATAGCAATCCGCTTGTGCGCCAATAAGTCGCAAACTCCGCCGCCGGATCCTTTTCACGACAGCGCGAGGGACCGGCGGCAGCTTCAGTCTGGCGGCGATCGCGAACTGAGCTGCACGGCGCAGGAGAACAGCTGAGCAAGGGGACTTATTATATAAGAAGAGATTTTAGCAAAACGGTCAAAGCCTGGCATTTTTTGACATTAGATTTAAACTGCATGGCCGAGTTGTGTGTCACACGCACATCGTATTCTCCTGCCACTAATCATATCGGAAGTGCCGGGGTTATTTCTTTTACTTCTGCTTACGTAATACACATGAAGAAGCAGTGTGTTGTATACCCGTCATTCCGCTGAATATATCAGAAAAACAGTTTACATTATATTAAATCATAAAAAGACACAAGTGCCAAGTCAGTCTTTATTTTATGCGATATGTCTCCTTTCAAGGTGAGATCTAACACGTCATTCACTACGTCGTATACATTTAGCAACATCCATTACATAGCCCAACAGAAAAAGAATAAAAATAAGTGTGCAACATGAATATCCCTGACACATACCCTCAGAGGTGATTTATCCAATTTGGGGGTCCTGGCAGGCTCGGAATCTTTCTAAGGAGCTCTGAGCACAAGATGACAAGTAGCACCTGCCATGGCACCAGTCCACCCTAGGGCACACACACCCACACCAAGCCACATGCTCACTCACACTGGGGCTAATTTGGACTCAACAGATGAGTTCAACTGAATCTCTTTGAGGATGTGAGAGGAAAACTACAGCACCTGGAAGAAGAAAAAAAACTTGTTAAAAGTAACACAGAGAGGAATTTGGATCCATTTGGCAGCAGTTTTAGCATATACTGCACCTTTTACAGTCCAAAGGCATGTAGCTTCGGTAAACTGGCATTTCTAAGTTGGCTCTAATATGCATGTGTGTGTCTTCACCCCGTGATGAACTGTCATCCTATCCAGAGGATTCTATTTTGCGTTCAATACTTGGCTGGTGTTGGCTCCAGCTTCTCTGCGATCCAGCTTAGGATAAAGAGGGTTTAGAAAATGGATAGATAGATTATATAACATAATACAGGGCAACACAGTGGTGCAGTGCTGCCTCACAACAAGGCGAGAAAAGTGCAAGTCCTACGTGCTTCTGGCATGGATTTTGCAAGTTTACCTTGTGGATAAGACAGATTGAAAATGGCTTGATGGATACATGAGGCAATCTTTTATATAGCATCCTTACTACTACTCTCCCATTCATCGGTTGGTCAGGCTGAAATGTAAATAGCTCCTTTCTAGTCAGCCACATCCCAAGGCACTTTGTGCAGAAATTTACATTACAATGCAGAATGCACTTGGCTGGCCTTCCTCAATTGTATTCTCAGTCTTTACACCTGTCATTTATATATAATCCATTTAGGACTGTTGAGTGAACTACAATTGCTGAACTAAATGTTGTATACTTGATGTTATGCAGTGTCATGGATAGTCTGGAGATAGGAAGCAATTGAAAGTATAAAATAAAGGTGTGGAATCTTTGAACCACTGAAAATAATAATATATTTAATCAGAGTAGGCTTTGTAAGGATTTATTGTACTGAATAGAATACATGAAATTATGTTATGGAATCTGCAGCAAATAATATATTTAATCACAATATGTTTTATAAGGATTTAGTATCCTGCAGTACAGCTAAAAACAAAGCCTGTGATGTTGCATGAAATAAATGAGTTTGAATACAATGCAAGCCCAGTTTCATAAATAAGGAAAAAAAAAATGATTTACTATTTTGAGAGAAAAGAGTTGAGATGGTTGGGGTATACAGTGAGGATGTCCCATGTGCACAATACACTGGAAGTATACCTAGAGCAGATGCTACAAGGATTATATTTTTGACTGGCTTGGAATTACTCAAATGAACAATGAAGATTGCTGCTATGGGTAGGCTAGTCTGGTCTTTCCAATTCTGCATTTTGCCCTCAGTAAGACATGTAGATGGAAAGTGAATGACTGTGTGAAGAGTGAGTTAGATGGTTGAGTAAGTAGGTGATGAGAGTTGTAATATAAATGAACGAAAGCCCATCTAGAACAAGCTGAGCAGTAGCAAGTATACCAATCAGCCACAATATTAAAATCACCTGCGTAATATTCCATAGGTCCACTTCATGTCACCAAAACAGCTCTGTGGTGTCTGGCAACAAGACATTAGCAGCAGATCTTTAAAGTCCTGTAAGTTGCAAGGTGGGGTCTCCATAGATCGGAACTGTTTTTCAAGCCAAACCCCCAGATGTTCGATCAGATTGAGATATGGAGAATATGGAGGCCAAGATGAACTCTTTGTCAAGTTCCTCAGGCCATTCCAGAACAATTTTTGAAAAAGGCCATTTCTGTCATGGAATACTGTTGCCATGAAGGTGTGTATATGGTCTGCAACAATCTTTAGGTAGGTAGTACTTGTCAAAGTAACATCCACATGAATGCCAAGTCCCAAGGTTTGCCAGCAGAACATTGCCAAGAGCATTACACTGTCTCCGCCGGCTTGCCTTCTTCTCAAAATGCAACCTGCTGCAATCTCTTTCCCAGGTAAAAGACCCACTCACACCTGGCCATCTACATAATCGTAAAGAAAATATGATTCATCAGACCAGGCCAACATTTTCGATAGCTCCATGGCCAACTATGTGCTTTTGGTGGTGGAAAGGGGTTAGTATGAGCATGCTGACCGGTCTTCAGCTACACAGCCTCATACACAGTAAACTTCAATGTGCTGGGTGTTCTGACACCTTTCTCTCAAGGCCAGCATTAAGGTTTTCAGTAATTTGTGCTACAGTAGCTCATCTGTGGTTTCAGACCAGATGGGTTAATCTTTGCTCACCCATGCACATCATTGAGCTTTGGGTGCTCATGACTCTGTTGCCAGTTCATCTTTTGTCCTTCCATGGACCACTTTTGTTAGGTTCTACCACTGCATACTAGCAACACCCCACAAGACTTGCCGTATTGGAGATACCCTGACCCAGTTGTTCAGCCATCACAAGTCATCCCTTGTCAAAGTAACTCAGATCCTTGCACTTGCCCATTTTTCCTGCTTCCAAAACACCACCTTCAAGATCTGACTGTTCATTTGCTGCCTAATATATCAAAACAGTTGACAGGTGCAATTTTAACAAGATAATCAATGTTATTCCCTTTAACTATTTGTGTTGTAGCTGATGGTATATGTGGCTTTTTCTGCCCGATGTGAGCCATGTGAAGTTTGCATGTTTATTTTTCTCTGGATATTCAGATAGTTTTACATTTCCCAAAAGTAGGTGTGGTGTGTTAATGAGCAATTCTCATCTGACTCAATATAAATGATAGTGTCATGTGATTGATCATACAAAAATACTGTATTGCAAAAGTCATCTTCCACCCCATCCTCAAAAGATGTGCATGCTGGGTTAATTCCAAAATGGTGCTGTGTGAGAGGGGCCTGCAATAGACTGGTGCCCTGTGCCCAATACAACTGAGATAGTATTCTGCCACAAAGGCATTTAAATGATTTATGTGAGTCGGAAAATATTATGTTTTGTGATGTGCATGCTAGTAGTTATTACAATAGTGTGAATGTAAATAACTATGCCATTACTTCTGTATAATGATAGTTTTGCAGTTTTCAAGGATAACTAGAAGGTATATGTTACTGGATTCATCTGAGATTTTTCTTGAGTGCACCAGCTGCTTTTAGACCTGCTTTACAATAAAAGAACAAGCATGTTTGGTCAGGCTTGTTGGGTTTGGAGAAAAGCAGAATGGAATAACAGCACCACCCACTGGTGATTGTGGTGCATTGTGCAGTGCTTGAAAAAGCTGCATGGTGATTTCCTGTTCTGTAACATTTTTATTAAATGAAATGCAATTTATAAATATACATAATAAGAAAACACAAAGGTAACAGAACAGCAATTAACAAACAAGGTAACAGTAGGAAAAAATCTTATTTTTACTCATTGTACTAATTAGCTTTTTAGTTTTGGAGTGGCTTTACAAAAAGATTTCAGTCTGCCACACTTGTTTGAACTGCTAATAGCGAAACCATCAAGATACCTCATTCGGATTGTTTTAGAAGCAGTCAATGACCAGCATTGGCTCAGAATCCCATGACCCTTGCAGATACAGTAACTCATTTTAATTGCAGGTCCTAGTTCTGCTCGTTTCATTTATAGTTTAGTAAAGTCAATGCATACTTTTAGTAATAAAATTAAAGCTCAACTGCCTTTTCTCTCCTTTTCTGTAATCCCCTAATTCCCATCCTAAAACCACTGCTTGTTTGCCTGTCTGTCCCTTTTTCTTCAGTCAGTGCACCTTTCCTTGTTGGCAGTGTCTTCATCGTGGAGCCCAGATGTTCTGAGTTCTCTCTGATTATGTTAGGCACCTAAGTGAGCGCTACTGTACATTTGTCTCAGTGCTAAATCGTTGAATTTTTATGTTTCTGCTCATCATGATAAACATGTTTCTGTGAACTTTGGATTCCCAGCTTTATGTTGGACTTCGTGCTTACCGGTACCCTCAGGTCATGTTTAAGCCCTCATCTGTGTTCTGACCCTTGTCTGACCTGACCTTATCCTTGTTTGTTCCTGAGCTGACAGCTTTCTAAATCTCAGTGCACCATCATTATCTCCTGCAGGTTTAATCTCTGATCCCTGAAAAGTACTTTTCACTCCTAGAAAAAGCAGAACAAGAAACCAGAAGTTTAACCAAAATTGAGGCATGAACGATGAAGGAAAAGATTTTTTTTGTTCAATGGATGATGAATAGATGGATAGAAAAGTTGCAGCTAACACACTTACAGTTCTCAGTGAACAGGCTAGTTTAAATTAAATGGAATCACGTCATAAACAGTGTTCTCCCAAACATCCCTTGCTTCACATTTCCCTCCTAACCTTTCCTCTGACTGTACTGCAGATGGGTGGGGCTCAGACTTGAGTACAAGACAGTTTAAGACACTCCACAACAGGAACCATGGGCACATCTCCGGGCATATGTGAGGGGTTTGACCAGAGTGTGTGTCCAAAAAATTCTGTGTTTCCACGCACAAGAAGGTATACCCACATTATGAGAAAAGACACTCAGGCCAGGAAAGAGCTTAGTCCAGTGTTAGCTGGACTGACAGAGGAGTTCTCCATTATGCCAGGATGGTTCCTAGATGTCCTAAGGTGAACTGGACCCTGACTAGGGATATATTTCCGGTATTTACTTAGGAAGTGTGACTTAAAGGCAGGAAATAAATGGAAACTGCATATCAGGTACTGGCAAAATAAGACAAGTTTAAGCAAGTGAGGAAACACATGAATGCAAAACACACACATACATGTTATTGCTGAAGTGCATAATACGTTATTTGATGAAACAGCTAATTATGTTATAAAGCAGTGAAGCGTTTATATATTTATATGTAAACGTGCCTACTGTCATTCTCTCTCTTTCTCTTTGTATGTACAGTGCATATATATGTTTGGTATCATTCTTTTCAGAATGTATTCACCTTTAATGTGATGTTGTTAAATTTTCAGATTCTTATTCCATTTTTTAAAATTATAAACTAAAAAATATCAAGAACTCACATCCTGTGAGACGAGACCTTGTGCCAAGAGATTTAACCACACCCAGGGCCTGAAATAAAAGACAAAGACTAGGACAGCTGCTGTACAAGCTTTTAAAGGTTCAAAGTGCCACATGAGATGCAGATCACGTGGCATGACACGACAGCAGTAGCTGTTCAAGCAAAGAGGAGGTAAAAAAAAAAAACTGTACTTGTTTCCTAATGTATCACCATTTAAGATGGGGTTTCGGAGGAGAGACCACTTCTCCTTGGGGTGCATTCAGCCCCCCTCTTCACAATGCGAGCGGCAGAGACGCGAAGTGGCTGGTGTGTACCGTAGGCCTGGGGGGTTGGCGAGCAAAGCAAGCTGGGGGCGAATAGATATAGATATAGTCCGTAAAGTAAGTGCAATAACAAGCCCAAAACTACAGACCCATGTCCAACAACTCTGTGCAGTTTTCCATAAAAGTGCCTGGGTCTGTCTGTCTCCATTCCTTTATGAATTCCCTTTTTATCACCATTATAACCGCAATATACAGTACAGTACAATATTGTCCAAATAATACTTCACACAGTGTAGCAACAAATATTGTTCCACTACTGCTTTTATACAGACAGAGGGTTTCACAGTAATCAACACCAGTTGGGACTCCTATTTGGAATCGTTTGCATTGACTTACATGGATTAGTTTACTTTCATTGCTGTAGAAAATTCGCAAGATGTTAACCCATTTCTTGTTTCCTGAAAAAAGCCTTTTTGTATAACTATGAAATGACATTATTTTTTAGTGTCTGCTAATTTGACACTTACCTTTGTATTATTTAAGGTACATAACAAACATAAAATACAAATTACAGAAGGAAAGACTATAAGCCTTCTTGTCTCCACATATAGGATGGTCCACTTTCATCCTAATGGGGCGGCAGTGCCACCTCCTGTCACTTTCGAACACCTCCTATACCTCTCTTATCAAATGGCTGGTCTCTTTTTCTTTCAGCTGTCAAGCTCCTGTTAATCTGGTTGGCTGGATGACCTGAACATCCCAGTGAACATTTTATTTTTTTTGCAGTTGTTGTTGTTGTTGCAAGCAGCAGTGATTTCAAAGGGCTCTCACTTGGGAGTTGGCAAGAGAATAGTCAGGGAACAGAGTTGGTACATGGGATTCATTATGTTTCTTACCATTACTAAGATGAAACGAGAATCACAGCTACAAAAAGAAACACAAGTCAAACCCAGAAAACCTTTTCTGATTGTTTTTTTTCTTTTACTTTTTGTTTAAGTGTTTGTCTCTCACGAAGTCTTTAATAATCTTTTCATTAGTCAAAGTTTTAGATGCTTTGCTGGACATGCCGTCTTCTTTATAAAGTGCAATACTGGCAGCTTTAAATGTTGCACAGGTGCTGAATGGATGCCGCCCTTTGTTTGTAGCACTTTGTGTGGCCTGCAATAATAATTATGGCCTGCCACCTCCCTACAATATATGCTTACTATACTATATACTATACTATACTATACTATACTATACTATATATACTATACTATACCACACTTTATTGCACTGTATTACAGAATGTGACATTTGCACATTTTCCTCATGTCTACATGGGGTTTTTCCCCGGCTGCTCCAGTTTTCCTCCCACTTCTCAAAGATATGCATGGTAGGCTAGCTAGTGACTGTAAGATGACTCATTGTGTGAGAATATGGGTTTGTGCAAAAGTGTGGCATCCTGTTGAGAGTCGCTTCATGACTTGCTTCCTGCTCCTGGGATAGGCTCTGCTTGCCTCCTGTGAATTTCTATTAAAATAAATGGAAAATGCTCCCTGTTGAGCATTATAGGGTTTAAAGTAATGCTGTGTTAGTTACTATGCTTCTGATTTTCACACTTTGCTGAAGACAATCTTCAAAATAAAATGTTTTACTTCATATACAAATGTGACTAAAGATTAGATTTTTTATACTCATAGATGTCACTTTAAAATGAGTGCTCAAAATGTTTTCCACTGTTTGTGCTTTGTAAGTTTCTAAGGTTTATTGTCACGGTGTCTATTCTGTGGTATGCAAAGGAGACCTGAAATAATTTGCAAGCCTTCTTGGATGATGCCAGTTTCACTTTGTACTTGGCTGGCAAACAACTTTGGTTCTTTCTTTACTGAATTTAGGGCTGCAGTGCAGTTCATGCCTGTCAGTCTGTTTTGTTAATGTTTTGATAGATTTTGCAGCATTCTGTCTCAAATGTTGTTGAACATAAAACATCAAGAGGTTGTTTCCCAAATTTCTTTTATTAAATTATTCTGGAAGTGTTGGCAATATGCTGAAATACAAACTAAATACACTAACTATACAAACCTTTAAATATATCCCACTGAACAATGTCTGAAACGATTGTAACTCTGTATCACTAAGTTAAGGTAGATAGATAGATAGATAGATAGATAGATAGATAGATAGATAGATAGATAGATAGATAGATAGATAGATAGATAGATAGATAGATAGATAGACAGAAGTAATTAGTGTGTAGATTTCAATTAATACAATTACATTTTAATGAGGGAGGCATGGTAGAATGTTGTTTTTTCCCCCAGTTGTGAGTGAGTTTTCCTCTGACTGCTCCAGTTTCCTTTCCAAATCCCCAAAGACATCCTGATGAGGTGGATTGGAGATTCCAAAATGACTTTGTTTGCATGTGATTCCTGGAATGGACTGGCACTCTGTGTTAGGTCTGTTTTGTGCCTATCACATAGTTCTGCCTGAAAATGCTCCACACTGAGGTACCCTGAATTTAACTTTTGAATATTTTTTTCTGTTACATGTTACTGAGGGTGACACATTGGAGAAGTGGTTACTGCTATTGCATTGCAGCTCCAGAGTCTTGGCTATAAATTCTGTCCCAGTCCGTCAGTGTCTCTGTTTTAACTGACTAGTGCCTTTAAAATGGCCTGCTATGAGTGAGATGAGCTGACTTCTCATCTAGGGTTTGTTCCTGCCTTGAACCCAGAACTAGCGAGGTTGATTGTGACTTACTGTGACTCTTGTTTTAATTAAAAAATAATTCAAAAAAAGAATACGTGTAGAATAAAAAAGTATAAGAATAATCTGATAATACAGCTATAGTTAATATACTGTATATACTATTACTAGCTGTACTTGTAACTAAGTCCTTTTCTGTATACAACATTTGTAGTTTTTTTTTTTTAATTTTATATATTATTTGCAGGCAGTGCAGCCTAATGGAAAAACAAAAAAAATGCAACCAATACTTTAAAAAACGCTGTAAGTCGCCATGGATAAAGGCATCAGTCAAACAACAAGTAATAAGTAATAATATTCGTAGATCACTGGATCTGCTTACTCTTGAACATGTTATACACAACTGTCCATGAGGAAAATATTCCTGCATTAGATCAATTCCTGCTTTTTATGATTTTTATGATTTTCATTTACTCAAGTACAGTGTTTTTTTTTTGTTAGTTATTGTGATACCCTTTAAAGTCCACAAATGTGAATCATATGCAAAGCAGTGTTTGAAGTGGAAATACATAAGTACCGTTACCCTATGTGTTTCACTAATGTATTGACCTGATGAGCATGGAGCAGTAGCTTTGAATGTTTCAACACAATTTTTGTTGCTTCCCTGTTAGAAATTCAAGCGGCACTATTGAAGACTAACCCTGGGGTATTGCACGATTTAAGCACTGTGATCAAAGAGCTGGGTGGGGATGTCTCTCTTGGGAGTTTTCACCTGTGAAATCAAAGCGGAGGTGGTGGAGTTCTCCCGCAATGTTTTAAACATGGAGATCAAATTGCAGAGGTGATGAAAGCCAGTCCAGATGATAGCTGCTATGCATCTAAGAGTGCTGGTAGACAACAGCAAAAAAAACAGCACCTGCTAACCATTGAGTTGTGCATCTTCCTTTAAACTTTGCTGAACTTTCTCTTTTCATTTCATAACATGGTGATATCTCCTTCTTCCTATCCAGGACACCGCACCATCTTCCGTCATCTCTCCACTCTGTGTGTCCCATCAGTCACTTTTACTCTATCCACCATTTGCATAAAGCATGCTTTCACTGCAGTGAACAGCATGTAAGTTAGCATAATGTTAATAAATATCAACAAATAAAAAAATGTATTGACAAATAAAAAAAAATGCATCGAATAGGTTTCTTTTTTCTATAACATCACCAAATTTCAATGAAATCCGTCAAGGCATTTTTGAGATTTTGGAACTTTTTCATTTTGGTGGCCGGGTTTAGGGGGCGGCACGGTGGCGCAGTGGTAGCGCTGCTGCCTCGCAGTTAGGAGACCCGGGTTCGCTTCCGGTCCTCCCTGCGTGGAGTTTGCATGTTCTCCCCGTGTCTGCGTGGGTTTCCTCCGGGTGCTCCGGTTTCCTCCCACAATCCAAAGACATGCAGGTTAGGTGGATTGGTGATTCTGAATTGGCCCTAGTGTGTGCTTGGTGTGCTTGTGTGTGTCCTGCGGTGGGTTGGCACCCTGCCCAGGATTGGTTCCTGCCTTGTGCCCTGTGTTGGCTGGGATTGGCTCCAACAGACCCCCGTGACCCTGTGTTCGGATTCAGCGGGTTAGACAATGGATGGATGGATGGATGGATGGCCGGGTTTACCCCTAAATATTAATACAGTATACAGATACCTTCTGCCCCACATGTACCATCCTGCCAGGGAAATAGTGTGTGTGTTGATGAGTGTGTCAGTGAGTCAACTTTGCATTATATATAAATATATATAATGCAGATATATATATATAGATGCAGAATATAATAAAATGGATGCACTGTTTATGTTAAATACAGATATTTTTTATATTATCACATTATCAAAAACATGAATCATACATTTTCATTATAAGATTGATAGATTTTGTATAATTCTCTGAAATAAAATGTCTTATGTGGGGAAGTAAAATGGCTAACAATGGAGTCCTCTTGAATGCCCTGTTTAACACGTCATAATAATAAAATTAACTGGAGACTTTCTGTGAGATTTGGGGGTTCATTTTGGAGGTCAGGACCTTTCCTTGTGGCGCCCCAGATTGTCTCAGTCAATTACCTTTAACTACTTGGTATTGTGTTGTAGACCAAGTTGAGGTTTGAAATGATGCTGCGGGAGAGAGATTTGTATGAAGCAGCACAACCTCCAGCTGGGCGCACACTGTTTGTTTCACAGAGCTGAAGCAATGCCCTAATGGCCTGTGCCACTAAGCATCACACAAGACAAGTGTTCATTGAAGAAGATGATGCCTTTGGCTTAAATATGATGAAAGCTCTAAACATGAAGGAGGATAAAATGTGTGTTTTTTTACGTCATTGGCTTTCAAATTCAGACCACAGCTGCAAAAAGGATAAAAAGAAGAATGCTGCTGTTTAGAATTGGCAGGATATTTTCATTTTGGATTTTTTTTATTTTTATTTTTGATGTCTCATAACACACGATTGGCTGAATATCATCTCATTACAACAGAACTTCAATCATGTTTATATAATAAAGAGGATGTTGACTGATGTATAACAATAATGAGCCTAGGTGCCATAGAGGTAATTAATGTCCCAAAAGAATAACCATAAATGTGAGTAACTGCAAAAATGTATATTTTTTGGACAAACAGTTACATGATGGATGGAATCTAATCTGGCCACCAAAGTTTCTAACATCACCTGGATTCTTATGATCCACCGGATTCTCAACATAAAGGCAAGTTAAAATATAGCAGGAGATGCAAGCGTAGTGGTCAGTGGAATGGAGAACACCTTGGCTCTTATTAAGATGACCAAAGTGATATTTTAATGAACATCATCAGGACATCAGGATTTGCCTCAAATTATGTTTAGATTTTTTTCACCTCCATTTTGTAAAGCATTCATCCAATTCAGTGTCCTAGGGAACATTTATAGATTTACATGTTTAGGAATCCCTGTAATTGAGGTCCTTCTGTCTGTGCGTGTTAGTCTGGATGTGAGTCTGTTGTTATGATAACTCATACATTAACATGAAGGATACTTGGCACAACTATTAGCACTATGAATTCATGGAAATCTGTTCATTTTGGGAAAAATCCTTCCATTAGATTGTAACTGTATATGGAATGTATTGTGACAGTGACTAGATTTTTGGGTTTACCTAACTTAGGCATCCTTGCTTATTTATTTAACAGCTATTTTTTTTATCTAGAAGTGAATTATAAAATGCATAAGTAGAATTGGCAAAGGCTCATACAAGCTTTAAACTGTAGACCTTCCACCCTAGGATCTGAAAGTACTGTCTTCTATCTGTTTGGCCTTGCATCTCAGTTTCTTCACCCAGTGATACTCCTGAAGCCTGTTTTGACAATGTTGGCCTTCAAACATCTTGGACTAAGCCACATGTGTATTACAACATTAAATAATGGGGCCTCCATTTCAGCATCTGCCAGGACTGAATCAGATGGTACCTTTTATTTTGGCCTCTATCAAAAACATTTTCCAGGAGAATGATGCTTTTAATCCTGCCATATTTCTAGCTCTCCTGAGCCTCCTCATAATGTCTAGCCTTACTGAACTCTGGCTGAACCACTTCTTTCTTATGATCCTGAAGATTACATGTGGCCTTCAATCTACCTTCTTCCAGGAACTCCTTCTAACATGGTGGAAGTTGATGCTCTTCATCCTGTTTTCATTGCTATGACCTTCCCACCCAGCTGTGCTTTTATTTTATGAATCTGCTTGCATAATATAATGTCAGGTATCTGTAAGAGGCTCACAATGACTGGTAGCATTCCAGTCTTTACCAAAACAGCTTGTACTCTTCATATCCAGCTTTGGGCACCCAATTCCATCAATTATAAAGGCTCCATTATGGAGGAACTGCTTGTTAGTTGCAAGAGCCTCCACTATGCCCATGAGGCCCTGCCAGGCCATTTCAGCTCAGCAAGTGGGATTGCAGGTCCCAACAGTGTGATTCATGGTCTATATAGCTACCCTTGTGTTTGAAGCCACTAGATAAAAAACAGACATTAAATATACAGCAACAAAAAAAACCCCATCAATTTACCTTCAAGTTTGTAAAGAAAAAAACTCTCAAAATGCAAGTAGATCAGGCCATGAGAACTGTTATGTAATCTGCCATGGCAGAAACATCCATTGTTCTTTCCAACTCCACATGCAAGGATCTTTTTTCATCTTTTTTTACTCCACATACTCCTGCCAAAACCACAACTAATAATGTTGAAAGCCAGACAGAAAGTGACTGCTGAGGTTCCACAAGGCCATCTGTCTTGCGTGCACTGAAAGAACAGTAGATGGTCACAGCCACTCATCCGTTGAAAAGGAAAGAAGGAAAACAAGTTGATGTGTCTTGCAAAAGCACCAGATAAAGACTTATTAAAATATATCAGTTTTTAATGGAGCACCTTTATATTACCTTTGTATTTTAGCACCACACTTGCAAGTCACCGTCTAATTCTTTTTGTGGCAGAATATTTTGATGTGATGTTCATCGGTCAGTCACTCAAAAAAAAACTCATGCTCACTTTATTTCAGCATGGTTCATTTTTCAGGAGAGTAATGAGGAGTTCTACACTAACAATATACAGATAAACAGTTAAAAGATTTAAACCTAGAGGCCAATAGAAACAAGAACTGCCAAGTTAATTATAATTGTAAATAATACAGTAAGCCTCACATTGGAGATTGCACATTCCTGCCACATCCTGAGTATGTGTGTGTTTAATTGACTCTGTTTGGATGTGTGTGAGAGGGCCCCGTAATGGACAGTTGCCCGCCTTCTCCACTCATTGCCAACTGTCATGTATAGGATATAATTAATTAAGCAAACTCTACAGTAAATGGGGAATTAATATGAAAAAAGAGAAAACTTAAAAGATGTGGCAAAAATATTTCTGAGTTTCCTGAGAATGTAAATCTCACATTGCTGTTCCAAATTTACAATAAGACAAGTAGAAAAGCCACTCAATTAAACAATGAGCTCAGTCTCAGGTAAAATGGTGCACTGGGTGAAATAAAAACCTGCATCCACAGCAGATTTGGAAAACCACTCCATTAGATTTTAAACCCTAAGACCGTTAGTTCAAATCAACATGTCTGATTCACTGTGAGATCCTAAACAGGTCATTTAACCGGACTGTGCTCCTTTGGTAAAAACATTTATTTTGTTCTAATGCTTTGGGTCTTTTTGGAGAAATATACAATAATAATTCTTTGTATGTTGTTTGTTTCTAATTTGATTGACTGCTTTTAGGTTGACAATTTTGAATTTGTCCTTTCCAGAAAGCACTGCATAAAAATCTATTTTAATTTTAAGTACAATGTCAAAAGTGACTCTGCTTTATTGGGCCCATGAGCAAGGCCCTTAACCTGTAATTGCTCCGTCCTGGGTATGACGTTAATCTGCATCCAGCCCTGCATGTAGGCTCTCCAACCTGCAGGAAAAACACCTGGGGTTTGGTGGCAGAATTGGCACTCCAGCCACCATAAAAAACCTCACTCTGTTTCACTCCATCTGAACTAGTGTGGTGCTGAGGTGTCACCCGTTGCATGGCTGCACTCGGGTCCTAATCTGGATCCTGAGTTGGTTTGTCATGTGGTGGGTGTGGTAATGCGCTGTACCAGGGCGTGCTCCTAACCTCTCTCTCTCACTCTCTCTCTCTTCCTGTGTGAGCAGTGCCACAACACAAATTGCTAACACTTGATTTAAATGGCCTGCTCCTGTAGCCCGTGTTACTCCATCCATCATCAAATTGTAAATCCTGTTAATCCATGTGGCGCCTATCCTGGCAGTAACTGGAAAAAGGCAGGGACAATCCCTAGATGGAATGCCAGTCCATTGCAGAGCACACTCACATTCACACCCACAGTCAGTCACACATTTTTGAGTTATCAGTTAAACTATTACACATATCTTTGAAGGTTGGAGAAAATCAGAGTACCTGGAGAAAAATCAAACTCAGACATGCGGATGTGCAAACCCTGTGCAGACTGTGCTCACATTTGATCCTTATCCTTTACCCTAGTATCTATCAGAGACTTATATAACAACACAAATATTATTTGTAACATCACCTGGTGTCTTTTTTCTCTAAAATCCTCTGAGCAGACTCCTTCTGCATATATGCCTTTGATTTTCAATTTGATCCTCTTTGTGATCGTTTTCTAATATTATGTTTTCTCTTTTGTAGTCTCTGAGCATCTATGCATTTGTTACTACAGACCGCCACTAGTTTACATTTCAGAGAATCACAGACTTGGGTATTGAACTAAACTGCTTTTATACAGCCAGCTTTTAAATCATGAGGCTCCTTTTACATGTTTTGAATGAGGTCCAATGCTGCAGATAACCTTGCAGCGTTCTGAAGGTTAATAGACCATCTTCTGCTTTGCTGACAGTAGGCCTTCTTGTTCTGCACTTATTTCTGGAGTTGTATTCTGACATCTTTTTTACAAGCAGTGATTTATGTTGAAAAGGTGAATTTGTGAGCTTTGCATCAGTTCATCTGAGGCACTGCCTTTCGAGGAAGTTGAGGACTTTTGTTGCAGGGGGGTGGAACCTGAGGAATTAACCATGCACCTGCACAATGCTACCAGGCATTCCCCCTCACTCTCTGTGTCTCCTGTGCACCTGGTGCCATCTGAGCAGATTTATTTCAGAGATCATTCTCAAGTGTTTCTTATAGCTCTTGTTTACAAGAATCAGTTCCCACTGCGGCTCTGGCACTCTTTACCGACTTGTCAATGATTAAACTAAATCCTATGTGCTGCAGTCCATGTTTAAACAGATTTCCTTTTTTAATTACAGATTTAACTCCAGTTTAAATAACTGTAACTCAAATTATAATTGTTAACCTTTTTCACTTAACAGACTCAACTCAAATTAAAAACACTAATCTGCATGAATTAATGCAACTAAGGCCACTGATTAAAAGCTTGAACAGTGATTGGTCACCCTCCCTGTCAATCAAAAGTGAGACAATTCTGTATTGATTGACTTTTAAGTACATTAAAAGTACATTAAGTATAGCCATCCAATCCTTTTATCAATCTGATGCTTTTATGAAACCATATTTTCCTTTATAGGGTCTCATGAAACTGGAGGCGTGTCTGTGCTAGCAGCACTAACACATGACAGGTCCCAGCTCCGGATGAGATGCCAGTCATGTCTGGGTTCACTCATGAATTATTAGTAAGCTGATTCAGCATCATCAGTTAAGCTAAAATGCACATTAGTGTGATGTGGGAACAAGGCAGAGTAAATACACACAGGCAAAGTGAGAATATGCAAACAATACAAATAGCGAGCAGATCACGAACCTCGACCAGTCAGTAGAGAGGTGGGGCTCTCTTACATGCACGAGCATGTAAGCTATTATCAGGCATCTCAATTAGGATTTGAGCATAAGGATGTCATAAGTATAGTGAAAACATCTCAGGTTTCTTAATCAGCGTCTTACAGGCAACAATGATGACGGCGTAAGCTCTGACCCAAAGTGACCCTGAATTAGATCAAGATATATTGACACAGTTATGTCTAGCAGTTTCTGGAAGTGAATAATGTTGCTATATCAAAGAAACTGTTACAAACAGTGACTAAATTTGCCACCATCAGATGTTCACCTAGTGTAGATATTTCTAGTTACAACAGTTAGTTAACAAATAATAAAACAGGCATAGATGGTGTATTTATTATAGAGCAGTCCAAACAATTTCAGTATGCAGGCTGCCAATGGTCAGCATATGCTCTTATGTGATGCATATGTGGTTTAGTATTAATTCACAATGTCTAAAATTATTATATTTTGCTGATTTTTGTGGTGTTTATGACACCATTTTAGTGAGCAGCATAGAGACATCAGTGTTGATACATGAGTGGATGCATGTTCATAATTCAAAAACTGAAGTTTTACAAATTGTGGATATAATGTATTAGCTGAAACCTGTGCAAAAGCATTTAGAATACTGTAGAGTGCATTTACATGCACACACATAACCAGGGTAAGGTGAGTAACCCAGGTAAAGCAGAAACCTGGACTCTTCAAAACCTCCATTCACATGTGCGAGTGCAATAACAGAGTTCTCATTTGGCAAAATTATGTGAGTTTTCCCTGCGTTTCCTCCCACATTGCAAACATTTGTATATTGGGTTGACTGGCAACTCTAAAATTGCCTCTATGTATACAAGTGAGGCCTCGTCCACACTACCATGTTTTTATTTAAAAAGACATTAGTGTTTGTTTTCTCATTTCATCTACACCACCCCTACATTTTTAACTCCCAAAATTGGAGACTTTTGAAAATGTTTTTCATAGCCATACACTTCTGAAAACACTGACTCAGTGTTGTAATGTGAACAGGTGAAAATGCAGATTTTTGAAAAGGCAGACTCTAATCACACTTTGATTGGGTTGTGCTTATTATGTGGCTCTACCCTGATTGGCTCCTGTTCATTATCTCATTCCCTGATTGGTCACTCTTCACAAAAGAAAACCACATTCCACATAGCGTACACAGAAGAGTTTGTTTTGATGCCACTTGTTGTGTGGTTTACCTGATGCGTTGTATACAGTTTGCATACTTCTTACATGTGCAAAAAGCAAATATTTACTATTCACTACAGTTTTGCGAGAAATCCCGTGGTTAGCAGTGTTACCATCCCTTCAGGAATTTTCCAGTGATGGTGCATATCCAGTGTTGGCAAACATCTCTGATCATTTTGGTGTGGATGGAGCTACTTTCCTAAACGATTTGAAAATGCTAGTATGGATGGAGATAAACATATTGTGGATGTAACCTGAGTCTTTGTGTGCAATGAAGTGGTCTACCACCTAGTCAAGACTTGACATCTGTCTTTGTGCTCTGTGCGCCTGTAGGCACCATCTACTTGTCATTCCAAATCATGCAGGCTGGATGAAATGATTACAATACATTCCAGATTATACATTTTAATTGCACATTTGTTTTGTCTTTGGTTATCTGTCAATGAAAAGCTCCACAGCTCAAACTCCTAACTATTTTGGCCTCCTTAAAATAATAAATAAATAAATGCTTTCCAAGATAGTTTACAATAAGAAAATCATAATAGGCTGTCTTTCTGAAGTATCAGTACTTGTGTCAAAGGTGTCTGTAAAAAGACAGGATTGTCCTATAATTAATATTTTCATTTAAACAAAGGACACTTCTCCATATTATTAAGAAACAATGTCCTAATTACAGTGGGATGCAAAAGTTTGGGCAACCTTGTTAATAGTCATTATTTTCCTGTATAAATTGTTGGTTGTTACGATAAAAAATGTCAGTTAAATATATCATATAGGAGACACACACAGTGATATTTGAGAAGTGAAATGAAGTTTATTGGATTTACAGAAAGTGTGCAATAATTGTTCAAACAAAATCAGGCAGGTGCATAAATTTGGGCACCACAAAAAAGAAATGAAATCAATATTTAGTAGATCCGCCTTTTGCAGAAATTACAGCCTCTAAACGCTTCCTGTAGGTTCCAATGAGAGTCTGGATTGTGGTTGAAGGTATTTTGGACCATTCCTCTTTACAAAACATCTCTAGTTCATTCAGGTTTGATGGCTTCCGAGCATGGACAGCTCTCTTTAACTCACACCACAGATTTTCAATTATATTCAGGTCTGGGGACTGAGATGGCCATTCCAGAACGTTGTACTTGTTCCTCTGCATGAATGCCTTAGTGGATTTTGAGCAGTGTTTGGTCGTTGTCTTGTTGAAAGATCCAGCCCGCGCAGCTTCAGCTTTGTCACTGATTCCTGGACATTGGTCTCCAGAATCTGCTGATACTGAGTGGAATCCATGCGTCCCTCAACTTTGACAAGATTCCCAGTCCCTGCACTGGCCACACAGCCCCACAGCATGATGGAACCACCACCATATTTTACTGTAGGTAGCAGGTGTTTTTCTTGGAATGCTGTGTTCTTTTTCCTCCATGCATAACGCCCTTGTTATGCCCAAATAACTCAATTTTAGTTTCATCAGTCCACAGCACCTTATTCCAAAATCAAGCTGGCTTGTCCAAATGTGCTTGAGCATACCTCAAGCGGCTCTGTTTGTGCTGTGGGGGAGAAAAGGCTTCCTCTGCATCACTCTCGCATACAGCATCTCCTTGTGTAAAGTGCGAATGGTTGAACGATGCACAGTGACTCCATCTGCTGCAAGATGATGTTGTAGGTCTTTGGTGCTGGTCTGTGGGTTGACTCTGACTGTTCTCACCATTCGTCGCTTCTGTCTATCCAAAATCTTTCTTGGTCTGCCACTTTGAGCCTTAACTTGAACTGAGCCTGTGGTCTTCCATTTCCTCAATATGTTCCTAACTGTGGAAACAGACAGCTTAAATCTCTGGGACAGCTTTCTGTATCGATCCCCTAAACCATGATGGTGAACAATCTTTGTCTTCAGGTCATTTGAGAGTTGTTTTGTGACCCCCATGTTGCTACTCTTCAGAGAAAATTAAAGGAGGAGGGAAACTTACAATTGACCCCCTTAAATACTCTTTCTCATTGTAGGATTCACCTGTGTATGTAGGTCAGGGGTCACTGAGCTTACCAAGCCAATTTGAGTTCCAATAATTAGTTCTAAAAGTTTTGGAATCAATAAAATGACAACGGTGCCCAAATTTATGCACCTGCCTGATTTTGTTTGAACAATTATTGCACACTTTCTGTAAATCCAATAAACTTCATTTCACTTCTCAAATATCACTGTTTGTGTCTCCTATATGATATATTTAACTGACATTTTTTATCATAACAACCAACGATTTATACAGGAAAATAATGACTATTAACAAGGTTGCCCAAACTTTTGCATCCCACTGTATAACTCTTAATTCTGTTGGTGCCCTAAATCTTTCAGGCGTTAGAATGGTAATTTAATTTAAAATTAGGAAATCCTAACTTTGTATGCTAATGAGTTAAAAGTGGTCAATAAAAAGAGTGCTACCCCAAAATGTTAAAGGCATACTGTAAGTAAGTAAAATAAGAATAGCTTTGTTTAGGTTCACAACAGCACACTAGTTAATGTGCCACAGTAGGTACCATGTGTGAAGTCTGTACATTCTCCCTATGGCTGTGTGAGTTTCTGTCTGTATAATCCGGTTTCCATCCCACATCTCCAAAGACACACTGGTTGAGTTAACTGACAAATCCAAATCACTGACTGTGTGACTGGCCAGGCCCTGTGATTAACTGGCACTCTGTCCAGTGTGGTTTCATGTGTTTTGCCTAGTGTAGCCAAAAGAAGCAGACATGAGGAGTTTACATATTTTAATAATTTGAATTTGTATGGCACTCTAAAGCTCATTCATTCATTTTTAAATATACTTAATACACTGAGGAGATTTATCAGGGATGACACCTAATCCTTGAATGGGGCAATTCTCAAACTCAAAAATTGGTGACTGTGTGCAGAGGGTGCAGACCTATAAATACCTGGGACTGCAGTTGGATGATAAATTGGAATGGACTGCCAATACTGATGCTCTGTGCAAGAAAGGACATAGCAGACTATACTTCCTTAGAAGGCTGGTGTCCTTCAACATCTGCAATAAAATGCTGCAGATGTTCTATCAGACAGTTGTGGAGAGCGCCCTCTTCTACGCAGTGATGTGCTGGGGAGGCAGCATAAAGAAGACGAACGCCTCACACCTGGACAAACTGGTGAGGAAGGCAGGCTCTATTGTAGGCACAGAGCTGGACAGTTTGACATCTGTGGCAGAGCAACGGGTGTTGAGCAGGCTTCTGTCAGTCATGAAGAATCCAGTGCATCCACTGAATCATCTCCAGACAGAGGAGAAGCTTGAGCGACAGACTGCTGTCACCGTCCTGCTCCACTGACAGACTGAGGAGATGGTTCCTCCCCCACACTATGCGACTCTTTAATTCTACCCGGGGGGTAAATGTTAACATTATACAAAGTTACTGTCTGTTATGGGGCGGCACGGTAGCACAGTGGGTAGTGCTGCTGCCTCGCAGTTAGGAGACCCGGGTTTGCTTCCTGGGTCTTCCCTTCGTGGAGTTTGCATGTTCTCCCCGTGTCTGCGTGGGTTTACTCCGGGTGCTCCGGTTTCCTCACAGAGTCCAAAGACATGCAGGTTAGGTGCATTGGCGATTCTAAAATTGTCCCTAGTGTGTGTGTGTGGGTGTGCCCTGTGTGGTGGGCTGGTGCCCTGCCCGGGGTTTGTTTCCTGCCTTATGCCTTTTTTTGGCTGGGATTGGCTCCAGCAGACCCCCGTGACCCTGTAGTTAGGATTTTTATTGCTCTTTAATTAATGTCTTTAACAGTATGCTGCTGCTAGAGTATGTGATTTTCCCCTTGGGATTAATAAAGTATCTATCTATCTATCTAACTATCTATCTATCTATCTGTTTTGTGTTTAGGATGCAAAATTGGCTTTAACACATCAAGCAAAGGAAAGATATGTTTTTTTATGGTACAGAAAATGCTTATGAAAACAAAATGAGTCATATGTAAATACTATTCAAATGTACTACTGTATACTGAGAACGCTACAAGACATTATTTGATGTTTTACGTTATAAACTTAATTGATTTTTGAAAATATAAACTCATGTTAGCACTGATGACTTCAACATATTCTAAAAAAGTTGGGATAGTTGAGTGCTTACTTCTGTGTAACTCACCATTTCTATTATTAATACTTAATAAGTGTTTAAGCACTGAAGATATCCGTTGGTTAGGTTTAGTAAGCAGTAATTTTCCCAAATTCCTCCATTATGCAGATATTCAGCTGTGTAACTGTATAGAGCCTTGATGGCCATATATTGCTCTTCATAATTTATCATGCATTGTCAATCAGTCAGGACTGCAGGCAGGACAATCTCATACCCTCACTGTGCTTATGCAGGCAAATTGTGGTTTGCTGTTGCCCCTGCTGGAAAATGCCTAGGTGTCCCTTGGGAAAGTCAGTGTTTGGATGACATAATTTCTGCAATAATTTTGCCTTCACAGATGTCATAGGCACTGGCACACATGACAGAAACTGACTTTTGGACCTGATGCTGATAACTGCTTGGATTGTCCTTTTCCACTTTGACCCGGAGAGTACATTAGTTAGTTTCTCCAATTTTAACTTGTCAGACCACAAAAACATGACTCCATTGTGCTACTTTCCATTTACTGTAGATGAGACTGAGCCCAGAGAAGTCAGTCGCACTTCAGGACAGTGTTGATGTATAGCTTCTATTTTGCATAGTAAAGCCTTAACTTGCATCTTTGAACAGAAAATGGCTGACAAAGTTTTACGTAAGTATTCCCAACCTCATATCATGATAGCCATTTCAGATGCACAATGTTTTTTTAGACAGTAACGTCTGAGGAATTGGAGATCATGCATATTCAGGAGTGGTTTTCTGCCTTGCACTTTATTCACTGAAATCTGACCAGATTCTTTTAGTCTTTTATTAATGCCCAAAATCCTACCAATTTGTCTTTGGGGAACATTGTTATGAAAGTGCTGAACTATTTGTTGACACATCTGTTGGGAAATTGGCAGGCCTTGATCAATCCTTGCTGTTGAGTGACTAAGCCTTTTCTTGAAGGATCATTATATGCTATAACAGGACCACTTCATCTGCTTCTTAGTTCCTTGTTATTTCAAATTCTGTCGCATCATTATAAGGCCTATACTAGCCCGTCCCAACCTTTTCGGAACATATTGCAGTCATCAATTTCTTAATCTTATACCTTCAAAAAACAATGCAGTTGATTAGGTAAATGATGAAGTACCTTGTCTTTATGCTTTGTTTGTTCATATATGAGTCGAAATAAATTTACAAATTACTCGTTTTTGGTTTTATTAGCATTTTCCATACTGTCCAGCATTTTAAAATTTGGGATTGTATATAAATGATCATGTTAGAGAAATAAATAACCAGCTGGTTAAGTTTCCCAGTGACACCAAATCAGGTGCATTGGTAGAAACCTTAGGTTTACAACAGAAGGACCTGGACAGAATTCAGACTTGAGCAGAAATGTGTCAGATGAAGACTACTGTAGATCTATGTAAACCGTTACATACCTGTATAGGAAGTAAATATACAGTACAATTACATGAGGAGTGGGAGGCTAACTGATATTTGAACACACACCGTGACAAAGTCTGAGGAGTCATAGTTGACTTGTCACTGTCTACAAGCTGAACAGTGACTAGATGAATGTTATAAACCAAAGGAGTGGACCCTTAAGGTATGCAGTGCACTTGTTATGGTCACCTCAAATACTGTTAATAGCTTTGCTTTCCATATTACAAAAACAATATAACAGCACTGGAGTAAGTCCAAAGAAGCTGGTAAATTTATGCTAGGACTGAGGGATACAGGCAATGTTTGAAAGACTGAAGGAAATGAATCTTTTCATTTTGATCAAAGATCAAAGTGCCACGATAGACTTGTTTAATATAATAATAATATAATACAATAAACATTTAATAACATATCTATTCAGAGAAATCTTCAGGTCTTTTGCAAATGTTAAAGAGTATATGTATTGAAGATTTGTGTTTGGCTTAAGGGCCCTTTCTTGTAAATATTTCTTATACAGTAGATATGCCCATGCCCACAATTATTTCATCAGTCTTATATGTACACTGACTTAACATACACTCTTTGAGATATGGAAACCCAAGTACCCAAAGAAAATCTATAAGAACATGGGATACATGTGCAGACTCTACACAGAAACTGGCTTGGTTGGTCCCTGGAGTTAAAATTTAGTCGTATTAACCACTCCACCATCATACAACCAAAAAACAAATATTTATAATATGTTTTAATTAAAACAATTTTTATCAACTTATTTACCTTTATTTTCAACTGCTCTTTCTGTAGCCAAGTTAGCTATTCGTAGGTACTGAAAAACTTCCTTATGTCCTAAAGAGAAACTACACAAAGACAAATGAGGCAGTGTAAAGCTAGAGAATGACAATGGCTTTCATTTGAAGGGGATGGAGTGAAATATATTACCACTTCACCTTTGACCAGAATATCTCTATATATATATATATATATATATATATATATATATATATATATATATATATATATATATATATATATATATATATATATATATATATATATATATGAAATGGAAAGTCTGTCTGTCTGTATGTTTCCTATACAATCCTACATTTATTGACTAATCTGCACCAAATTTTGGTAGTTGCCCTCTAGTGGACTACTTTGGACTTAAAAATTTCAACCCTTGAAGTCCCAGTGTATTTTTTTCCGATTGTGCTACAGTGTGTAGTCCAGTGCAATTTCAGAGCAAGTGAAACGTCAGAACAGACTGAAGCAAGACTAGCAGACAAAATGACCAGAGGTTAACATTACTTACTGGGGCAACACTGCATACTGCTTTTGTCTACTGTATTATAAAAAGGTGTATAATGCACTTTTGTATCAAGGTGTTGGGTTAGGCTTGATCAGGAGTGGAAATGCAGTGCAACACAAGGGATGATCAAAGGGTTGTTGTTTAACACCTGCTTTGTCAGCTTTTTTTCATAATTTAAGCACTACAAAATGTCCAGCTTGAACTAAGGGGTTGAATCAGACATGATAACAATCATTGTCACAGTCGTAGACAAAAGTTTTGAGAATGACACAATTATTGGTTTTCACGAAGTTTGTTGCTTCAGTGTTTTTATGTTTTTTTTCAGATGTTTCTATGGTATACCGAAGTATAATTACAAGAATTTCATAAGTTTCAAAATCTTTTATTTATAATTACATTAAGTTTATGGAAAGAGTCAATATTTTCAATGTTGGCCCTTCTTTCTCAAGACTTCTGCCATTCCCCCGGGCATGCTGTGAATCAACTTCTCGGCCAAATCCTGACTGACGGCAGCCTATTCTTGCATAATCAATGCTTGGAGTTTGTCAGAATTTGTAGGTTTTTGTTTGTCCACCCGCCTCTTGAGGATTGACCACAAGTTCTCAATAGAATTAAGGTCTAAGGGGTTTCCTGGCCATGAACCCAAAATTACAATGTTTTGCTCCCCGAGCCACTTAGTTATCACTTTTGCCTTGTGGCATGGTGCTCCATCATGCTGGAAACGGCCATGTTCATCACCAATCTGTTCTTAGATAGTTGGGAGAAGTTGCTCTCGGAGGATGTTTTAGAACCAATCTTTATTCATGGCTGTGTTCTTAGGCAAAATTGTGAGTGAGCCCACTCCCTTGGCTGAGAAGCAACCCCACACATGAATGGTCTCAGGATGATTTACTGTTGACATGACTGTTGACAGGACTGATGGTAGCACTCACGTTTTATTCTCTGGACAATCTTTTTTAAAGATGCCCCAAACAATCGGTATGGGGATTCATCAAAGAAAATGACTTTACCCCAGTCCTCAGCAGTCCAATACCTGTACCTTTTGCAGAATATCAGTCTGTCCCTGATGTTTTTCTTAGAGAGAAGTGGCTCTTTTGCTGCCCTTCTTGACACCAAGCCATCCTCCAAAAGTGTTCACCTCACTGTGCGTGCAGATGCACTCACACCTGCCTGCTGCCATTCCTGAGCAAGCTCTGCACTGGTGGTGCCCCGATCCAACAGCTGAATCAACTTTAGAAGATGATCCTGGTGCTTGCTGGACTTTCTTAGGTATCCTGAAGCCTTCTTCACAACAACTGAACCTCTATTCTAACTCAATCAACATGAAAAGAGTGATCTCCAGCCTTGTCTTCATCAACACTCTCACCTGTATTAACGAGAGGATCACTGAAATGATGTCAGCAGGTCCTTTTGTGGCAGGGCTGAAATGCAGTGGAAATTGTTTTTTTGGGATTAAATTCATTTTCATGGCAAAGAGGGACTTTGCAATTAATAACATTCTGGAGTATATGCAATTTGCCATCATAAAAACTGAGGCAGCAAACTTTGTAAAAATTAATATGTGAACTTTTGCCCATGACTGTACAACCCAGCAAGAAGTTATCACAATTCTGGAACACAAACAGACCCAAAAGAACAAATTCTAGACTCACAAGAGCCGAGACACTGATAGAGAGGCAATTTAAATGACAGAAATGGACAATTAGTAATAACAATGGGGTGACTATTTAAAAAAATGCATAAACCTAACCTTTGTTTCCTTTCCTTAACCCATTCTACAAATATGCCCGGGCAATGGCAGATACTTCAGTTAGTTCAGGGGTGCCCAATACATTGATTGCGATCAACCGGTAGATCGGAAAGGTAGCGCAGGTAGATCGCGTTGCATTCAAAAATTTTTTTTTTAAATGTTAGTCTATCATATATTCTCCCTATGGCATTTGCCACTTGATTGACATACAGGGCGGCCAGTCTGAGATCTCTTTTCTTCTAAGACACTGGTCATCCCGCATGCACGATCAAACGCGCAAGCTACTGCAAAACTTCGGCTATCTAAGTGATCTGGTCAGCCTTCCAATTTATATCGACTATCGGGATTTAAAAAAAAATGTGTTGATTATGGGCTGGATATGGAATTGGAAGAGGATTTTTCTCTCTCACAATGTCACAACCGAAGTGCGTTTGTCTGATCTGTCAATCTATCATTGCTATTCCAAAGAAGGAAAATGTGGAAAGGCACTTTTGAACTGTACATAAAAACTACGAAACTAACTTCCTTCCGAAAAGCGATCTGAGAAAGAGGAAGGAGAGGGAACTAAAATAGCAGTTAATCGGACAGCCGTCATTTTTCACTCAGCTGAATTCAAAAGCAAAGGCAGACACACTGAAGCATTGGTCCGGGTGAGTCACTCAATCATTAAGCATAAGAAGTCCTTCCAAGATGGAGAGATGATAAAAGAGCCTTTGTTAAGGCAGAATGCTAGGGAGAAATTCCTGCTGAGATTTCAAGACCCCTGGCCGGAGAAAAAGGAGTTTCTCCTTGTCATTAAACATGCAGAATACAAGCAACTTAATAAAGATTAATGGCCACTAGACTTGGCATTTTTTTTCCGATCTGACCAACATGTTGAATGAGCTTAATTTACAGCTGCAAGGAAAAGAGAAAACCATGGTCAATATGATTAGCTCAGTTAATGCTTTCAAACGAAAAATGCAACATCTGTCCTCAAAGCTGCAGCGCCTTGATTTGGGCAACATCCAAAACCTCGCGTCAGAACTGTAGACGCAATGGAAGGCGTGTGCGGAACTTGACAGCATACGCTACACAGAACGAATTGAAAATTGTCTGTCAGACTTTATCTAATGGAAAAAAAGTAACGATTCGAGTGTTGCCCAGTGTAGTGGAGTAAGAGTAGCGTTTCTTCTTCACAAATGTACTCAAGTAAAAGTAAAAAGTATGGTGCAGTAAAACTACTCTTAGAAGTACAATTGTTTTAAAAAGTTACTCAAGTAAATGTAATGGAGTAAATGTAACTCATTACTACCCTCCGATACTCAGTGTGTATATATATATATATATATAGTATTTTTAATGTAGGTAGTTCATTTTGACTTGGCCATTTTAAAAGAAGCTCGCAAGCTGAAAAAGTGTGTGCACCCCTGAGTTAGTTATTTAAAAAATACATAACCTACCCACTTGAAAAGAGTACTTTTGAGTGGGTAAATATGGAGTGATGCTCTGGATCATATCATCATTATTCCCCTGAGGAGGGAAGCGAGGGGCTGAAGTCTATCCCAGCAGTAACAGGGTGCAAGGCATTTAGTATTATTCCAAAGAGATCTACTGTATAATTCCTCTCCTTTAAGGATGCCTTGTTATTGGGATGAGTTGGAGTAATAAAATGGATAGGATGAATAAATAGGCCTACTGTAAATCTATGACAAATAAACAGAATGTTTTATA
This sequence comes from Polypterus senegalus, assembly GCF_016835505.1. Classification (NCBI taxonomy): domain Eukaryota; kingdom Metazoa; phylum Chordata; class Cladistia; order Polypteriformes; family Polypteridae; genus Polypterus; species Polypterus senegalus. The sequence continues at coordinate 114,369,599 of NC_053154.1, forward strand.
CTGTAAGTGTAAAATGATCCAGGCAAGATGTCCGAGAAAGGTAAAGATCAGCTGAAGTAATCCCAGTCAGAAATGAACATACAGGCTCTGTTGTGAGGGTCTGCTAACAAATTATGTAATGAAAGTGAAAGAGCTAATAGGGAATTCTAGAATAGGGAAATATCAGACTATGAGGTCATAGTTGACTAAATAACACGACTGAATTCAGACAATGAGTATCCCAAACTTCCCAGAAGAACAGGCTATAAGGAGCTGGAATTGTGTGACTTGTTGGCATCTGCATATCAAGCATATGAATTTCCAGTACTAAAGGCTTTGAAATGTAAAACATGGCAGTTGCTTAGCTACAAAGCTCTGAGGTTACCACCAAGAGCACTGATGCAGATGAGCAGCTCATAAACAATGTGTTGGTAACGTGCAACATCAGTTCCCAAGGAGCGTTAGGCTTTGCAGGATATCCTAATGTATTAGTATCCGGTTTCCCACAACTGTCTCCTACCTCTAAGTGTTGTTTACCTAATGTGAGGCATTTCACACCCTGCAAAATGCTAAACTGGAAAACAGTTTTTATATAACAATTTTTTCTCACATTATTTTTTATCTAGACCACATAGATAAATTAACTCAATAAGACCAGTCCAATGAGGTTTAACAAAGCAGTTGGGATACATGGATACCCTTCGTCTCAAATAAAATTAGAATATAACTTTGTTGCCACTTGATACCATTTTTGAGCTGCTCCAGTTGTGGTTTCACTTGTGAGAAATGTGCATGCTTTTCCTATATTCTTGTGAGAAGAACTCTAGATTCCCTACCAGCCAGAGTTATACCATGCGACTGTGCCACAGTGTTGTATCACTTAGGTTTGACTCCTACTGTGAAAGCTTCTACTTGTCCATAACACTGATCTGGAATAAGTCGATATAGACAATAGTTTTGATGATTTTTTTTATGTTTATTACTTTTTTTAATTTTATGTTTTCTGGCAGTTATTCTAAATTATTAATAGAGAGATACCTTTTGTCATGATCTTCCTTTCTCAGCATCTGTGACAGAAATATATATTCATGATCTTCTTCTTGAGCTCTCTGCTGAAATGTGTGGTAAATAGTAGACTACCTGTAGCCAGGCATATTATATACAGTATATGTCTTGAGACAACCATGAATTAATTTTACTTAAAACTGGGTGAGAAGAATTTGATAGCTCACTGAGTGTCACATTTCTAAACCAATTTAATGCCTCATGAAGTCCATTCTCAAAGCAGGAGTGGTGATTTTGAACTGCAAAGACCATGGGTGCTCTCGTTAACCTGATCTGACAGACAGCAAGCTTCTGTTTATGAGGAAAAGTCTCCAAAAAAACTTAAAACATTTCAATGTGTGTCATTTGTGCAGAGACCACATTGCCTATTTTAAAATTAAACATAACCTGTTGCAAGGGAAAAACCTTTCTGTAGCATCAGGTTATACAGTACTGTATATTGACATTTGACAGCATCAGTGAACAAATAGTAAACATGAACGATATGTTGTTGTAAGTGCGGTGTGTGCTCTCTGTTGTTTTGTATTACAACGATAGTGTTGGAGTCGATGTAAGCTTGAAAGAATTGGCAGCTATAGTCACGAAAATATAAACTGCAAAATATGCATTTGAAGTAAACAGGGTGTCACACTCCATCAAAAGGACTGCCCTTAAGAGACCTGATAACAAGTTGCCAAAGGAGATGCAAATTTCACTACTCAAAATACCAAAATCAACAAATCTGTTTAACAACACCAGTAAAGCACGGACAAGGCTGCACCACAACATATACCTTCCGACTGCATATCTAAAGAAATAACTAAAGAAATGTAACATTACCTTTTAATTGGAAATATGCAATGACAAAATAGCCGCATTGTTTTAACTCATTGTATATCCACAGACCACAATTCTTATCTAAACTCAGTGTTCTGTTGTTGTGTCATTTAGTGATGCAATAATTAAAATGACAGAAAGATATTGTTGCAGACAGAGGCACTTCTCAAAATGTATGGAGCCCTGTAACAGTGGTGATTTACGTGTGTGTGTCTGTCTGTCTGTCTCCACGTGCAAATTTAATTATTAAGCTTCATGTATCTTGTGTTACTGATCTCCTGAATGGATAGCAGTAATTTTGTTTTTTTTTTATTTTCTCAGTGTCATCTTTTGTTCAGTATCTTTTGCTCTTTTCCTGAAACCCTGTAGGTGGTTTAAAACACACGGACTGGAGAAATTTGGGGCAGGTGTTTTAGGAAGAAGCCATGTGGGTGCAGAACTTTGACCAGTCAGGGAATGAGATGTTGTAATGAGCAGGATCCAATCAGGGAAGGGCTATGTAATAAGCACAAACAATTGAGAACACAATTAGAGTCTGTGTTTTAAAAAATCTGCATTGTCAACTGTCCACACCACAACAGTAAGGCTGTGTTTTCAGACATATGTAGCTCTGGAAAGTGTATTGTTTCCTTTCTCACAAATTAAAAATACCAAGGTAGTGTGGACAATAGGTAATAATGGAGACTAATGCTTGCGTTTTTAAATGAAAACATAGTAGTGGGCCTACAGTTGCTGCTCTTTTTTACCATCCATTTTAATTTGTAGCACTATTTACTAATTATCATATTCAATACAATTAACATGACAAACAGTCCATAAAACGGTAGATCAAAACAAATTAAGTAAAAAATTAAAAACAAGTAGACTGCTGGGACAAGCAGACTTCAAAAAGATAGTGGCTTGGCCAATATTTGAAGCCAGGACTCTTGAGCTGTGAAGCTGCCACCCTAATCCTTAACACCATTGCAAATTAAAATGAATGCTGAAAAGGGGAAGCTACTTGTGTTATTGCTTTCTTTTGCTAAAATACTATAAAATGTCAAAACAATCTTTTGTGAATTCCTGGACTGAAACAATAAAAGTAAATCTTAAGAAATAAAAGTATGTTTAATAGAGATAGGAGACCATCTAAAGCCTCTGATTGGCTGGAGCAAAATTTTGCATCCACAGGAACTGAGTAACCCTACTTTTAATGTTTCCATTGTTTAATTTCATTTAGAATACATTTTTAATGCTAGATACAATATCCCTCATCTTGCAGCAGGCAACACAGGCATCCTATTTTTTCAGTTATGCTCTGTCTATGGAGACATATTGCATTGCCTGAAATGTATAACTACAGGTGATCATTGTCTCTTTGAAAAATATGTTCCAGGAAAGCATTGATTGGCTTTGAGCTCATTAAGTCTACTGGGGTACATTAGTCACAAAGTCGGTAGAAATTGGAGCCAGTTCAAGATTGTTAAGAAATGTATCCCTTTTTTTCTACTGCAAAAGGGCAGTTAGGTGAGCTTAACTTGTGAGCTCAGTAAGTGAAGATGAAATTGGACTATTATGATCTGAACTGCTCGCCAGTTAATCAGTATTGAATATCGCAGATAAGTGGGTCTTTGTTTGCAGGGGGAATGCATTGCCTTGTAACATGATATGTGTGATCATCTTTTTTTGTACTAAATTAATGATATATATCGGAACCTGAGCAATCTTTTTTCTAGACCCTAACAAAATACATGCAACCCCTTTTTAAGCCCATTTAATTCAATTATAGGTTGGTCAGGAGCTAGTGCATATGCTCATTAATTTTTTGTTGATGGGGCTGCACTTGATTGGATATGATGGCCATCTCTCTAGCCTTTTGCTATTTCATTGGTCACTAAGAACCTTTGCTGCCCCCCAGGAGCTGACAGCATGTTGAGCTTTTGACTCACCACACAAAACAGATCTCACCTGGTTACAATAAGAATGAGTACTACAGAAAGTCAGATGTGCAAAGCAACTTTAGCAGTTCAATCTGCAAACAATACATTTGAGCAAATAATACATTGGTCAATTTTAGGAACACATTTTTGCAGTTGTTGTTGGGTAATTAGGACCCTGCTGACTCAATAAAATTGCAACTGGAAACACATTTAGTATTTTCACACTTCTCTATTATAAAAAAAAATCCTGGAGAGAAACAGTAGTGTGATGAGACGTGATCTTCACGTTAAGATCACGGAAGACATTTAAAAGACCCACGAGACTAAAGAGATTGGCCACGGAGCGTCTCGCAGGGACCTTAAACATGAGACTTTGTGCCAAGAGATTGACCCAGGACCATCTCATGATGACGTAGAACATGAGATTCTTGCAAGACACGCCCTACTTACAACCAAATAAGGGCACGGGCAGAAACACACTCAGTCGTGTTTTGGCTTTGAGCACACACAGATCCAGGGCTCTCAACACATATAAAGTGTATAAGGACAATAAGTTATAAATGAAATATAGACGACTAAGCGAAGAAAAGAGACTGAAAAGCGTTAGAGAGACAAAAACGAAAAAGAATAATCTAGGTGCAAATTCAGAAAATTAGGAAAGTAATTATCAGCCCGGAACAAGTGGAATTGGAAAAAAAAAAGCATGTCCAATCTGAATGTTGGCGCTATACACACGCAGAGCAGGTTAGAGTATGAAAGCAGTGGAATTCGAAAGGCTCAAAAAAAAAAATGTTGGCACGATACACATGTGGAGAAAGTTAAAGAATATGAAAGTAGGAAAATTAGAAAGTATAAAAAAAAGAAAGTAAAGATCGCAGTAGCGCAAACAAATAGAAATGATTACTCGAAAAAGGGAAAATAATCACCATGGACCAGGTGTCATTGAAACAAAAGCAGGATAAAGTGAGGTCAGAAATAAAAGACAGAGTAGAAAACAAAGTAAAACGTCATAAAGATATTAAAAAACAAGGGGGCCAAACACATGCAGAGCAGGTTAGAGATAATGAAAACTGGAATTCAAAAGACTCAAAAAAAACTTAAGAATGAAACACATACAGAGCAAGATACAGAATATGAAAGCAGCAAACAACGACAATATCAAAACAAACAAAGTAAACATCGCATTAGCGTAAAGAAAGAGAAATTATTACTTGGAGAAATAACAAAAAGGCGAATAGAGATTGAATATGTGGACATAGGTGATATGTCAGAAGTATGTAAATATTGTAAGGCTTTGAAGTTTAAGTCAAGAGAATTTCAAAAACAGAGTTTATCTCACATGTCTTTAATGGTTACTTTGCAAATAAAATTATTAACTGCTGATGATGTAGATCGTTTTGTCTGTGCTGAAATTCCAGACAGAGAAACCTATCCTGAATTATGGTTCAAAGTCATTAAACACATGTCTCACTGACCGCATTAAAAAGATTTAGCATATCGGGACTCGAAAGATTCCAAATATTGCTTTTACAGAAGTTTGGAAATAAAAGTGAAACTAATGAAATAGCAACAAATCAAAGAAAAAAAAAATCTTAAAAGTGTGTATCCGGAAAAACAGAAATGGAGGTTGGCGAGCGAAGTGAGCAGGGGCGAAGCCCCCTAGTTGATTTTAAGGATAGTTATGGGAGCTCAAAGATCTGCAAATCACTCTCATTCCGTACTTTATAATTAGGGTTAAACCAGGGTGAGATGTGTTATAGGGTTTAGATATATACTGCTCAAAAGAATTAAAGGAACACTTTTTAATCAGAGTATAGCATAAAGTCAATGAAACTTATGGGATATTAATCTGGTCAGTTAAGTAGCAGAGGGGGTTGTTAATCAGTTTCAGCTGCTGTGGTGTTAATGAAATTAACAACAGATGCACTAGAGGGGCAACAATGAGATGACCCCCAAAACAGGAATGGTTTAACAGGTGGAGGCCACTGACATTTTTCCCTCCTCATCTTTTCTGACTGTTTCTTCACTAGTTTTGCATTTGGCTACAGTCAGTGTCACTACTGGTAGCATGAGGCGATACCTGGACCCTACAGAGGTTGCACAGGTAGTCCAACTTCTCCAGGATGGCACATCAATACGTGTCATTGCCAGAAGGTTTGCTGTGTCTCCCTGCACAGTCTCAAGGGCATAGAGGAGATTCTAGGAGACAAGCAGTTACTCTAGGAGAGTTGGAGAGGGCCATAGAAGGTCCATAACCCATCAGCAGGACCAGTATCTGCTCCTTTGGGCAAGGAGGAACAGGATGAGCACTGCCAGAGCCCTACAAAATGACCTCCAGCAGGCCACTGGTGTGAATGTCTCTGACCAAACAACCAGAAAGACTTCATGAGGGTGACCCAAGGGCCCCATGTTCTCTAATGGGCCCTGAGCTCACTGCCCAGCAGCATGCAGCTCGACTGGCATTCGCAATAGAATACCAGAATTGGCAGATGCACCACTGGTGCCCTGTGCTTTTTACAGATGAGAGCAGGTTCACCCTGAGCACGTGACAGAAGTGAAAGGGTCTGGAGAAGCCATGGAGAACATTATGCTGCCTGTAACATCATTCAGCATGAGTAGTTTGGTGGTGGGTTAATGATTGTCTGGGGAGGCATATCCTGAGTCATGTAGTTGAAGAAACCTTGGTAGAATTAACAAAAAATACCTGGATCAGATAGCAGGACAGCTATTACCTTACCAAGCAAATTTGATTGCCTAAGTGGTCTGTTCAATTCTAACATAACATAAAATAATATTCTTTAACCCACATTAAGAGAGCCCAAAATCTATTCCAGTCGCACTGGATGCAAGGTCAGGACCAGCTCTGGACAAGGTGCTGCCTGTCTATCACAGGATCTGGTCACTCACACACCCACACTAACACTCATACTGAGGTCAATATGGAATCACCAGTTAAACTGAAAATCGCATCTTTGGGAATGTGGGAGGAAAAGAGTAGCACTCAAAGGAGAACGACAAAATAAAAGAAAACTTAAGGAAGTTAAACCAACTATCCATCCATTTTTTTAACCCACTTGGAAATGTGGAACATGAGCAGGGCCACAGGGTAGCTCGGCCTAGCCTAGTATTCATCAGGCTTAAGGGCAGGAATGACACCTGGATAGGGGGCCAGTCCATCACAAAAGAAAATAAGAAGGAAATTAAACTTTTTATTTTTAAAATGATGCATTCATGTATCTATTTTCCATGACTCATGAGTACACATGCATTCATTAACATGGGCTTTGAACAATGAAATCCTAGGAATCCTAAATAAAATGGGCATCTGTTTTTCTTCATAGTGTCTGGTTAATTTGCCATCATATCCTCCCAGTATTATAGTATTAAATTCAACATGAAGTGATTCTCTTGCAATTAGCTATTCTAGCTTGTATTAGTCGTTTAAACCCATAGCTGAACTAATCAATGGCTATGGCGAGTCCTCACTTCCCACTGATAAAGGCAACAGAAAACTGACAATCCAAAAACTGTGCATCAGAGTCACAGGGATCATCACAGTTTGTCTTCTGCAAACAAACTCTAAATGAATGTGCTTTGCTGATATGGTTGCTATCGAACATCTTATTCTTAACCTTCTAATTCCATGCTTACAACAGCATCTTCTACACTTCTAGTTCATCTCCCTTGTTTGGTTAAGATTCTCTTACCTTAATAATACTACTGTTCTTCTTTATTTGAATCACTTGACAATTTTTAGTAATGTTGCCACACACCAGCTGCAGGAATCCATTTTTGATGTTTGTAGGCTGGTATTTGTTCCTGTGTTTGTGTGGATTTCCACTGAGTGCACTGATTTCCTCCCCACATTCCAAAGACATACAGGTTAGCCTAACTTGTTTATGTAAGGGAGTATCAGCTATGTGACAGACAAGCAGCATTCCTTCCACAGCCGATTGCTGTATTTGTGTATGATAATGCTGGGATAGCCTCTGGCTTGCTTTATAACCCTATAAGAGACAAAGCAGATTCAGAAAATTCATGAGTGGACTTTAGAGAAGTTACGTATGCAACCAAACATTTTTTTTGTTGTATTTGTGTGGCAGCTGCCTAATAGTCACATATGGAGTTGACTTGTCAGGCATTTACTGAAAAGTGTTCAGCACGATGAATTTCACGTCACTTTACTGATGACTATTATACCATCACATCATTTTTTATTGGAGCTAAATCCTTAGCAAATAGAAAATATGCCTATTCAGAATAAAATACCACTCCCTTCCCAAGACATGTTTAAATGCTACAGGTTGAAGAGTTATCAGTGAAGCGAATGTGGCCCAGTGGCATTTTTTGGCTGGTGGAAGCAAGTTGTTCAGCCTAAACATTCCCCCTTTTTTGTATGAGCCCTGAGACTTTTCCACTTGACTGAGCTCTCCCTCTCTCTCCCCCTCTGTTTGTCTCTCCTGGGCACCAGAAGGTCACACCCATCTCAGACTTGATCTCTTGCTCCCGCTCCCTCTCTCCCTCACTGACTATAGTATAATTGGCTGATTGTGTTAGTGATGGGCCGACTCCCCTCCCCCATGGTATGGCCAGATAGATCGTATTAAAGCTCACTCCCTCCCTCACTCTGTGTGTGTGTGTGTGTGTGTTTATCTACCTCCCTCCCACCCTGCTTCTCTCAGTCCCCCTTGGAGATACACTCTGCCATTGCGCAGGTTGTAGCAGTGCGAACTGCAGCCGCAACACAACCAGCAACCATTTTAATCTGTAGACAGAATCTTGCCTTGCAGACAGTCAGAGTGAGAGTACGTTGGTGTGCACACTCATCTGTGAGTGTGTGTGCGTGTGGGATTCAGAGAGAGAGCACTTAAAGCTCCTCTCCTTTTAGCTGCAGTAAATCATAGCAAAGAGCAGCGTCTCTGATCATTCTGGACAACGCTGTCTGCATCCTCTATGATGCACTGAGATGGTACACCAAGAAAACTGTGCATATCAGGTAAGATGTCTCTCTTTGCTGCTCCTACTTTGCTGTTTTAATACATGGACATGCCTATTGAGGTATATAAATAGGCCCTTTTGAGTCTTGGCTCTAATAGTGCTTAAGATGTGTAAAGCTGGGCGGTAGGACTTGCTGCTGTTTTCTTGCTGTATTTCACTTTCCAGACGGTCCAGTGAGCGCTGAATGAAATAGTGATAGACATAAAACCATTTATGGGGATTTAGGAGAAATCTGTCTGTAGATTATTTTAAAAATATTTTGGGAAAATAATTATCTATGCTCCCTTCAGATTTTTAAGAAATTGATTACTGTTTCTTTTCTGAATTGTTTTATTTATTTGTGCTATGCTCACAATTTTTTAGCACTCCTTGTTAAGTATAATTTTGTGTCCTCTTAATTATTCCATATATGTTTGTGAAAATGATATCACTCATACTTATGAAGTATCATTAACGCGTGTATTTATATAATGTGTTTATTTACTTAGGCACTGTGTATGCTGTAGCAATATGTTCTGTATGTAGCATGTTTGTGTATATTCACAGATGCACAATGTACAGTGTACATACACAAACAGTACAGGTCTGCACACTTACATTATATAGTTTTACTTGCACACATTCCATAGATATACAGTTTATATATATATATATATATATATATATATATATATATATATATATATATAGATAGATAGATAGGTACAGGTACATTACATTTGCGCACACAAACACATACAAATACAGTTTATAGCACTGTAAACAAATTTACATACATTTCAAACATGTATGCATATGCTGTGTACATTTTTAAACACAGATATAAAAAGTATAGTACTTGCATATGTGAATAAACATATATTATATACACACACTGCAGTGGGCTGGTGCCCTGCCTGGGATTTGATCCTGCCTTGTGCCCTGTGTTGGCTGGGAATGGATCCAGCAGACCCCTGTGACCCTGTGTTAGGATATAACAGGTTGGATAATGGATGGATGGATATATACACACACAATACACCTGTACATAAATGTGTATATACACATATATGCAGTGAGCTATAAACACAGGAGACCCCAAGCCCAAATAAAAGCCAAGGATGCCAAATATACTGTATATATATATATAAAAGAAAGGTATTCACAATAACATGAAATTTAATAAACAGGAGGTTACAGAGTTTAGAGAATCCAAAAATAATGAACTGTTATCCCTCTGGACTTAACTAAACAGAACTTCCTCCCTGCCTAGCAGGTGGGGTGGCTGGTCCACCTGCCTGCCTTGCTGTACTTTTATTTATACCCCCACTCACTACTTCTTCGCCATTCTCACAATTTTGACCTATCTTTCTCCCACCAGGTGAACTCCTGACCAGCTCTCTTTTTGATGTTTAGTTCAACAGACATATGCCCAGGAGGGCCTTTACCCTGGGTGAAACCAAACTAGCTTGTGGTGTCAGGACAAGTTTAGAAAACTTGTTGGTGTAAGCCTTACCTAGTGGTCTCAGGTGACCCAACAAATCTGGACCACTGCCTACTGTTAAAGAACCAGGCAAACATCTGGCCACTAAGAACATAAAGCAGGGCCACCAGTATAAAGTCATGTCTCCCGGTTGTTTCTAATGGCATGTGGAATTTTAGGCATGCTTCCCATCATCTTCACTGTGTCCCAGACTTTTCTTTGCTGCCAGAGTAGTAACTGTCTCATGGGCCGCATATTTAGTTTTGGAGCTTATTGCCCCCTATCTGTTGTCACTAGCATGCTACCTGGGCTGAATCATTGCAATTCTTGTCCCACCTTTACACTGGATAAACACTTTGTGTATTTAGTAATGTTATATACATGTTGAGATAAATATGTAGTCCTGTGCAAATGTATATATGCAATGCAAAAATGCATATACACTTTACAGTTACACTTAGCATTTAGAAAGCACCATGCAGTTTAATGTCTTTGATGACAATTGCTTTAAGCTGTAATGAACTGATAGATAAGACGTCAATGACAGCATCTCCTATTATGCCGCAGTGAAAAAAGGGATTAAGAGCTTCTCTCTCTCTCTCTCTCTCTCTCTCTCTCTCTCTCTCTCTTCCTAGGGATTAGTCTTGGGAAGAATTCAAATTACGTAAATTACTTTCACTGGTGATTATTTCCTAATAATAAAGGGGTTCTTAGTGAGCCCTTTAATCAGCATTCAAAATACTCTTCTCATACATGCATTCCTATGTTTATACTGCTGTGTTTGTAGAGATTTTCTGTTAGGCTTTACTTCAGAACTGTTTCACATCCATAACCCAATGTACAAAGCATTGCTTTAAAGTTGAATTTTAATCTAAGTTTGCCTTTTATATTCTTAAAAAATGACAAGACAAAGTGTTGTTAATAATGTACTATATAAATTAACAATGGTGGTACAATGGTTATAGCTGTTGCTTCGGTGCTCCAGAGTACTGGGATCGAATCCTCTGTTACAATGTGTGTGGAATTTACATATTCTGTCCATCTCTACACAACATGACAAAAAACTGCATGTTAGGTGAACTGGCCAGGTTTAATGAGCGAGTGTGCTCTGTGCTGAACTGGCACCCTGTTAAGGACTGGGCCCAGCTGTGTGCCACATGATGTTAGCATACCTTATGAATCCTCACACACCTAGAGTTGGGTTATGCAGGTTCAGAAAATGGATGGATGGATGGATGAGTAGGTGTGGGTGTGTCCTGACAGGGACTGAAGTTTTACCCAGGGTTGTTTCCTACTTTGAAGTGAATGCCATAGCATGAAATACAAAGCTTTGCAAGGTGGAGGTTAGGGTTAGGGTTGTAAATGTAACAGTGTAAGTGTTGTAGCTTTTTTGATTTATTCACTCACAAATTTATCACATTGCATATGCACAAGAATACAAGAGATGGAGCTAATATAAAATGTTTTACCCTTTTCTGGTTAAAAGGAATCAATTTTTTCCTTTCTCTGCATAGCTTTTTCTCAAAACTTTTTGTACCCTCTGTGATTGTCTGTCTAGACATCTTAACTATAAAAAGAAAAGAAAAGGGGGTGGGGTGGTGGGGAACAGTGTTGCAGGCTACAAATAGCCTAATGTTAATTGCAGTTTCCAAGGTGTTGTTACTTAACAGTTAACTGAACACATTTGAAGAAAACAGTACATGTTATGCCAGAGAAAGGCTTCTGTCTGATGCATTCCTGTAGAAGCTCAAATTAGGCCAGTATCCAGGCAACAGTGTTCACGTCTTCTGCAATTGTAGGCCACTGAGGTAGTGCAAAGTGAGGTCAGCTGAAATTTATCATTCTTACAGAAAAAGAGAAAAGTGATGTTTTGTACTTATTATTATTACATTATATCTAAGGATGTAGGCAGAATCTAATTTTAGGAGTTGTGAGTGCTTTGTACATGTCTCCCATGGCTGCAAAGGCAACTGCTTTGGCCTTAAACAGCTGGATTCCGTTCATCCCTCAGTACATCTGAAAGACGCACAGTTCTTGTTAGGCTAATTGATGACTCAAAGCTGTCCCTTTCTGGGAGAGTGTGGGTGTGCAAATGAGGGTGGATTGTGCTGTGGCCTGTCCAGTGCTGTTTCATTTTTTGAACCGGATGCTATAACCCATATTGGAAACAGCACATTCACAAAGTGGTTGGGTGTTCCATCTGCATAGTCACTGAGCTGTTTTTCTCTTTTAACTAAAATTTTCTCATTTTCCTCATTTGAAGTCTCACCCAACCCACATTGTACATCAAACACTTTATTTCTAGAAGTATGTGTCATCCTGGATGCTCTCACATCTAGGCTTTGAATATGAGTTTTCACTGGAGTTTACTCCAACAGACTTTGTAATTGTCCACTCATTCCTCCCACCCAATTCCCAGGCCTACTTAGTCCAATTTTAGGGTTATGGGTAGCCATAAACTATCCTGGCAGCACTGTGGGCAAGGCAGGAACCAACCCTGGATGTGGTGAGAGTTTATTATGGGGTACTCACATACACATATATTTAAGATATGGAAGAAAATAAAACACACAGATCCGGGGAGAAGAGGCATTGCAATCCAGAGTACCTCTGCTCTGTTCTGACTTTCCTAATACAGAAAATAGTAACAAATTTCCCTTTTTTCTATTTTGCTACCACCCTGGAAAAGACGCAAGGATCTAAGGGTTATTGTAAGGTCAGCTTGTTGTCCACCCTATATCCCCATTCACTAATGCCATTCATCTGTCCACTTTAATTATGCACTTACTCAACTCAGTGTCTGATGTCAGCCAGGACCGCACAGGATACAGGGAAGGATCTCAACCAGGACAGGATACCAGAGCCCAGCCAAAGCAAAATTTCAAAAGCAGTAGTTAAGAGGAGGCAGACTATGTTTTTTTTTTCTATTTGCTTTACTTGTGAAGGACATGGTCAGGATTTGGAGATTGTAAAGTCCAATTGTGCTATCTAGTCTATGGTATGTTTTAACTGACACTGCCTTTTACCCTGATAATGGTGCAAGGGTGAAAACAAAAAAATAAATAAATATTAAAGCTTATCTGAAAAGTCCTTTAGACAGTGTTTTCTTTAAAAGGTGCTATATAAAATGATTACCCCTCAAAAATACAGTTTAACAAGACTGGCTTAAATACCAAAAGATTGTATATAGATAGATGGATAGATACTTTATTAATCCCAAGGGGAAATTCACATTGTTACTTTTACTTTGTACGTAGGTTCTTTCACTTTAAGACATGATAATGGGAAATAAAAAAAAATGTATAGAAATGTTTCTTACACATTTCATAGTGACTGTATTCCAACCAATTTATGTATTTAATGTAGTGAGGACTTGGGACACATCTGTGACATGTTCTACCCAGTATAATGGCTTTTCTAGATGCCCAGATCAAACATGAGCTAAATGTGATACATTGTCTTTCCTGTATTCAGGTGATCTCAGCCTTCAAGGGCAGACAGTGGAGCTGTGTGTCCGCTCCTCAAAGCACTTCACTTATTGTATATTCCAGAGTGTTTTATTTCATGGTTTTACTTGACTTTTTGAGACATTTCTTAGAAGTTGAATGTGATGTTTAACTTTGCACTTGTTGAACCTCTAAGTACTTTGGGAAAAGAAAATCCTCCTGGTCTTTCTTCTTCAGTCCGATAACTGATTTCTGAAATGAAATTTTCAGAGATTGTGAAGATAATGTACGCTTTTTTTTCAGAGAACTAGCTGCTCTCATACAATGACTTATTCATTGCTGGCACAGCTGTGTCATTGTTCAAAAAAAAGAAAATCCCATTTTTTTTATAAGATTTTCTTTTTGCTTCTAACCCTATAAATCAGCAGGATAGAAGACATTATTTTAATAAAGAGGCAATGCATTGTCAGTGTGGTACAGTAGAATGATGCTACCTCGCCGGTCATAGTTTGCTGGCTTCAAACCTATGAGGTGCTTCTTCTTCTTCTGCAAAGGGTCTGCCATTTGTGTGGGTTTTTTCCCACTGTAAAAAACAATTATTAGTAACTGTGTAACCAGGCATGAAATGTGTGGTTCATTTTGGCATCTAGTCTTTTCTGAGAGGGGTGGCACAGTGAGGCCACACAGATCTGGAGTGTGGGATATGAATTCTGGCCTAGGCACTACCTGCGAGTTCACACATTCTCTGCATGTTTTACTGTTCATTTTTCTTCAGATACTCATGTTTTTTCCCCACATCCCAAAGGCATGTTAGGTTATTTGGTGTCTCTGAACTGGCCCGGTATGGGTATGTGTGCCCTGACAGGTCCCACATCCAATATTAGTTCTCTCCTTTTGTCAGGTGCTACAAGAATGGGAAATCTCAGACAGATTTGTCGTGTGTGAAATGGATGGACGAGTGGATGTTTTACCAGAGATGCTCCTTTTTCCTTTTGCAGTACCAACAGGCCTTGGCATAGTTCAAGAAATTGTTGTGAAACCTGATTTTGACTTAATTTTCATGTGCTAATTTATAATAGAATTGGGAAATTACAAACATGACTGTAAGAGATAAAACAACAAAATTTATTTCTATGGCATATTTTCATACAAACGATGTAGCTCAAAGTGCTTTACACAATGTTAAGGTGCAAAGATCGACCTAACTTGTGCAAACAAAAAAATCTCTAGAGAGAAAGCTTTTAACTTAACGTAGTAAAGACTTGTGACGAATCACTACATGAAGTGAGCAAAGATGGTGACCAAATGGCAGGAAAGGTACCCTAAACATGGAGAAGCAATTCAGTTTCTATTTTTTATTTTTTTATAAAACCTTGTTAAAAGGGTTGCCTCTATTTGCAGGATTTTTAAATGTATACATTTCCAAATATAACATTTATTACGTTTGTTTCAGTCAATCTAGGAATTAAAATACAGATCTGCATGGCCTAATATTTTACATGTACTGATATTTAGAAAATATACATTAAGAAATGTTTACAGTATGTACTGTATTTAGACAGCGAATATCTATTCAATCAATATAGATCCTGCTTAATCAGATTCTGAGTAACAGAGTGCTACAGCCTAACCCAACACCATTGGAAAAAGGAAGAAACCAACCCTTGATAGGATCTCTGTAGCACACTTTTAATAATAGTAGTAATATGCACATAAAAAATTCATTTAGTAAAAGATGCCTACCCGTTTAATTTAAAACAATATTTTATTTCTGATTTTGTATATTCTGAATACTAATTTGGACACTCATCATTTGCTGAACTCATTTGCTCCATTACAGGGTTGCAAAAAGCCTTAACCTATTCAGGCAGCATTGTGTGAGGCAGTAGTGTTAACCACAGCACCACCATGCCACTCAAACAGCTTGCCCATCCATCCATTATCTGTATCCTCCTGGTCCAATTCAGATTTGTAAGGGCTGAGATCTATTGTGACAGCTTCAGGTGCCAAACAGAAACCAACACTTATACATACATGGGCAGCTTAGAGTTGGCTGAGAAAAAAAATCTATACGACTTGTGGTGAGCATGTAAACGCCATGCAGTGACCAGTCCAGCATCGTCGAGATTAGAAGCTAACCACTGTTTCTTTATGCTGTATAATAAATGTATAAACAAAGACATCCATATATTTTTTGGGTTTCCTTAGCACATATTTCATATTAACCAAATGTGGTTTTAAGGAAAGAAAAAAAAGAATTGATTCTGGTAATATTAGAAAATACATTTGAAAATCCACATAATATATTTCTGGGGGTAGCAAGGATGGAACTGAATTTACACTAAACTGTATGGATTGCTGCCCTGTCCAAGGCTGATTCCTGCTTTGCACCTGACAGTGCCAGGATGCACTCCATCTCCCCACGACCCTGAATTATATTTTCTCATTAGTTGTATTATTGTGGGCACACATGGCCGATAAAATTTCATATAAGAGTGAAGTTTAAACCTCTAATTACAAAGGCAGAGAGGCAGGGAGTGGGGCCGACAGCTGGTGCTCCTTGAAAGGTGTTGTGGGTCATCACCAATTTGCTTTAGAAAATATCGGGGTTAAATCCATTTTAGATCACCCTATCTCTTTGATAATATAAATTAGATAGACAGTGTGGAAAAAGGGACTAATTACTAATTAATTTGCAATGTTGGCAGCTGCGTCTAGCAGCAAGTATAAGTGGAAGAAATAACTTCATTAGCTGAGACTTTTTTTTTTTGCCTTTATTTTCAACATTTTCAACTTTGAACATATGGATTGAATGTCTGGCCATTTGGAGAACACAAAAACAGGACTTTAATAATATTGATAGGTTACATTAGTTGATATAGGGCATTGAATAAGCAAAGTAAGGCAGTGTATTCAATGTAAATCAGAATACATGCATCAGGCAAAGGATGGTTTGAATTAACAGAAAAAAAATATTAGAAAAAGCGAGATCTCAGCCAAATATGTATATGGTGTTTTTTAAACTAAGGCACTATGAGAGCATCTATACAAGCCAGTTGACACTGAAATATTCAAGATGTACTCATAACTTGAACTTGTTGATAAACCTTCCTTTGTGATTCCAAGAGAGTGATGATGATTCACAGGTTTCTCTTACGCCTACGCTGCGCTCATTTAGTCACCAGTGATTTCACCTATAGATGAAGTCAGACTTGATTATGCTGCACTGCTGCTGTGGCTCATTGTTGGGCGTGAGGGAATTGGGCTTCAGACTGCTAAGTTGAAAATGATTTCTGACAGGTATGGGAGCTGCTCACTCACTGGAATGGAACTTTCATTGTGAGCTTTGGAGATCAAATAGCTAGGAACAAGCTTTAAGGATATTAATCACCACGAGTATGTATTTATTTATGCATTTATTTCTGTATACTTCAGACGTGTACTGTGCATGAACAGACACTTAAGCACATCTGCATAGTTTTTTTCTAAATGGGTCAGTTTTAAAGTCTGATCTGATAAGCTGAGATGGTATTTGTGATGACTCATCCAGCTCCAATCCTGGCAGCATGTCGCTGCCAATCTGTTCTGCGTCTTTCATTTTGTGGACATCAATTATGAAAGCCAGTATTACCCTTCCTGTCTCCTGTTTGTTCAGAAATGTATTTCAGGTTCATATTTCCTAATTTTATTATACTTACCATTTGGATCTGTCAGCTCATCCTGCCTTTTCAGCATCACAACTTATCACAGCATGTTTCTTATTCCAGTCATTTTTTTAACTAACTGTGTGGCAGAGAACCTTTAAAAACTATCTCTAGGTGGAACACCAATTCATAAGAGGTCATAATTACACACATACACATATTGTGTTACAGACTTTGTAGTCATTCAAGGCATATTGACTTATGGGTGAAAACCACAAACTCACATAAACAAAAAAAGAACCTGCAACTAAGTTAAAACAGGTAACTTGTTTATTTTGCTTTTTTCTTTTTGTAAAGAACACGTTCAGACAAATTTAAAAACACATAATTATCTTCTTACTTTAAGGACTGTCAGCACCATCCAGTCTGATTATTTACTTTTAAAATATGAAGGCATAAGTGAAGGCCAAAGAAAAATGAATGAAATCTAGTAAATCTCCACAGAATAAAGAAGTTGCTTATTGTTTCTTAAACTACCATTATATTTCATGTCTTGTAATTGAGTTTACTTTAGAGAGGTATAGATTAATTAATTACAGAAAGGCAGTAAAAAGGATTTATTTCTGTTGGTCAATGGGAAATAACCAAAGATCCTACTGAATTGGTCTTTGATGGCTTCTTTCATGCATGGAACCCAAGAATGTTAACCACTCACAAATATAGTAGAATTCACAATTATCAGAATGACTATCCCACGTAAAATGGAGAATCCTGAAATTTGCATATAATTTCCATAACCAACAATATTTTAATTTCATTTTTATCTAAAAAACTAGCAAAATACCCGCGATTCGCAACAGAGAAGTAGTGTGTTGAAGAAGTTATGAAAAGGAAAAGGAAACGTTTTAAAAATAACGTAACATGATTATCAATGTAATTGTTTTGTGACTGTTATGAGTGTTGCTGTCATCAAGGATTTGATTATCATTATTTGTTTCAATCAGGTTCGTATTTGGAGGACGTGTTGTTTTCAAGTTACATTCCGTGTTTGTCAACCGTTGTAAAGATAACAGGTTTCATTCATCGAAGTGATCACTGCTTAAATCGGTACTCGTGAATCTAAGATTTGCCTGCGAATATTTGGCGGCAGCGTGTCTATGATCGTAAAAAAGTTTCTCTCGCACTTTTGCTGAGTTTGTGCCAAACATTATTCTATCCCTGACCATCTCATCTTCGTTTGCATAAGCACAGTCCTTCACCAGCAATTTTAACTCCGTTACAAAGTGATCAAAAGTCTTGTTTATACCCTGCGTCCTCTCATTAAACTTGTATCTCGCGAATATTGTATTCGTCTTAGGCATGACAAACGCCAGCAGTAGTGTGTCTATGAACTTAATTTAAAGTTAAGCTTTACACCTTGCTTTCCTATTCGTTTGCATAAGCACAGTCCTTCACCAGCAATTTTAACTCCGTTACAGCAATTTTAACTCTGTTACAAAGTGATCAAAAGTCTCGTTTATACCCTGTCTTAGACATGACAAACGCCAGCAGCAGAGTGTCTATGAACTTAAGGCTTTGTTTCCGCAGTAGCTGCACTTAAGAATACGCTTGTATGCGACACTCGCTTCATATTCTTTTGCTGCCTTCTCAATTGTGTAATGCATTTTTTGTTCAGCGCTCTTTGGAGCTCTAACTTGTTCTCTGTGTACTGCGTTCACAGTCAGTTCACGTAAGCCGCTCGGAGTACATGCATCGAAGGTTCTCAGCTGTTCTTGTGCTATCTTGTGCGATCTTGCGATGTCCACGGCTTTATTTAATGTTAGCTAAGATCCGGCACTTAAAAGTTTCTCTCTTACTTTCACCCACAAATATTTTACCTTCAAAAATCTTTTCTAAAATCTTTTACCTTCACCCGCAAATATTTAGCGGCAGCGTGTCTATTGGATTGCTGCTGATGGACGGCCTTATATGGGCAGGCACTCAATTACGTGGGAGGTGTGACAACAACAACAACAACATTTATTTATATAGCACATTTTCATACAAAAAAATGTAGCTCAAAGTGCTTTACAAAATGAAGAATAGAAAAATAGAAGACACAATAAAAAATAAAAATAAGTCAACATTAATTAACATAGAATAAGTAAGGTCCGATGGCCAGGGTGGACAGAAAAAAAGAAAAAAAAACTCCAGACGGCTGGAGAAATAAAATAAAATCTGCAGGGATTCTAGACCAAGAGACCGCCCAGTCCCCTCTGGGCAACGATGAAGGATGCAACTCCGCCTCACACGGCAACCGAGCTGCAGGCTATGGCCATATATACAGTATGTACGTAAGTAGGTTCCAGTTATGACCGTTTCGCGTAGAATTTAGAAATGAAACCTGCCCAGCTTTTGTAAGTAAGCTGTAAGGAATGAGCCTGCCAAATTTCAGCCTTCTACCTACACGGGAAGTTGGAGAATTAGTGATGAGTCAGTCAGTCAGTGAGGGCTTTGCCTTTTATTAGTATAGATAGTTACTAGTTAAACACATTTGACAAAATGTAGTTGATTCTCACACATATCCAATACATAAAAAAACTATGAATGAAAAAACTATAAAAATATGAAGAAGCAAAGATATGAATTATCATTTTGCCACCCGTTTCACTTCCTGAATGCACTGCCATTGCTGCAAATTGTCATGAAATGGAATCTTCAAAAGGCAAAATGTGTGTGAGGCCTGCAAACAGTAGCTAAGTAGAAGGACCCTAACTAACCTGCCCAGAAGAGGCTCAGCTAGGTTTTAAGTACTACCCGCTGGGGCTTCAGCCAGAGCAGGCCTACAGATATGTGGAGCTAAAAAACAACACAAAACAAAAAATATCAAAAAGCCCCATATGAGGGAAGATAACCATCAACTCCTGGCTGATAAACAAAAAGGGCAACAAGAAATCTTTATATATTGAAGATTTATTTTTCAAAAATAGAAAAATACAGAAAGACACTCAACAAACCAAAAAGAGACAAAAGGATTTGCCAAAAAAGGCAATCCTAAAGAAAAAAAAGTTGAAAAACGCTATCTGAAATCAGAATCCTTAACCAGAAGTAAGTAAGTAAACAGTAGATCCAATGAAAAATATCAGTACATATGAATACTCAGTAATAAATGAAATGATCTCCTGCTCTTGAACCTTCTCAGCTAACTTAAATAGCCCAAGGGTGTCCCCTCGTCCTGTGCATCCACCTGTAAAGAATGAGGAACAGTAGTATATGTAAAAAGACAGAACATAATATTAGATGTAATGGAAAATACATAACAATAAGACATGTAACCCAAAAACAATAAAAATAACAATAAAATACATAAACATGCATTAGTATACAGTATAATATTAATGGAAAAGCTTCCATTTACTGACATGTTGGCTGTGTGTAAGTGTAAAGCCACATCCACTTTAAACTTTTCTTTACCTTTTTTTTCTTTAACACTTTAATCTTATATCCAATCTGAAAAGTTTCAAATTAGTCATAAACGTAAATATATTTCACTCATTATTGGTGGTTGTGAAATTGCTTGAAGCAGATTGTTTTGTTTACATGTATGCCATAGTGATAGATTTCCATAGATTATATTAGGTCTTTAGGTAGTCCTGTGAATCGTGCACTCAAAATAGCACAAAGGTGTGAGGCCTACCTAAAGATAGGACTCACCCCAGGCAACCTCAGTCCAAACTCTACTGGCAGGCTTTCGTTTGTCCCGGCCCCAAAATTCTTTTAAATCACCGCTTGAGAGAAAGGAAAACAATCAGACTTTTGGCTTGAAAAACAGATCCTCAAAGAATCTTAAAAAAAACCCTATTTATTTAGATTTAATCAAAAAGGAACAAAAAAATAAAATGTATCACACCCACAACAATAAGTCCTGATCCATAATCCGTCTCCTGGTGTTCCAACCACAAAACACAAGGAACAGAACAGAACACATCATCCATAGATACTATTTAATAAATAAACAGAACAATATTAATACAATTTACATAATCAACAAAAACATATGAGAAGTAATATATCAGAAAAAAACTAAAGAGGGCGAAGGAAATGAAAATAAATGTAAGTCAGGGAACACACTTAACAGGTATTGATCTAGAAAATATGTAGATCGAGGCTCCAGGGATATCAAGTGTGTCTCCTTTGGCCTTCACCTGCCTTCGATCCATCAATATAGTGTCAAATTCCTAGGGTGGTTAGGTATATCTGAAAGGAGCTCTTGTCTACCCCAAAGGTGTTTCTCATTTGAATTAATTACAGAAGATTTTAAGGGAGACAGAGGTTTTGCCAGTTAAGCTATGAGTTACAATGGGTGGGGACTTTTTTTCTTGTTATATTGCTGGGCTTTTGCCAGTGTCCTCTAACATCACTACTGCAGCAGTATGCTTACATGCACTGTATTGTATTAAGAAAATGCCACAATAACAGACTATTTACTATCAGCAATAAATTCAAGGCTTGCTTTAAATGACTTTGTTAAAGAAGACTCTTCTGAAATTTGAATCAACATTTCATAAAGACTGACTTGAGGGTAGACTTTATTTTCAAAGTATTTTCATATAGTGAGTTTCACTTGTCAAAGTAAACCCAGGCAATAGTTTCTGTTTAAAATATACTAATATTTTGTTAATTAAAATGCCTTATTTTCTATGTGCGCAACATTAAAGCTTCCACTGAAAAGAGAAGGAAAAGATGCAATTTCATATTACTTTCGAACTGCAAAGTCATTGCTGGTGACACAGAGTTGTTTCCAAGTAGGCATTAGTAAAACCCAGAGGGGCGATTAACCATGACGCCAAACACCAGGGGTCTCATTTATAAGGTGATCTTAACATACATTTCCACTGCAACTTCAGCATGTATCCACTGGAAAATCATGTAACAGTACACGCACATTCAGGTTTAAACCTTCGGGGAACCAGTTTAAACTCCAATTGAATTTTGGTAAGTCTGCCTCAAAATAACTGAATGAATCAGTACAAATACCTGCATTTCACAGTCAATAAAACAACAGGTTTATTACTATTGTAGCAAACCTGACACACATTCATGGTGGAGAGAAAAATAAATACACGTAATGGAAGATAATAATTAAATAGCAATATCCAATATTTGATTTCAGAAGGTACATTGGAGCACCAGCCTACTGTAAGTGGCTTCTCACAGTTGCTAAAGTAGACATATGAAGTGTTACAGGTTAATATAAAAACTATATGGAGAGCTCTGTGTTATCTGATTGCTTGATATATTTGAGATATATTTTCACACAGACAATTTTTTTATTAGTATTATTATTTTACATGTTAGGACTAGGATTGGTCTGATTCCTTGCTGGGAGTTTACATGTACTTGTGTGTTTTCTCCAGGCATTCAGATTCACAGCCATCTGGGCATTTCCAAAATGTCCGTATGAGTTTATGCATACACTATATGAGTATAGGATATGATGGACCACTATTGTATCTAGGGTTGGCTCCTGCTTGCTTCTTAAGCTAATAGGATGGGCTTGGAGCTTCTTGCATTTTTTCCTGGTAAAAAAATAATCTAGGTAATGAACAGGCAAATATATATATATATTAGATTGTTGAATTTTCTATTTTCTTAAATTTGTAGAATGTCTATTTTAATGCACCACACTACACTCACCTAAAGGATTATTAGGAACACCAGACTAATATGGTGTTTGACCCCCTTTCGCCTTCAGAACTGCCTTAATTCTACGTGGCATTCATTCAACAAGGTGCTGAAAGCATTCTTTAGAAATGTTGGCCCATATTGATAGGATAGCATCTTACAGTTGATGGAGATTTGTGGGATGCACATCCAGGGCACGAAGCACCCGTTCCACCACATCCAAAAGATGCTCTATTGGGTTGAGATCTGGTGACTGTGGGGGCCATTTTAGTACAGTGAACTCATTGTCATGTTCAAGAAACCAATTTGAAATGATTCGAGCTTTGTGACATGGTGCATTATCCTGCTGGGAGTAGCCATCAGAGGATGGGTACATGGTGGTCATTAAGGGATGGACATGGTCAAAAACAATGCTCAGGTAGCCCGTGGCATTTAAATGATGCCCAATTGGCACTAGGGCCAAGGGGCCTAAAGTGTGCCAAAAAAAAAAAACATCCCCCCCACCATTACACCACCACCACCAGCCTGCACAGTGGTAACAAGGCATGATGGATCCATGTTCTCATTCTGTTCACGCCAAATTCTGACACTACCATTTGAATGTCTCAACAGAAATCGAGACTCATCAGACCAGGCAACATTTTTCCAGTCTTCAACTGTCCAATTTTGGTGAGCTTGTGCAAATTGTAGCCTTTTCACACCATTCTTTGTAAACCCTAGAAATGGTTGTGTGTGAAAATCCCAGTAACTGAGCAGATTGTGAAATACTCAGACCGGCCCGTCTGGCACCAACAACCATGCCACGCTCAAAATTGCTTAGATCACCTTTCTTTCCCATTCTGACATTCAGTTTGGAGTTCAGGAGATTGTCTTGACCAGGACCACACCCCTAAATGCATTAAAGCAACTGCAATGTGATTGGTTGATTAGATAATTGCATTAATGAGAAATTGAACAGGTATTCCTAATAATCCTTTAGGTGAGTGTATATTCTCAGCAAATGTGCATTTTAATGCAAATTGCTGCTGAACTGTTCACTACTAATTTACTATACAGTAAAATGCGAATACATCACTTGAAAACGTGCATTCTGTATACTGTGAAGAAATCACTGGATGTGTGGATTTAGGACTGCCATGTAATTGCAGGTGCTTTATAGCAAATTGGACAGGGAGAAAATTCAGAAATAGCACACAAAGGCATCACTCATCAGAAAGGACAGCAAATAGTATTCTTATGAAATTATACGGGTTCAAGCAAGCATTTACAGTATATCTGACATAGTAAATAGATACATTGTAGGAGACTGTAAATTGGCAATCATCAGTTCAGAGTATATTATATTTAAGTGTGGTGAATAAAACAAAAGCTCTTATTAGGCACACACGATGAAGAGCCCACTGAAAATAAAGACCTATTACCACTATACCCACATGTTTTCATTTTGTTTATTGCTTACGTAAATAGTAATTTACAGTCATTTATTTTGCAAAACCATTTTCTCTGAGGCATTTATTTTGGAAGTTGGTGAAGAGTGCTTCAGTAAGAACTCTTGTATAGAAACAACAGCAGCATTTTATTGCCAACCTGCTAGTTTAATTCTACCAAGTACCATAGTGACATTTCAGCGAAAAAAAAAAAAAAGGGTTCCATTTATTCATATGTCCTAACTCACTGGCGTTGGTTTGTCGAGGGGTAGGGAATTTCCTCAGCACCACAAAGTTTGCAATTAAAAACAAATTAGCTATAGCAAGACAGTCTGAGGGTATGCCTTGGCTGCAGATATCTACTATGTTAATGAGATGGCACTGATGTGTGATTGGATTTGTCGCCAGTTTGCCTGACAGCCACTCATCAGCATATACTGCCTCAAGTTAATATACGGTAGCTCTGCTTGGCTGAAAATTCTGGATTTCTTCAGAATCGGATGTTGGCACCTTGTTTGAATATTACCATCCTGTCCACCTGCCAGCTAGAAAACCATACTTAATATGGACTTAGTGACCTTTACATTTAGCACTCAAGTAATTTCAGATTTAAAATGGAGATTTTGTTTCAGGAATCTATGGAAAATGTGCAAATCTGACACCACCTACACTGTCAGTACTGACACACACAGAATCACATGGCTCTGCATTTCTAAATATCTTGGCTTTGCAGGCTCAGTTTAGACATTTTCCCAATTGTTTCAAAGGCATGCTGCTTAAGACCACTTAACTGCCATTATAAAGTCTTAAGGCCTAGCTTACAAAATTCTGAAGAACATAAATAGATGCTTAAAAAAATGTGATTTTTTAAAATTTAGGTGACTTCATCTTTTCATCTCAAGACTATATAAAGGACTACTGGAGACCCAGCAAGGGGAACCTGAGTTGGGTGGAGGTGGACGAAGCTTGCTGGGAGGTGTGGAGTTGATATGTAGAGAGAACTGTGCTTATTGTTTGATTATTTGCCTGTTTATTGGTGGCTGTGGTGCTTGAAGGGCACTAGTATCGAGAAGAAAATAATTAAAATGCTTCATATTGTTTTTACTAGTGTCCTGAGCGTCTCTCTGTTGGGGTTAAAGGGGCAACAGTGACCCCTAGTGTCTTACAAGGTATACTGTTCTTTCCACTACTGCTAGGGTTTAGTCTTACCTTGTCCTAGCCAGTACGTAGCACATACAGAGCACTTAGTAAGTTTCTTTAGTGATCAAGTTATTTAAGCTCTTTTAAAAATATTTTAGCTTTCATGAAGCCTTTTATCAAACTCACCTTCAAGGACTAATGTCTGTCTGGCCTCACCAGCCAAGGTCAGCTAACTGTCTTTGATATGACCTTTAGGGTTATTTGGGCTACAGTACTAAAACGAGTAACCTGGTGAACTTCTACATTCACCCACAGCAACCCACTGGGATATAAGCTTGTGGCCACAGTAGAAACATGTATTAAATGACGGATGAAGTATAAAAAATGTATAAGACATTGCTTCAGCCTAATCAATATATCCAAATCTAAATGTATTTCCATTGAAAATAGATTATGTTTGCATTGTTAGAGTTATTGCCACTTAACTATTTTATAAAAAGAGACTATTTCTTGATGTTTCATACACAGACTGTGTCTGGAGTTAACATTACACCTTAATAATCTGTACACATCTGACATCATATACTTAAATATATACTAGTATACTAAATGACTGCATTAACATCTGCACAGCTAATGATTATACAGATACTTCTTTTAGATGGTTTTCTGCGTGAAAGTATACTGAACAGCTAAAATTTTGTTAAATTTAATTTCTTATAAACCCAGAATGCAGACAGGTTTTAAGTAGTATAAAGAAATAAAAATGGATTTTAAAATTATTTTTAAAAGAAATTTAGTATACCAAACTTATAATTATGGTACAGTTTTACAGAGTGCCCTCTTCCCCCTTGACCGGCAAGAACAGTCTACAGTGACAATCTTTTCCAGTTTCAATAGGCTGCTTCTTCTTAGCACTTCATAATTGACAAAGTGGTTGCAATATGTGATGAGTAATATGTGTCATACACACCTTGGTTGTAGGTGTTGAGTCAATGGGCTATGCCTGTCATCACCTTCCATATTTCATTCACATATATCGCCATTAGTTCCATGATGCTTTTGTATAGTTGTACTTTCACTACATGGTCAAATGATTTTGTTGACCCGATTCATCCGCACTGCTGTTTTTCATGATGGTGTTGCCCAGGTAGGTGAAACCAGTCACCTCTTTGACCATTCTGCTTCCTGCTATGATGCATAAATGCAAGGTGTGATTTATTGTGAAGACTTTCATCTTCATGCCATTAACATGTAGGCCAATCTTTCCAGTTTCCAGTTCAATCTGGCTTGTCAAATCAACAGTTGGTTCTGGATGGTCCAAGGAATTCCTCATTGTGCACCAGTGATCATCCTCATGGCAAAGTCCACAGCTAGTATATACAGGAGTGATGGTAAGATACATCCTTGTCTCATGCCCATTTCAATGGTGAATTTGGTTGTAAATTCATCTTCGGTCCTGATACACTATGATGAATTTCAGTACAGGTTCCAGAAGAAACCATAATGCCTCACGATTTTCTATATAGAGTCTCAGTGTATACTGTTGAAAACTATTTTTAAATTGATGAAATTTAATTGTAGTGGCTTCTGAAACAGTACTGTGATGCCATGTCAGTATCACCTTTCTTGGGTAACTTGACATTGACTCCTCTTCTCCATTTCGCTGGTACTCTCACTACCCACCAGCAGTTGTTACACAGCCCCAATTAAGCTTTCCCCAGAATAGTTCCTTTATATTTCATAAGTTACACTGTAACTTAGTCTCTTCCTATGGCTTTGTAGTTCTTCAAAAGTTTATTTGCTCTTTGTACTTTGTTAAGCATGATCTCCACTGTCTTCACTGGCGATTCAGGAATGGCCTGTAGTGCGTCAAAATCATAGGTCATTGTGGGTTTCAGTTGGTTGAGCATCTCTTTGAAGTTCTTCCCACCAGCAGTCTTGATTTTCCCTCGTGAGTAGAATTTTTCCATCCTAGTTTTTCATAGGGCTTTCATACTTTGTTCCTGTTAAATCACGCACAATGTAGTATAACATCTTGCTGTTTGTTCTTGCAGCTACTTTTTGAGCTTCTGCACCTTTCTTCTCCAGAAAATTTCCATTCAGTTCTATAGCCATGCTTCCTCTGGCAGTCCAATTCATGATACTTTCTCTCTCCTCCTTCTCTTTCTTCCTGGGTGCTTGCTTGGTCTTATTTTGCTCTGACTGCCTTCTACTCATCGAAGAGTTTCCACAAACAATCTTGTATAAACTGTACTTTGGGTCTTCCTCTTTGATGACTTATCACTCTGCGCTCTTTACCACTGTATCTCTAAACTGTTCCCATATCCCATCAATGTCTATATCAGTGACGACTTAAAGTAGCTTGAACCAGTTTCACAGCTCCATTTGATAGTGCTCTGCCACGGCCTTGTCTTTCAAGTTTTCCATATCAAGAGGGTTGACATGTTTGCTCTTCTTCTGTCACTTATTTAGTGCAAGTTATAGGATTACTCTAGAAGGTAATGGTCAGACCCAAAATCTACATCATGAAATATGAAAATGCAAATGCTATATTTGTGTCATTTGTTTTTTTGAAGTCAAATTAATTTTCTTGAGTATAACCCCTAATATGTAATGAATGAAATGAAAGCATGTTATACATTTGAAATGTATATTGGAAAATGTAATGCAAATTACCAGCTGAACTAGAGCAGGTCCAGTTAATTTTCTAATTCTGCATTGTACACAGGCAAAACAATAAAAAAGTCTTATTAGTCATATAAGATACTGTGGAAAAGTACAATAATGGGTGTTTCACTAGAGTTCAGAAATAAGGGATTCATGTATAACTGCCTGGGCACATGGCAGCTCTTTTCCTTTATTAGAAAAAAGGAAGTTTGATTTTACAGAGGAAATGTAAATTTACACAAATATAAAAAAGGAGGGATAGAATAGTAATTAAAGCACCAGGGTTTTGTGACATTATAAAATTTAAATTATTTGGACATGTCCATTACATATTACTCTTCAGTACGTTTTTTAACCAGCTAGTGTTACAAAATTAACAGAGGGGGATTCTCTGACATGCAAATTTTAAAAGCATGTTTTTACAAAAACAGCTTCAAACAGTTTTGTAAAACTAAATTACCCTGAATTGTCTTGGAATTCACTAATTTAACAGTACAAATATAATAATGTTTGCATTTTCATTTTAAGTGTAGACTTTAGTTAGTATTTTTCAGTTGAAGGAGAAAATGTAAGGAAATACATTTGAAATGCACATGGTAAAATACATCGGGTAGTTCATGACAATATCATTCCTTATAAACACTATGCTGAAAACCCTCCAAGATTATAAAATTCCCTCCATTTGTTGTTAAACTGAGGGAATTCTCATGTCCATCATACATTAAAATTCAAGTCCTGAATAACATTTTGATATTTATAAATGTCAGTTCTAAATTACTTAAATAAAAGTTGAGTAACTACTTAATGGATATATGTCTTTGTATTATAAAGTAGTTGTTACTGCTAGTATTTATATATTTTTATATTCTATTACAAAAAAGAACACAACTTTGATCACTTGAATAATGGCGGTCCTTTTAATAAAAAAGCCATTGAATGGAATTTTACTTTGGTATCAAATAGATATTGAGTATTGTGAAAAGTCACTAGTATTTGTATCAAATACAAAAAGTCTGGTATCACAGCATCTCTACCCTGAAGTACTTGTTCTCATTTTTTTTTTTTTTTTTAGTGACACTATAAAGTAATAAAGATGTCCAAAAGTAAGGCACGATGACATTATTCTTCAAGTAATGCCATTGGTTCATTTCATTTCTTTAGTGACTGCAGCCATTCTATAAAACACCATGCCTATACTTGCAGATTCATTTGTTCCAGTCATACATTTTCTATATAAACTTCAGGGTCTCAAGGAATTGATGCCCTATCCAAGCAGCACTGGATGCTAGGTGGGAACCAGCCTTGGATGGGATGCAAATCCACTGAAGTGTTGCCAGGTCAGGGGGACTCCCCTCATTTGTTGGGGGGAAATCAGCATCATGGGAGGGAAGAGTTTAATGAGGTAAAATGGGGAGGACAAAAATACAACATGGGTGGCTTTCTTAAAAACAAGGGGGGGTTTTCATGTGAATTATCGTAATAGAGAATACCTTCCATGTTTTCTTCATCCCCAAATGCTCAATGAAAGTCTTATGCAGCAGTAAGCAGAATACTGTACATTGCAACAGCCATCTCTCATGGTTCCACCCACCCACCTTGAAGTGTGCATTTGATTGGCTATAGGTCGGCATGCTTTGGAATTGATGGGTCTTTTGACATTGGCATGCTCATAACACCCCACTGCCAGCCTAGTTCATTATCTAACGTTATTAACAAGATTCAGAATTCCAGTTGAGCATGAAAGCAAGTCTAGGGCTGCAAATAGCTTGCAGAGTTCTGTGAATTTGTGGTAATAATTTATTTTTTTTAAGTATAAAGTATTTTGTGTAAACATTACTATTTGTAATGGCAGCTCCCACAACATTAAGCTGCTGACAGAGATTCAGCAGTACATGGAGTTTTTATATGGTGTCTTTATTATTTAAATGATTACTTTTGCTTTACTATTTTGGCTTGTAAATAAACAGTGGTTATGTATTATATTTTAGGACAAACACTATCCTGAGTTATTCTATTTTAAAATGAAACTATATTGTATATCAGATCACAGAACGTTGTATTTGCATGTTTACAATGTTGTTTCCCATGAAAGGTTAACGTGCAGCAAGTTCATTAAATGTTAATATTATTTAACTTTAATATAATTAAATTATACATTCACTCGTTTTTTTCATAAATATACTTATCCGGTGAAATATTTCAACGTGATTTGGATAACAAAATGTGCCTAAATATGAGTGTTTTGCAGATGGTATGGAATACAAATAGAAAGTCTCAATGGATATTTTATTAGAATAATTTACTTTGAATATCATTGTAGCCCTACCTAGGGCTGCGTAATTTACTTGATTAGTATAGTATACTGTAGTGTACTGTATACATAACTAGTAAAGAGTTTTGTTGTGTAGTGTAGTATATTGTAGTATATCGTGATAAATTTGAAAAGTGCATGTCCACGTTTAAACTATGCAATCGCATTGCGAATGTTTGTCTGCGTGAACACTGTTCTTCATAGTATTAAATTATTTAACAGTGACTAAGAAATGCAGTTTATTTATAATGGGCGATTATCTCAAAACACCGGTGGATTCGCTTGCTGGTTGAGGGGATTTTGACTGTAGTACCTGGCAGCCCTGGTCCATCCGGGAGGTTCGAACGGGAGACAGCAGCGCTAGTATGGCTGGTGCCCAGTGTGGCCTCGTCGTCCGCCCTTCACCTATATTAAATAAGGTTTTAAGACGCACACTTCCAGAGCTTTGACTCTTGTCTTTTTCTTACCATATGCTTTGCGTTTACCACTTTGCCTAGACGATTACCGCACGTGTCCGACCGTTGCGTGTTCTCATTCAATCCCAGGCTACTGCCGCAGAACGACCGGCAGGTGCGTTACGTTTCGCTTCCCAGGCCGCGCCGTGTTCAGCCCAGAGGCGAACGAATTATTGTGGGACCAGCGAACTTGCTCACCAGGGGACACCTCGAAGAGTCAGCGGGTGGGCTACTGTCCCAAGAAGCAGCAGCCGCGACGGCGGCGTCCATAGACAGAAACTGTGGTGTTACAATATGAGTCCGTGTTACGCTGGCAACTGTCTATTTTTATCCTTGGTAAAAGGAGAAAGAAACCGTCCCACTCTGACTGCCTAGCAATGAATTCTGTGTGTCATCAGCTGCCTGGGCACATGGCAGCTCTTTTCCTTTATTAGAAAAAAGGAGCAGTTCCTAGGAGCTTGTGCCTGAGATTTCGGGCCAAATGCAGCTCGAAGGAGGTGTGAGGTGACAGGGGGAGGACAAGTCGGAGTACCAGGGAGGTGCCAGCTCAGGGCAGCAGCTGTCCGCACTCGCCGTCTGAAAGAAACATTAAATGAAAGTCTACTGCACAAAAAAACACTTACTTGCCTAAAACAGCCAGGAAAGAAGCTAGCCTTGACGCGGTGCCTCCCAGAGTCGACACCTAAAAATAAAAACTGAAACGCAAGGCTGGAAACTTTTTTTGATGAGGTTCATGGCTGCTGAAGAAAGAGAGGGTCAAGATCTCCGAGGCCTCTGTTGACTGCATTGTAGACATGGACAGTGACGGGACGGATAATGACACCCACAAACCGTTCACCTCCAGTCAAATAGAAAATTACAGAACGGTAAGGCAAAGGCAAACACAACGTCTTAGCCCATGCTAGTTTCATTGTTCTGTTTATCTAACGGTATCGTGTGCACACGTTAACACGATTTCAGCTGGCCTCCTCAAGTATATTGTAATACTGTACATTTAGAAAATGTATGTTCACATTTTAAACTGTACAGCAGTAGAAATGCGATTGTGTGTGGGCGTGAAGTCTTCCTGTGAAGTGTACCGATTTTGAGAGTATGATCCCATTCATATAGTGACCAACAGAAAATTCTGATTTTCCTTTCCTAAGAAAACAATATCTCCTTTGTATAAACAAACCTGTAATTTCCAAGACGGTGAAAAAGCCACAGGCAGTATTGTTACTTGTAATATAATGTTTACTGGAAATTGTAAAAACAGGATGATAACGACTATGCACAGAAGATCAATATGCAATACAAAACAATGTAATTGTGGGGAAAGTGTGAAGGTTGTTTTACTAATTTATATTAATGTTATGGATTAAGAAATAGTGGAAGTGTGACATACGCTAATGTCAACAAATCTAAAAGACAAGCTAATGCTAACAGGGTAGCAGAAATAATTGAGGTTGACCAGTGTTGGTCCAGTTATAAAGATTGTGCTGGTCAACCTCCACAATCTTTATAACTGGACCAACACTTTTTTATTATTTATTTATTATAATTATTTGCAAAAGGAACACAAATTGTATATGTAAGATGCACAATGCAGACTTGCAAGAAGCAAATTCTGAATAAGATGAAGGCATGATGTTGAATAACATTGTTATTCTGCAGCCAGTGGGCACAAGCAGTATAAATAATTAGTAAAATGTTACATTATATCATAAAAACTGTGTGATCTGTAACATTCCAAAGATGGTTCCTTCCTTGCAAACTATGCTGCAAGAGTAGGCCACAGCTGTCTCACAAATCTCAGCTGGATTAAGCAGGACAGAATATCCACCAAGGTTAAAACTCTAATAAATTATTGAGACTGCATTTGAAGAAGTGTGTGCAAATCAGGTTAAGCCAATGTCAAAAAGATGTAATGGTAATAAACTGCACAGGGAACAGTAACCAGGTGCAGCCTTGAACTAAAGGATATTCTGTACTCTGTGTGACAGGGCAAAAAAAAATGAACCACTTTAGTGCTGAACATAGAAGTCTAGGCAGAGATCTTATTTATCCATCTGTCAATCACTTGAACTCTCTTAATCCAATTTGGCTTGTAAGCAGGTCAACGCCCTTCCTGGCAGTGTTAGGTGCCAAAGCAGGAACTCTTATATTGATAGTCATGTGTAATTCTTCCTGTTAGTATTTATCCAGGTAAACTGGTGGAAGTAAAGGGGAAGCACATTCAACACAGAAACAAGGAAGCAGAAGCACACTGTTGCTCAAAGTGGTAAAAGAGTCCTTGAAATCTGGAACAAACTGTCAAGGCATGTAGATGAAGTAGAGAACCTGTTGGAAGAACTGTTGGAGCAGTTTAGCTATTAGTTAACCTAAAAGCCTGATGGCTGCCATCATGACATTCAGAATACTGCATTGCATTAATACATATTAGACAAGTAGTGTAGCCATCTGGCAAAGGTTTTGGTCTGCACCATGCTGTATATATTAATTTGGTTTCCATCACCAGTACCTTGTGCAACTCTGAACAAGTCAGTTCGAATTCCAGATTTTCAGTTGTAGAAAGAACATCTAAATTATTGTAGTACCATTTATTTGTTCAGCGAAAGTGTCATCTAAGCATATAGATAGAATTTCATGTGCATACTGGGTAGCACAGAGCTCCAGGTTCACTTCTGGCTGGTGCTGTATAGGATATAGGAAGTTTAAGTGTGTTCTTCTTGTAGTCACATGATTTTTCTCCATGCACTCATGCTTCCTTCCAAAATGTCCTGTCAGGTCAGATCAACAGGCAACGTTTTATTGCTCTGCACTACAGTACACTAGAGATGGGGAGGATTGGGGTGCTTAAAACAGTAAGGACAGCATATGTCACCTGGATTCTGAATTAAATGTTTGCAAATCCTCCTATATAAAAGCGGTCGGGATTGTCCTTCCGTCCCATGAGTGCTACGCAGGTGCGGAGTTTCACACATGCCCCGTCCATTTTGCAATGCACGATGGGAATTGTAGTTTCGTTTTTCCAGGTAAAAGATGATTTTCTACTCCAGACTGTGCGATATCTTCTTCTTCTTTCTTACTATATAAAAGCGGTCGGGATTGTCCTTCCGTTCCGTGAGCGGAAAGCGTAGCGGTATTCTGCTTATCACAGACTTACTACTTGCAGCTTGCAGTACGAAGCGACATGATGTGAGTAGAGTTCTGGTGCTCCCATCGTTCCCTTGCTTTTGTGCACGATGCACTGGAAAAATAGACAAAATTATGTCTCTGGAAATAATTAATGTTGATGGAGTACAAATGCCTCACCGCGTAGTAAATATCAGGGGGGTTCAAAAGGACGACCTCAGTATAGAAAAAAAGTTTAAATTTCATCACAAAAATAACAGAAACTACGAGTATTAAAGTAATACCGCTCAAATGCAATATAATCAAATTAATGAGTTTGTATAAAATATCAAATTGATCTACATATTGAATTGCCTTAAGAAGTGGTCAATTTAAAAGGCGGGTCAGCCTAGTATATATATATAAATGGGTAAAGGCCCATTTGAACAGATGTATATGTAAGTAGGTACACTAATACAGTATATTTGTATTGGCTGGTGGTTAGTTGGGTGCATGAGAGTGTTTGTGTGTAGAAACACATTAGTGCCTAATGATATGCAAACACTTAATTTTCCACATACAGTATTACACAAAATAAATATTTAAGTAGTTGAGCTGTCAAATTTAAGGAAGATAACTTATAATGGACAGCAATGCAAACACTACACATTATTATTAAAATATTACAGTTACACTCAGCAATCTTTGAGTGCAAACGAAAGTGAATCTGTATATTTAGTAGGTTATTCTTTAGCAGCTGTCAGAGTTTATGCTTTTGACAACATCAACCATGCAGCAGTGTTGTTTTTGAGAGCAAGGTTTACTTTGGCTAGCATCCCATTAACTCCATTGCTATTCAGTTGGTGTTATATGCGCCTAAATATTAGCTGTATCCAGAGACATCAGGAGATCCTACCATTTGGTTTTGAATTCTCTTACAAAATGTTTATTGTTGCTCTATGGCATATTTTGAAAAAAAAAAAATCCGAATACAAATACAAAGGACCTAGAATAGATATAGTTAAAATGGTTTTACATTTTCCTGATTTACAGATCATTTATCATTGAGTAGATTGAATTTCATAATATTTTACTTTGTGTTTATGATATTCTCCAGACTTACTGGCTCATGCCACCCTAGGGAGTCTTTGTAGATCATAGTGTATTAAGGTGTATTCCACTAAACTATAGGAGTAGGACCAAAGTTAAGAAGATTTCTTACTCTATATAGTAATGGTCCTCTCACTCCTTGTCTTGCCTATTGCTGCCATGGTTGGTTAACAATTTGACCAGGTTATATTAGCACTTGCTTATACTTACTTTGTTACTAAAATAATAAACCATGCTGTTTCTTTTACATTTGCATTTTCTTCATTGTTATCCGGGCCACATTGTTCAATGTTCATTACATTCTTTCCTTCAAAATTAACCCTTTATAGAAAGATTAAATGTATGATTGAGAGTGTTTTGTGTTTGTATACCTGGCCGTTTCTCCTAAACTCCTCTCTTCTACTTCTGAAAGATGAGTGCTTATTTATTTGGAAGTTTTAATTGGCCCTGCATGAGTGAGGTAGAATTATCAGTATGGCAGAATGTTTTCTGTGATGGACTATCAATCAGTTCTGGGCTGGATACTGCCTTACACCCTGAACTGTTTTGATAGGCCACATATCAACAATTGATTTCGCCAAATTTATAAAATGAATGGATGGTTAAGATTATTTTTTTTCTATTTTATGTGCTGTTTTTTTTTGGTTTTTTTTTTTTGAGAACAACCACTTTTGCAGCATCGAGTCCTCAGCCAAATACTGTTTCTATAAGATATAGCCTGAAAAATTACAGACCAGCTTAATCCAATTCAGGGTTGTCACAGTACTGGCACAAGGCAAGAAACAGTGTGCACAGGCACTAACACTCATTCACATTATGTTCAATTTAGAGTGCAGCTTTTTTCTTTTATTATTTCAGCATAAATGCACCATACATCAATTAAACATCATCCCAGCCATTTACACATGACATCTCTCTTTTAACCTAATTATCCAGTTCACGTTTACAGGGAGACTTCCAGCAGCCTATCACAAGGAGTATGCACCAGCAGACCATTTCAGAGTCACTAGCAAACCTAGTATGCACATCCTTGAGATGTGAAGAGTACTTGGAGGAAAACCCACTCAAACAAGTATATGATGCAGATGTCCACACAGGCTTTGCCCAGGTCCGAAGATGAACGTAGGACTCTGAAGCAGTTTAGCAGCAATGCTATCCACTGTGTCACACTGCTGCTTTACAGCACTTTACATATTCATTATTCTAAAGTTATTTCTTTTCATTGACATTTCAAAGGCAATCAGGAAATCTTTCATATAACATTGGTTTCATTCTGAATTTATAGCTTTATGTTTCTGCGGTAAGTCAAGGTTAGTAATCCAATGGCGCGTTTTTTTCTCTTCTGTAATATTAAAATTTCAAAAGGTTTGTGCTGACTTTGACTTGAAGAAATGGCATAGAGTATAGATATTTTGATGAATTTGTAACTGTCTATCTGTAGCTCACGTTAGGCCATCTACCATCCAAATACAATCAACTTGAGTAAATAGTGTGCCTTTAGTTATGCTGCTCTTTAAAATAGGCTTCCGAGATGAGGTTTGTACACTTCTGTCACCCAGCTCCTGACAGTTAACCCCTAATCCTAGAATAAATATCAGATGCTGAGTGTAAACATTACTTGCTGCACTTTATTTAAGCTAACATGGCAGAAAGTCAATGTACTTATAAGGAAACCAGCAGCAGTCCTCTCCCATTCTTGTTTGTGGCCAAAAATCAAAATATGAATGAATTTAAGAAACAATACATCATTTATTACAAATGAAAAAGTACTTTGAATGTGACAGCAAATATGAAATGGTGTTAAAAAATGGGGCAAATGAATTCAAGATTTCAGTGTTGACCTGCTTTTTTTCAGTCTGGTAAATTCTCATTACATCGTGGTCCAGAGTTACATGTCAGCTCTGATCTTACTAAAGTGATCTTAACATACAAAGGCAATTGGACAGAAAGCCATAGTAATGACTTGAAGTTAGTGAAGGGCTGTGTCAGTGTGCATCTGCAAAAGGAACAAAAGAAAAGTTCATGCCAAGGCTTCAAAAAATTGAAAACAAGTTTAGAGAACCAAAATCTTGCTTGTTTTGCCTTCATCAGGTATGTCTTATGAATGCTTTGTGCAAAATATGTATCTGCAAGAAATGCATAGTAAGAAACATTATTTTACAAATCTGAATTTGAATCCACATTATCTTTCTTGTAAAACAGTATTCACTCCACAGAAACATTCCCCTTAGACAAGGTAGAAGCATCAGTTCGACCTAATCGAATATTTGTTAGGTTTAAAACCACAAGACTACAAACTCTTAAGTCCAGACATCATACAGAGTGGTCTAGTATGTCTGCTCATCTATCATTTTTTCATACTGGGACTCTGTCCCATAGCACTATCCAGGATTGGATGGATAACCCATGCATCTCAGGCCGGGCCATCTCAAGTGTGAGCAGGGCCATGAACAAGACAATTGGAGACAGTCATGATAACTAAGACTGGATTAGAGCTTTCTTTCTGGTACACCCATGCTAAGAAGGGCATTGCTTAAAAAATGGTACATTTCTTCTTAAGAATTATTTTCCAGCATACAGCTGAAATACATGAATGACCCGTTTGTAAGAAAAAACTGAAATGTCTGGCATTAGTTCTATCTTCCTTTCCCACAGCTTTTAGGAAGTAATTTTTTTGGATGCTCTGCCTGGAAGATTGACTTGCCAGAGTGGAAAACAGTTAACAGACTGGAGGAAAGGGTGGGTACAAAAATCAAGATTATAGTTAAGTCTGGAGCAGAGGTGATCGGTTATAGTCAGGAGCTTTTCTAAGACAGTAGAAAGGAAAGGAGAAAAGAGACAAAAAAGAAAGGGTGGCATATTTATGTATATCACGGTGAGATGTCAAGAGGTTGTGGCTTTTAACAGAAACAGTAACACAATTTTTAACATAAAAGGTAACCAGAATAGCTGAAAAAATAGTAAGACAGATATATTTAGTATTTTTGTTCAATGCTGTCTGACAGACTTTACACACAGTTATACACTATGACATTTCTGATTTGTTTCCACAATTAAAAACAGTTTCAATAAAGTTTATTGTATACATAGTGGTAACCAAATCTCCTTACAACATACTCTGTAAGGCCATGCAGGGTTATACCGTAAGCCTTTTGTTCCTACACCAGATTTATAGCTGCAATACCATGTAAATAATCACTTGTCCATCATTAAAAACTAACATCTTGATGAAAGTAAAAGGAAACTCAGTTAAAATAGGAAGATGCCTTAGGCTCTGTTGTAGACCTTACCTGTTATCTTTGGTTGTTGGTTGTTTCAATGCCTTCTAGTATAAGTTATTAAAAGAAGAGAATTTCTGTTGAGAATTTTTAAACATGTACAATTTCTTCATTGTTACAGTCTGGAGTTCACTTCAGGATGGGCTCCTCTCTTGTGCCTTTTGCAGTAAGATAATTTCCAGCTCCCAGCAACCTACAACAGAAACCATTAGAGTCAGAAAATGGGTTACAGTATTTGTTGCTGTCTCAGGGCTGCCCATCTTTGTTTAGTCTCTCAAATCATGCAGCTGTTCTATTTTAAATACTTTGCGTTGTTGCAATGCAGTATATTTCATTCCTAAACTGAAAATATTTCAAACTGTAACTAATACTAATTGCTAACAAAAACACATGGAATTAAAGTTTATGAAGAATATGAAAAATGCATAAAAAACTAAACCACATGTAGTGCAGAGTTTTTCATTTACATTAAATGGAAAGGTGCATACAGTAGATGCCTCAAATAAATGTATTATATCATCCTTTCCATCTGTGATTTGACTTCTGGTTCCCACTAAAAGAGCCAAGTGATGGCTGCACTGAGTATATGTAAAACGCGGCCTCCTGTTCCTTCTTAGAGCTTCCCAGCAGACATGCCATCAAAAATCAATGTGTAAACAGCATCTCCACTCATCTGTAAAGAGGGATTATAGTTATTTTCTTCAATTCAGACATGGAAGTTTCAGTGATTTAAAACAGCGACTGATCTATTCCTCTCTATAAGCTGTTTATTCCTATGTGAATGTGAAGGCCTATTGACTAGCCCACCTGCTTTAGTACTTGCCCAGCCATGTTGGTGTGTGCGTGTGTTGTTTGTAAAGGCAGATGGGATTTTGCTGCAGATTTTATTTATTTTTTTTCCTTTCAAAGTTATGCAATGAAATTATTGTGGTAAGAATAATTTCCTTTGAAAAGCCAGCTGGCACCTGTTTCCATGTATTGTGAAGCAAATTGCCTTGTTTATTTTTGCGGTATGGCTTTTTTTTTTGTCTTCTGGAAACATGTGCTTCTACAGATTTATTTCTGTAAACCTTATGAAAGTTCACAGTGGTGCAGTGCATGATGAACAGCCCTTTAGCTGATCAAAAAAGGCTAATACACATTTAGTTGATCATCACATATCTCTAATTTACTTTTTTTTTCAGTTTTCTGAAAGGATATAGTTAACAGACACAAACAAGTGTCTGGGCTTCAGTGCCTATGGTTTTGCATTCATTGCTACTCTAATGTTGTGTTTATTTTGGAGGAAAAGGGAGCTGCAGCAATTAGGTGATTTGTCTGATTGATTTGTTTGCAGGAAATCTGAGTTGTGGAGGCGAAGCCAGTACTACTTGTATCTGTTCTTATACAATGAAGAGGAAGTTCATTTGTCATTGAGGCACTACAAGAGAGCATTGTTTAATATTATAAATTCCTTTTTTTTCATGGACTAGCACTCTGTCCAGGGCTGGTTCCTTGCACATGATGCTTCTGGGATAGGCTCCAGGCATCTCTGGATCCTTAGTTGGACTGACTGTATTTCACCAAGTTTTTTATTTTTTATTTATTTTTTTAAGGGCTTATCTTTAACATTTTACACTTATCTCAGCCAAGTGAACCAAGACCCAAGCTGCTTTTAGCACGACTAGCTGATAATATGTCTCTGGATAATGTCCAATTTATAAAGGAATGTCTGCCTTCAGCTCAGTGATTATTCTTAGATTCTCTTTAACAAGTAAGCTGTTAGGTTAATATTAACCGGCAGGGGCAGGCCACCGGGTGTAATAAATTATGACAAATTAAATAGAGACTTAAATAAACACTGCAGATTTACTCTCATTGTCAGATGCAAATTCCAAAAGTATTCTTCAAGTAAAACTAGTAATATATATTTTATTAAATTACTGAATGCACATTTGTGGCTTCAATCAAAAGTATGAAAAATGTGATGCACTGTCTTATTTACAGGTGATTAAACCATTTTCTTAAATTTGTGACCTGGTATGAATAGCTAAAGATGATTAGAAATACCGGCCTAGAGAAGCTGACCTATAATGAGTCTGTTGCTGTCCATGGATGACTCCTACTCTGAATTCATATTGGCTATCAAATCTTCTGCCAGAAGATGCATTTAAGTCAAAAATCAGTATGTACATCTGTAGTCCTCTAGTGATTTTTCTTAATGTGGATTTCTTTCAGGCCCAAAAGAATGAAAGAGAGTCAATTCGGCAAAAGCTGGCACTGGGCAGTTTCTTCGATGATGGCCCAGGAATTTACACAAGCTGCAGCAAGAGTGGAAAGCCAAGCCTGTCTTCACGGTGAGTTCATTTTGATCACCCAAGAAACTACATTACAACTCACAGACAGAGTCCAAGAGTTGTCCTCTGTATAAAATATGTTGTCAAATGATGCCATTATTGAACAGAACCCAAAATTAATTTTAAAAAGTAGAGTTATGGGGTATGGTGATAAAACAATGATATTGGTAATAAAACATTGAATACTAATTCACTACAAATGAATTAACTTTGCTGAGGTGTACCTATCTGATATCATAAATTGCATGTGATAAGGAGTTTTTTTTTTTATTATTAAGCAATAAGATGTAAAATAAAAATATATTTTTAGCAATACATGTACCAGACTTCCAGGATAAATATGTGATCAGCAACCAAGCTTCAGTGACATTCCAAGTAAATATTTCATAATAAACAGTGATATATACATGCAACAGGTTTATGTACAGCTATTGTATGTCAATATGTATCATACCATTTTCACACAATCAATATGTAATCCTCTGTATAATGGTGAGAAATAAACTTTTCTTTTCACTAAAATCTTACAACAGCTTACTTCACAAATTTATAAACACTGTTGTGGTGTCTGTTCTGCAGGCTGAACCTTAGATATTATAAACCTCTATTTTTGCGTTTATAAGCATGTTAGCTCAGTGAAAGGCTACCCTTTTGCACACAAGAAGAGCATGCACTATTTTTGTTTTTTTGAGTTCCAAAGGTTCACAGAAACTACAGAAGAGTAAATATTCAAAATGAAACATGAAATGTTAGTCAATGGAACGTACAGTATTTATATAGGCACAAAATGTTTTGTTGATGCAATGTTACATTGAACATATGGTAATTAATTTCTGTGTATAGCAAAACTTTTGATCCATTTGCTGACATTACGATGATTCTAACTGCATATCCTTATTCTTCAATAAATATTTGCATCATTAACTTCTCCAGCCCTTACAAATCTCACCTCGGCAGCCTACTCTTCCCTATAAATGTGAGATGACCGCAGTTATACAACTCAGAATGAACATTTTACGTAGAACCTCTAGATGGCAGTAAAGGATAACACTTTGCAGTAGGAAGCCTCTGAAGACACTTTTCTTTTAGACTACAGTACACAGATCTGAACCTTTATAAAGGCTAATGTTGATGTGTTGTAGAATGGTGTAACTTAGGGTCAGCAGGATTTACATTATTTTTATAGCATAAGCACTATAACTATACATTTGATTTTCCTCACTGTATACTTTAAATCACAGAGAAATAAAGTTGAAGATCACTCAATGTTAAGGTTTAAGCAGTGTCATTTGCACAATAATGTATCTTTCAACAAAATACTAAGGGTGCATCCTAAAACCTAAAATAACACTTTAAACACAATAATTTTTAAAGAAATAAAAGCACTGCCTTGTCATTTTTATTTTTAATGTTGAGCTTTATACAGTATAACATTCTATTAATTCATAAATATAAATAGTTTTATGTCTGTCTAACTTAAAAAAATAAACTTTCTGGTTGTAACTCTGTAAACTCATTTATAACTGTGAGTGGCCATATATTGCTTTCCAACTTCCACAAATACTGAAAAGCTTCATAGTTAATGGCCTGCATTGGCAGGTTAGGTGGTGGAAATAGGACATTCATGCAGCTAGCAATGTTGTTTTAATATCATTTTAAATGTAAAATAAATGTGGCAAAATATGGGTAAAGTACACCCCAAAGGTAGACTTAAAGATCATAGTTGTGCCAGTAGTAGTATTGTCATGTATACAGAGTACAGCAAAAGTGAATGCCGTGCTCTTCTCATCCTACAGTCATCTCACTTCACACCAGCATAGAGAATAGAGGAGGGGGAGTACAGCATGCTGCTCAGTAAATATATGACACACTACTTATAAAATTGCTAATCAGTATTAAAGTAGTAGTTTGTTTGTCATTTTTTACTGTGGTTACAAAGAAAAGGGTAAACCAGACTAACATTGTACTTCACTAA
The DNA here is from genome assembly GCF_016835505.1 of Polypterus senegalus. NCBI lineage: Eukaryota > Metazoa > Chordata > Cladistia > Polypteriformes > Polypteridae > Polypterus > Polypterus senegalus. The sequence goes on from NC_053154.1 coordinate 114,412,387, forward strand.
TATCTCAAATAACTATACAAAAAGCTTCAAAGTAATTAGAAAATACATGGAGAAAGGAACAGCTATCTTGGTTTTTCAGTTAAAGAACATTGTGTGTATTTTCAATAGTCAATATAAATACAATAGACGCATATAAAAAGTCAAAAAAGATATTCAGAGGGAAAAGTCAATTTCTGGTTTTACACAGAATATGCCATCCATATTAAAAACATATATATTTTCATACTTTGATTTTGCATCCTTTAATTTGATATGTTATCAAGTCTTATGTGTGTATGTAAGATTCATATAAATAATGGGCAAAAATACAGATCAAGATTGCTTTGAAAATGCTGTAACAACAAATAAACATAAATAAGTACATTAAGGACTGGGATTTGCATGTATTACAATATCATGAGTGCATCAAGAAAGTTAGCATTCTTAAAGGAACAAAGCAACCCTGGTTCTGTGGCAAGAAACACATTTCAGTGGAAGAACCTGACAGAGGATAAGACAGTATCTTATAGGTGACAGTCAAGTCAACTAACTGTGGAGTACAGAGTCATTTTGTTTCACTTTGCCAAAAATGGGGTATGTGTCAGTGCAGTGGAAAGGATGAATGGAGGTCAGAGCTGCAGATGGAGATAGTGAAATTGTAAAGGTGAGTGTGGGTCTGCAGCAGAGATCTGCTCTCAGTCCTTTGCTTTTCATGATAGCGGTGACAGTGGTGACCAGAAAAGTGTTTGAAGGATTGCTCTCATAAAATAGTCTCCTCATATTGATAAAATAGGGATCAAAGGAAAAGATTCTAAAATGGAATTCAATTTTGAAAGTAAAAAGCTTGTACATAAATACAGTAAAGACCAAGGCAATTGAAAGAGGCAAAGGGATAAAAGGGCATGGAAGGGCTGGATGCATGGCCGTTGCTGCATGTGCTGTAAACAGAGAAATGTTAAATACATGGGTTGTCAGACAAGGGTGCACAAAAGATGTTGTAGTGTAAAGGGCAATTTGCATCTGGCAAATGTTTGTAGAAAGTGTGTGAGAGGGTGGAGGATGCTTATATATTAAGTGTAAATTTAGATATCAGCAGTGGAGTTTGTTTTGGAGAAAGGAAAGAAGTTCTGCTACTTGGGTGATATGTTTTGTGAAAACAGACTTGTGGGTACAGAGTGACTACCGGTGTGAGGGAGGCATGGAAGAGTTTCTTGGAGATGTCCCCGATTCTGGCTACTAAATAAGCCTCTCTGCCATTGAAGGATAAAGTTTATTAAAGCTGTGTAAGGGGTAGTATGCTGTTTGGGAGAAAGACTTAGTCCAAGATACTGGAACACGAAACCAAGTTGGAAAAAACAGTGATGACAATGAATATGGCTGTAAAACCGGCAGAGAGAGAGACAGAATAATTATGGAGTGACATATAGTCAGTTTTAGAGGAAGAGTATTAGGGTTGCGATGGGTAGTGTTCTAAGCAGATACAGGACAAGATGTTTTGGGGGTGGTTACTTGAAGAGGGGCACTGTGATGGATGTGTGGGGGTTCAAGGTCAGTCCTACAGGTCGACAGAAAAAACACATGGCTGGAGGTTGTAGCAGATGTCATGAGAAAATTAGTCTTATTTCCACCAGCCCTAAGGCCACATATATTTCTGATTGAAAGAGGGAATAACCAACTAGCCTCTATAAACTTGGAAAATGGCTGTTAAACATGCTGCTACATACAAACCTTCAAGTTATGAACTTTCAAAGATGAGAACATGCATGTCCAACTAATTGAAAAATATTTAAATAAGTGAATTGTACCATATCTTAAAATTTTGAGGAAAAGTGTAAGTTAGTTCTCATGTGTGCCACTTGGCGAATTGCAGAACCCATGTTATTATATCTTACATTCTTAGTCATGTGTGTGCATCATCTATAAATAGTTGTGCTTTTAGCTGTACGTCTGTTTATGTTGAGTTAACACAACTTATTTCAAGCCCAAGATGTCCAGAATTGAGTGTAAAAGCTGCGGTGATGTACTCCTAAGAAGTGATAGGCAATAACGATGAAAACAAAAGTGAAAATAATTGAGAAAGTAGAGAGAGATGAAAAGGTGGTTGTCATCGCTCGTTCGTATTACATGAACTGTTTAACCATTCGCACGATTCTAAAGAACAAGGATAAGATCATGGAACATGGTTCATGGAACATATTTTTGCTACGTATCCTAGGTCGCTAGCCATAAGCAAGTCTACTGATATCAGCTGACTGAAAACATGGAAAAAAAAACTTGGTTGTTTGTTGTTAAAATGCACTCCAAATCAATGCAAAAATACTGTACATAAATAATATGTGGGTCACAGGCTTGCCCAAGAGAGAATAAGGCGAGTCCAGATTTCTAAAAGAAGATCAGTTTTAACGTTAACTCAAAGTTATCCAAATGGGAGCTGTCTGTTCAGTACTCTCAGAAACCCCAGGATGTAGACAGTGATGCTGTCATAATTTTGCAGTCGCTGTCATCTCAGTTTAAAAGAGTAGACAGACTTCATGCACAAGTGAGAGAACAGCAAGTGAGCAAACAGCCAAGTCAGCGGCCAGTTTTAAATGTTCCCTGTATCAACCAGCGGGCGAAAGAGGCATTATGCAACAAGCCTCTGAAAACTTGCAGTTGCCCCAGCTGTTGACAACCAATCCATGCTTGCATTAACAGTTTCAGCGCACAGTGCAGTTGGGGGGTTGTCTTGGTATCAAAAATCTTCCAGTAAATCTCACAGTAGCGATACGCAAATCTACTGTACCGAGATCAGCTGGTGGAAAACAATGGAAATAAAAAAAAAAACTTTCAGTTGTTTGTTGTTGAAATACACTAGACATCTATAACAAAAATACAAATATTCACTTTTAAAAGCACTTTCTTGTGTACAAATAGCTGTACATGGACATATTTTCTATAGGAGTTGAGGATTGGGTGTCTAGGCTAACGTTGCTGGACTTACAAACAAATTGGACTTGCAAACGCACCTTCGGAATGGAACTCATTCATATGCAGGAAACACTTTCTGTACTGGGATTACTTTAAATGGTTGCTCCTAGACTTGCTTCTTTTTCTCAGGCCATATGCTGTCAGTTTTATTTTTATCTCTTGTGATTCCCTTCTAGTTCAGTGTACTGTCCATTTATGTATAACATTAGTTTGCATTAGGATTATTTGAATTGTTAGCTTGACTTCGTATTTCACTTACAGTATATGCTGACAATACCAAGTTTTTTAAGATGATCACCTATGGATACACATCCATCAGAATCACTGACTACTTCAATGATACTAGTGCGAAAATGGATGTTGACTTACTAGCACTGAATACTTACATAGCAGGACTACTTCTGTGCTATCTCTGTCTCAACACAAGACACTCTACACCATTTCATTGAATCTTACTTCACCTACTTACCCTCATGTGCTTTGACATTTCTTGACTGATGTCTAAACATAATGTAGATAAGCAAAAAAACACTGCTTGAGTCCAATCTTACCTCCTTTCCACAGCAGCAAAATGTTTTAATTCATGTCTTCATTTCCTTTCATTTGAATTACCAGATCTTTTTTCAATGGTCTTCCTGCACCATATATTAAAAGATTTACAGCATTTTTAAAATGCTGGTGCTGCCATAGCTTCTAATCTGAACATTTTCTTTGAACACAACATAGTTTAGCTAGCTTTGCTGTACTGGCTTCCTGTCCACTATCAACTTGTCTTCAGAACTCTGATATTGATTTACAAAGCTGTAAGATCCAACAGTCTAGACAACATGTATGACTAAATATCTCAAACCAACCCTTCAACAACAACAACAACAACCACATTTATTTATATAGCACATTTTCATACAAACAGTAGCTCAAAGTGCTTTACATAATAAAGAATAGAAAAAAGACACAATAAGAAAACAAAATAAATCAACATTAATTAACATCGAATAAGAGTAAGGTTCAATGGCCAGGGGGGACAGAAAAAACAAAAAAACTCCAGACGGCTATAGAAAAAATAAAATCTGTAGGGATTCCAGACCATGAGACCGCCCAGTCCCCTCTGGGCATTCTACCTAACATAAATGAAACAGTCCTCTTTGGATTTAGGATTCTCACGGAAGGGCTTGTTGATGATGGTCATGTAGACTTCTGCCTTTAAATCCATCCATCATTGTTGGAGCATCATGAAGCTTTGAGTAGGTGGAGGTGGCGCAGGCCACCACCACAAGGAAACCGGAAAAAGAAACAGAAAAGAGAGTAGGGGTCAGTACGGATTTTAGAGCCACCATGAATAGTTATTATGATGAATTGAACATACAGAGTATCAGGATTAAGTTAAAGTGAAGTTATATAAAGGCCATGTTAAAGTAGTGTGTTTTTAGCAGTGTTTTAAACTGCTCTACTGCATTAGGATGGCGAATTCCTATTGGCAGGCTATTCCAGATTTTAGGTGCATAGCAGCAGAAGGCCGCCTCACCACTTCTTTTAAGTTTTGTTCTTGGAATTCTAAGGAGACCTTCATTTGAGGATCTAAGGTTAAGATTTGGAATATAAGATGTCAGACATTCCGATATATAAGATGGGACGAGATTATTTAAGGCTTTATAAACCATAAGCAGAATTTTAAAGTCAATCCTGAATGACACAGGTAACCAGTGTAGTGACATTAAAACTGGAGAAATGTGTTCAGATTTTCTTTTCCTAGTTAGGATTCTAGCAGCTGCATTCTGCACTAGTTGCAAACGATTTATGACATCTGAGGCCTTATCACACTGGCCTTCTTACTTTCCCAAGACTACTTAAGAATCTTTACAGTAACAACACATTGAGCTTTGTGGACTTGTCTCTAGCTATCACATTTCCTAGATCTGCCCTTTAAGCTCTCAGTATTAAAGTGTAAATAATACCTGATAACAAACTTTCTTTCCCTTGCATCTTTCACTGTATCAGTCTAGGTATTTAGAATTTTTTTTTGTTTTTATCTTTAAGACAAACTTTGACATAGCCTCTCCTCTCTTTTGTTATATATATCTTGGAATTTTACAATTCATTAGTAAACTTACAATTCTTAATTCGAAAAAACTATTTGGAATCTTTCACTATGTAGTAAATAACTATCATACACCAGTATTTACTTGTAATCTGAAATGAATTAAATGAGCCTATATTCATGTTTTTGAGAATATTTATAATATAAAGCTGAAAATGTTATTTTTGGAAAACTTTAGGACATAAGCTGTTACAGTTACTTCCAATGAAGACGAAACTACTATTGGGAGCAGACTGTATTTGTCAGGAACAGAGGCATATTATTTTAATTTAGAGTATGTCACTGTTTTATGGAAATTCCAAGTTTCTTTTTCTGCACAAGTAGAAAAAAAAGTTGTAATATGCTGGCATTTCAAATCTTAAATTATGTGTGTTTCAAGTATTGTACTTTAATCTTTATTCTTAATAAATATTACAAATATGTCTACATTATTATTTAAACAGAAATGGAACACTTGGGGCTCTTAGCTTTAGAATTCCATTATGAAAATAATTTCTTCAATTAGATGGAAATTAAAATAGTTGCCTATGTTTATATATTTATGTATTTTTGAAACAGTATGTTTTAAATGCAGCATATCAATCTCATTCCATTAGTATACTTTTTTTACAATGTACTGACAAACCTATTAATGTGTCACAGATACTGTAAATAATCTTTATTTTAACACTAGCAAGTCCTATGCTACTAAGGAAATTCGACAGACAGAAATCATAAGTTAACGTAAGTGACAAGATGCAGAAAATTAATTTAAACTGGTTCATTTTTTGCTGTCTCATATAATTGGGTGCATTTTTTACAAGATTAATTTCTTCAGCACTGTTAATAGATCTATTCATTTATACTCAGGGTGGTTCAATTCATTGACAGAGATTATAAAACTGGAAATGCTAGTAAGGAATGGGTGTAATTTTACACATGGTAAACTCCTTCACTGCAAAACCATCCTAGCATTTGCTGAAAACAGTTTAGCTATAAATTTAAATAGGTACAGACAGTCCCACACAAAAGTATGTTTACTCCATCAGTGTTTACGATATGTAGTGTAAGAGTTTGAAGTTAATAGTAAAGTTTGAAATTAATTGAGCACTGCAATGAATATATGTGCAGATATAAAGAAATTTGGATCAGTTGGGCAAAATAAAACTTTAAAACACTTATTAAACATGAATATTAGTTCTCATTAAGAAGTCAGTTTTTTTGCCTGGAGTTCAATATTGAGAGAGAAAACTGAGTGACAGATATCAAGAGAGAGTTTTAATAACAGTTAGCCACATTGTTTTAGACAGACTTAGAGGAACAAGTAGTTGCCTACCCAGGCATATGTTATATCTTCCTCTTTTGGCTGCTCCCGTTAGGGGTTGCCACAGCGGATCATCTTCTTCCATATCTTTCTGTCCTCTGCATCTTGTTCTGTTACACCCATCACCTGCATGCCCTCTCTCACCACATCCATAAACCTTCGTTTAGGCCTTCTTCTTTTCCTCTTCCCTGGCAGCTCTATCCTTAGCATCCTTCTCCCAATATACCCAGCTTCTCTCCTCTGCACATGTCCAAACCAATGCAATCTTGCCTCTCAGACTTTGTCTCCCAATGGTCTAACTTGTGCTGACCCTCTAATGTGCTCATTTCTAATCCTATCCATACTTGTCACACCCAGTGCAAATGTTATCATCTTTGACTCTGCTACCTCCAGTTCTGTCTCCTGTTTTCTGGTCAGTGCCACCGTCTCCAACCCATATAACATAGCTGGTCTCACTACTGTCCTGTAGACCTTCCTTTTCACTCTTGCTGATACCCGTCTGTCACAAATTACTCCTGACACTCTTCTCCACCCATTCTACCCTGCCTGCACTCTCTTTTTCACCTCTCTTACACAATCCCCATTACTCTGTACTGTTGATCCCAAGTATTTAAACTCATCTACCTTCGCCAACTCTACTCCCTGCATCCTCACCATTCCACTGACCTCTCTCTCATTTACACACATGTATTTTGCTTTGTTCCTACTGACCTTCATTCCTCTCCTCTCTGGAGCATATCTCCACCTCTCCAGGGTCTCTTCAACCTGTTCCCTACTATCGCTACAGATCACAATGTCATCAGCAAACATCATAGTCCACGGGGACTCCTGTCTAATCTTGTCTGTCAACCTGTCCATCACCATTGCAAATAAGAAAGGGCTCAGAGCCGATGTAATCCCACCTCCACGTTCAATGCATCCGTTACTCCTACCGCAGACCTCACCACTGTCACACTTCCCTTGTACATATCCTGTACAACTCTTACGTACTTCTCTGCTACTCCCGACTTCCTCATACAATACCACAGCTCCTCTCGAGGCACCCTGTCATATGCTTTCTCCAGGTCCACAAAGACGCAATGCAACTCCTTCTGGCCTTCTCCATCAACATCCTCAGAGCAAACATTGCATCTGTGGTGCTCCTTCTTGGCATGAAACCATACTGCTGCTCACTAATCATCACCTCACTTCTTAACTGAACTTCCACTACTCTTTCCCATTACTTCATGCTGTGGCTCATCAATTTTATTCCCCTGTAGTTACTGCAGTCCTGCACATCCCCCTTATTCTTAAATATCGGCACCAGTACACTTCTTCTCCACCCCTCAGGCATCCTCTCACTTTCCAAGATTCCATTAAACAATCTGTTTTAAAACGTCACTGCCATCTCTCCTAAACACCTCCATGCTTCCACAGGTATGTCATCTGGACCAACGGCCTTTCCATTTTCAAGGCTTGAGTTGCCTTGAAAGTTTACATATTGTAATCTTTTTAGTTAGCCAATGAAAGGTGTAATTTTGCTTGACATCTCATTAAAAGCCATCTGTGCAATTATTATGTAACATGAAAACCAACAGCGGTTTTGTAATTATTGACTTTTCGATACTCGTGTGTCAAAATTGTTTCAGTTTATGTGTGATGTTTAACTAACACAAAATTAAAAACATTTATATGTATCTCTGCCCATACCTGACACCTAAATGAAAGAACATAAAACAAAAAATTGGCTCAATTATTTTCTTCTGTTTGTTTTGGCAGTCTTCAAAGTGGGATGAACCTGCAGATCTGCTTTGTGAATGACAGTGGGAGCGACAAAGACAGTGATGCAGATGATAGCAAGACTGAAACAAGCCTCGATACCCCTCTCTCCCCGATGGTACAGATAAATATTTATTTTTTTTTTTTATTCAGAAAAGGAGCAGGTTTGGACAGATTGATTAGAAACACAAAATAACAATTCCTGGATCTTGTACTTAGATATGAAGAGAAATTATCTGGACCCCATGCTTGTTCCGAGTTGTCATACTGAAGACTGCCATGCTTTCTAAATCTATCAATGTTTTCATTTTTAAGTAAAGGTTCATAAGGTTATTGTTGTCATAGGTAAATAGTACATTATGCAGGTTAAAGACGTGATATGAAACATCAAGCGCTGCAGGTTCATATCTGGTCTGAGCTACACACATGTCCTACTTATATTATGTTTGTTCAAATTCAAAATGTGCATTAAATGTGAATGCTGCTGACCAAGAAATGTGATATGTAAAATAAAACCTGTTTATAGTATTGCCCTGTTTCTGTTAACATTTTCAGAAAATATGTGTTGCTATACCTCCTGGGATCTAAGTTACTTTACTAGGGTGTTCACTGTAGGAGGTTTGTGTGTTTTGTCACTTTCTGCCACAAGTATTATCTGGTCAGTTTATAAAATAGTGATGAACTTGCCCTTTTTTGAACGGAGAATAGGTGAAAAGGCACACTTAGCCATTTTAATTGAGATGCTGTTTTTCTTAGAATGAAAACAGACATTAACTTGTAACTTTGTACCCAGCCAATTTGCACAGTTTATTCTGCTTCTTCAGTTTCATCAAGGAGTTTCATTCTATGTCATTCTCTAAATAGAAGTAATAATAGGAATAATTATTACAGTAACGGTATGAGCATCAGATGTACCAAAGACAAGTTACAAAAAATCCTTTATTATTATTATTATTATTATTATTATTATTATTATACAGTGCTAAAATTTATTTCTCTTGGTTCCCTTTTGTTCTTAGAAAAAAAAATTACTTTAAGCTTGTTAAAGATAAATTCATGAAAGAGCTTCTTGGGTAATAGCTATGAAAGAGTATACTGCTCAGATCTGCTCACCAAAAAGCATTCTTAGCCTCAGCTGCTCTCTTGCTATAAAATCAAGATGTATTAATATATCATAGTGCATTGCATACAAATTCAGCTTTATATATTGATGGAGTCATGAACATATTTAAAGAAAAGGTTCTCATGAAATTTACTTATCTGCTCAATTAAAAGCTCAGACCTCAGCTCTTTCAGTCTTCCCTGACATCTCAAAACTGGCAGCCTACTAGTTCTTCCCTTGATTTTCCTTAACAGTTTCATTGCCTTCCTGTAACATGGAGACATATAGGTAAAGTATATACCATATTGCAGATTAGGTCACTAAGTTATTTACGTTATACAGTATAACTGAATGCGAGAATCTCTAGACTCTAGCCTAACAGCTTTTGAATTGTAGCCCATGTCCACTTATTACCTTGTTTTTTCTTCCTCAGAGCAAACAAAGCTCATCATACTCTGACCGTGATACTACTGAAGAGGACTCTGAGTCTCTGGAAGACATGGATTTCCTCACCAGGCAGAAGAAACTACAGGCTGAGGCCAAGATGGCTCTGGCTATGGCTAAGCCAATGGCCAAGATGCAGGTGGAGGTGGAAAAACAAAACCGAAAGAAGTCTCCGGTGGCTGACCTTGTAAGTACTGAAAATGGTTTAAATCTTTAAAGATGGTTTTAGTGGTGATTGCACAGTGCATTTTTTTTTAAATTCTCTATTTGCTTTAAGTTCCGCAGTGCTTGTACCCTAGAACAATGTACAATGTACTGGATAAAACAGGAAATAAAAAGGTGGACAGAAGTTAGTACAAAGAAAGAAATCATGTCTACATAAAAAAGAAAAAGAAAAAAATCTTGGAACTCACCAGTTATCTGGTGATGTTATAATGAGTTGTCCACATATTTTCTTAAAAAATTACTTATGATTCAGACATAGTACTATTAGTGCTCTTTTTTTATAATATCTAGTTAATTTTTACTACTATTGATTCAACCATACTTTATGTTCACTGTTATTTTAACGATGTAGAGATGGGGAGTTTCCAGTGTTTTTCAACTTATTTTTTATCTATAGCCACAATCAACAATCAAGTAAAACTCCACATGAAATGAAGGTTCACCTTGTTTTAGCTTCTTATAAAAATAACCTATTTTAGTAGTCATTTTATACTTTTCACACTGAAGGTCCCATCGTCACTTTTTTTATAAGTTAGTGTTTTCACATATAATATCACAAAGTACTGACAGTAATACTTTTATCAATATAGAAACTCAAATCTACACCCTGGTAATCAAACGCTGGTACAAAATTACATGAAATCTTTCTTCTTTTATTACTGCCATGTGCATGACTTTACTTTGCATAACCTCAGACTATATATAAAGATAGCATAACTGAAAATAAAATTCTAAAACCCAATTATTCTCATTAAGGGTCATGGTAGATGCTTCCTACACTGTAAGCACTGGCTTTCAGAAACCAATTATTAAGAATTCAGCCATATGAGAATGATATGTTATTACTTAAAACATTTGTTCAAACCAACAGTGTTAAAACAGTCTACATAGCCATCATGTACTAAAAGTCGAAATGTTCCTTTCTTAAATAAAATACAATAGAATAATAGCTAATTAAATGATTAATGTGATAAGCAGGAACATTTTATGTAATTAACTGTATGTTTCAACTTTAAGCTCAGTAAGTCATGACTTTTGTCGAAACCCCTAAGTAATGTGTAGGATAAATAGCATGTTAGTATATACAGTATGGGTTAAAACTTTTCTATGGTATGATGTCAGTTTCAGATGACATCTATTGTACTGCATTTGCCATTTCAGATGCTTCTCATTCACTTCTGTTTCCCATGAAAGAAAGGCAGAACACATTTGATTGTGATTGTCCCAGTATTCCTGTCATAGAGAGAAGTATTTGACAAGAAGGAACATTCTTTTTATTAAACATACAAACTCAATGCAATAAAGCGTGTGATGATTTAATTGGTGTTTTTGACCTATAACCTCTTCCTGTATGTTGTGTAAATGTATGATTATTGAAGAATTCTGCCCTTCTGAAATCTTAAAAAGTCACCCTCAATAAAGTACCCATATGAACTTCATTACTTCTGACAGCCATGCACTACTGGATCTACAATCAGTCAGCAACAGTGTGGCAGAATATAAATTATAGAGTGACGTTTCTTGAATAAATAAAGATCCTACTGTGTATTTATTTATGTGTACAGTATAAATAAAGTACACCTATATAAAAACCAAATGCACGGATGGGAGGTAAAAAACAAATATTTGTCAGAAAAGAGAAAACCAAGACACCATGACTCTATATAAACAAATATGCTATTGTGAATGTGAATTGCTTTTCTTTCTCCTTTGATTTTTTGCCAATGTCTCATTTTGCTGAGAACAAATACTAAAAAAAGTAAGATCCTTAAACAAAAATAAAATAAAATTTTTTGTTTGTTTACGCTTTTAAAGATAATTACCTAAAAGATGAAAAAGAGTTTGATTTGAGAAGAGCCAGGAAAGTAGTAGAACATATGTATACAAGGCCCTGAAAATATGTTCATAAGATACCATGATGTAGGAGTAGGAGAAAACACTGAGAAAGGTCAAGAACCATATACATGTACATAGTAGCCAGTCTCCTCAAGCTTTTCCCCTGCTCAGAAAGTGTAGGAATAGTTGATGCTGCAGTGAATGGGGCTATCCTCCTTTAGTGTAAGAATGTTAGTCGCGATGAAGAAGCAATCATGATAAGAACTGGGAAGTAACAAATGTGAACATAAGTGAGAAAGTCTTGCTTACTGGAGTCATAGCTTGATAGTAAATTCTGCTGGACACTCTGTACAGCATTTAAAAAAAAATAAAATACATGAACACATTGTACATTGTGATGAGGTGATCTGTTGGAAAGAGGCTGCTGAAAGCAAAGTCCTGTTAATAAAACATAGGATAAAATACAGAAACGTGTACAAGAGAAAAAGAATCATACTGGCAAGGGAGAATACAACTGAAAATGACAGTATATGGTGGTAGGGACTCCAACAACATGTTTTTTATTATTTTAAAATGAAAGTATTTTGCTTGCTTTTATATTTTGGTGTTTTCCAGGTTTGGGGAGCTGCGACAACAGCATCCACTCCTGTTAGAACATGTGAACCTTTTTATTTTGTTTGTGGATTTTCTGCTTGAATTTATTTTTTTATTTATAATTTTGAAAATATAGCAACTAATAAAGTAACAAGGTTATTGCCAAGATATATTTCTTATATTAGAATTTAAAAATTAAGTAGACTATGGTTTTCTTATTGAATATATTATATTACCCCAACATGTAGTTTAATTTTCTTTGTCTAATAGTAACTGTATTATAAAATATAATGTGCAATGCATCTGGTTTCCTTTGCTTGCATAAATTTTACTATTTATAGTATATTGATTATAAGTCTGCCATCTCTTGAATAGTCAAAAATTAAAATTTCTCTGGTAGCAAAAATATTCAACAGCTAAGCAGAAACAAATATTTTATCCTTAAAGAAAAGCAGTAAGTAAAACAAACATGAATCAATATTAAAACTTTCTTTGTGAAAAAAACTGTGTTGCTGTAAATTTACATTTACAGATTATGCAGTTATTATTTATGAGTTTTTCTATACGTTTCTTTTCTGTGTTTATTATAGTTAAATCACAAAAACTGAAAAATGATTACCTGTTTTATTTTTAAAGTATAATAAAAATAACAGCTAAAACAAATTAAAGCTTCCAGGACAAATGTATGACATACACCCTTCTGCAATGTAATACTTCAGCCCCTTGAAGTACTGTGTAACAGATTATCTTAAAGTGATTACAGATCATTGCTTTCACAATTAACCGTTTCTGTTTTGTTTAAAAGGGGAATTCTTAAAATAGATTTGTCAACTTTTAAAAATGAAATAATTACTTAATATTAGCATTTTGACTATGTGCTAATTTCTAATTTTATTTTCTGTTTTTTCAAAGTTCACACGGGTAAAAATTATACTCTTTTGTGTGTTTTCATTTCCAAATATAAATATTCATAATAAGTTTTTCCCCTTTTTTAGCTGCCACATATGCCTCATATAAGTGAATGCTTAATGAAGAGAAGTCTGAAGCCCACTGACCTGAGGGATATGACAATTGGTCAACTACAAGTTATAGTCAATGATCTCCACTCACAGATTGAAAGTAAGTTTTGTATTTTTAAAAAGAAATGCTTTTATACAGAGACAAACAGTATTTCTTGAAGTTTGCTTGCTTCCTACCAAAAAACATATATTGTATTGTTTTGGGTGAACATGCAGAGTAGTAGGTTTGTAGTTGAATGCTTACCTCTATGAACTTTGTTACATATAACAGCACTGATCTACAGGCAATAAAATCACAAAATCAGCAAAGGGACTCCTTATCTACTTAACAAGTAGAATGAGACATCCCCCTAAATTCAAATCCCCTTTGAGATTCTAAGATGAATCTCAACAATACAAGAACTATACTTGCTGAACTCTGTCACGCACCCAAATTGGATTATCTGGCACAAGAAAATTTGAGAAAGGACTTTCTCATGGAAGGACAGTAAAGGTTACAGTATTGGTATGTGTTAGGGTTGGCCTTTCAGGCATTTCTCCAACGATACTTCAAGGATGCTACGAGGTATATTTTTATTTACATAATTTTATTCATTGGTTGTTCAATCAAATGGTCGAAGGTTCAAATTTTTTTCTTAATTTTACCAATTTTTCATCATTTATATACAAATTTGGCAAAATACTCTCTTCAGTGGATAAAGTGTTGGGCTTTTTAAGGAAAGATTGAGGGTCAATTCTGTAATAGGCAAACATACATTTCTAGTACTTCACACGTGTAAGGTTTCACTATAGTTAAGATTTTCAGAAATGAGAAATGAACATGAATAAATGTTACGTTTCACTTTAAGTTCATAGGTTCAGTTTCATTCTCTTGCTAGTGTCATTCCTGTCAAAGCACCATCCCACCCAAGTCAAGTTTTTGTAATGTGCCGTGGACTGCGGAGTATTAGGATGGCTAAAAAATATATTAAAAAAAGATTTTTAAGTGACACCATTTTATCTATAATAATAAAAGGCAAAGCCCTCACTGACTGACTGACTGACTCACTGACTCTAATTCTCCAACTTCCCATGTAGGTAGAAAGCTGAAATTTGGCAGGCTTATTCCTTACAGTTTACTTACAAAAGTTAAGCAGGTTTCATTTCGAAATTCTACACGTAACGGTCATAACGGTCGACAACGTCCGCCATGTTGAACTTTCTTATTTATGGCCCCATCTTCACGAAATTTGTTAGGCGGCTTCACTGTGCTAACCGAAACCAATGTACTTACTTATTTCGATGGTATGACGCCACTGTCGGCCGCCATATTGAACTTTCCAACGTCACCAATTTTCAAACTTCCCGTGTAGGTAGAAGGCTGACCCCATCTTCACGAAATTTGGTAGGTGGCTTCCCTGCGCTAACCAAAACCGATACGTACTTATTTCAGTGGTATGACGCCACTGTCGGCCGCCATATTGAATTTTCCAAACGTTACTAATTCTCCAACTTCCCGTGTAGGTAGAAGGCTGAAATTTGGCAGGCTCATTCCTTACAGCTTACTTACAAAAGTTAAGCAGGTTTAATTTCGAAAATCTACGAGTAATGGTCATAACAGTCAAAAACGTCCACCATGTTAAACTTTCTTATTTATGAGCCCATCTTCTCGAAATTTGGTAGGCGGCTTCCCTGCACTAACCGAAACCAATGTACGTACTTATTTCGGTGGTATAATGCCACTGTCGGCCGCCATATTGAACTTTTCAACAGTCTTTGTTACTTATGGGCCCATCTTTAAGAAATTTGGTACACGGGTTCCCAACGCTAACTGAATCCTACTTACGTACATATATACGTCCATAGCCTGCAGCTCGGTCACCGTGTGAGCCTCCCACGTGTGAGCCTCCCACTATATAAGGCCGTCCGTCGCTCCAGTGTCTACATTCCCTTCCTTGCTTCGCCACGGGATTCACGTCTCCCTACTGATAACTACAGCCTTTTTGTTTAATCCACGGCTTTTCCGCTGTTTTATTGTTTGTTTATTACAATTATAGTTATTGTGTAGGTATTCTACACTTACTTTACATTGCTCAGGTACCCATTTCCTTTATCATTCCAACCCCCATTACCATGTCTATCGAGATGAACACTATCGATCAAAGAACTATCACTTACCAAGTGGTTTCCATGCCCAGAGATACCACCTACCTTTTCCATTCTCTTTGTTACAAATTGCACGGCCATATCAGGCTCAGTCTTGATATCCGGAGGAACATTGTGTCTTATGTATTGAATGACTGGGACAGGTTCAAGGTGTGGACTGATGACGGTACAGGAGATAATTATACTACACAGGAGCACTATAAGAGTGAAATGCTTAAGCCCTTCACCTATGGTTCTGCATGTGAGTTGATGGCTGCCGCTGAATTGTTCGGTTGTCACTTTCAAGTGTACCGAAATGGCCAAATATTTTACACCTTTCGACAACCGCCAATGCCTCTTAAACATCTTAGATTCACAGGTGACGATTTCAGTAGTGGACACTTTGATGTTTATGAATGTTTAAACTCTCAAAAGCTGGATGTGATTTTATCGCTGAAACCGGTTGTGTGCTTACAACGCTTGACAGATGCTGAATGTCACTTCAACACAACAAATCCTGCAAATACTGTCATAGTTGAAACAAACCATGAAACTCAAACTGATTATGACAGCAGCAATCCAAGCTGTGAGATTTGAGACAAGATTACTGTTTACATGGCCAACTGTAAGTTGCATGCTCAAGAGTAAGCTCAGCGCACAGCTTGGTCATGTTACAACCGGAGGGCCGAACTGACAACGTGGTATACAAAGAGATCCTTACCAAATAATTATTGGCATATTTTCCCTCAGTTTAAAAAGGTTAAATTTTCTTCTGAATAAAAATTTTAATGCAGTACTTCGCCGCTGCGAAGCGTGGGTATTTTGCTAAAAAATAATAATAAATTAAAGTAAAAAATATATATTTTTTCTTGTACTAAGAATTTGTTGGTCATATGTGACTAACAATAAAATCGTGCGGCACCCATAAAATTATTAATTTAATTCAATTGAAATGTTTACAGACAATGATTTCTCGAAATGTTCCTGAGCCATTGCAGCAATTTCTGTGACAGAATCATCCCTGTTTTTTAATGCAGTGGAGCCTGAGGGCCCAAATATCACAGGCATCCAATACTGATTTTCAGCCTTGTCCTGTGCGCACAGAGATTTTTGTACTGTACATGATGTAGATGATGAGATATTCAAAAACGATTGCAATTTTATGTTGAGGAACATTATTCTGAAATTGTTCTACAATTTGTAGACACAGTTTTTTGCACATTGGTAAGCTCTGGCCATCTTTACTTCTAAGTGACTCTCCCCCTGTAAGATGCTCTTTTTATACCCAATCATGTTACTGACCTGTTGCCAGTTAACCTAATTAGTTACAAACTGTTCCTCCAGCTGTTTCTTTTTAGTACCACTTACTTTTCCAGTCTTTTTTATTCCAGCAAAAGTGAGAGAAGGATAAACAAAGGGTTCAAGCACAATCAATACAGAAATAATCAAAATAAAAATGCTAATACTTCTGGGCCTAACTGTGTAAGGTCATGTGTCCCAGCCTAACGTCTTAAGCATCCCACTGTCCACTCCAACTCTCGTTATCTCATCAGCCAAGCCTTTTGTCGACTCTGAAATTGCAGGTCTTATAACCAAAAGGAGCTTTTAAGCTCCAGTACTGAACTACTTCTGGGTGCTCCATTGGAAGCCCTTCTTGGGTCCTGGGAATAAAGCTGTGAGGCTTTGGGGCTAAAGTTCTTCCTAGCAGCCTAAAATTCTATACTTTTGCCACACCTTACTGTGCCTTAGCTACATATTACCCTCTAGCATTTTGAGGAATTCCACATAAACTAATACTAAGGTCCATAGTTTTGAAAGACCCAGTTTCATTCTGGTAACACCCATTGCTGACTATGAAATGTGAATTTCCTTTACTATTATATACCATTTGTTTACTGTTGAATTCACTATTTGTGTTTACAGAAATGTTTTGTGTATATCAGTATAACATTGGAACTATATTATTTTAAATATAATTTACATTTCCTTTTAAATGTATAAAAAGATAATGACCAAAGTCTGAAAAAAACAAAACAAACATCAACTGTTTAACCCTTGTAAAACTGATCTAGAATGATACTGCATATACTGTATAAGTGTCAGAAAATCTAGTTCATGTTGTTAAACTTTAGAAGCCAAAATAGCCAGTCAAGCATATCATCAGACACAAAGCTTGATAGGATCAGCCATAAAACAGGGTTGTTTTTGACATCTACTGTATATCTAATGAATGAAAAAGAATGGCTATCAAAATAAATCACATGGCAGAATATGTATTCTATTTATGGTCTTGCTTTCTGAAGTAATGTCATTCTGATGACAAGACCAAGAAAACTGGATGAGAATTTGACTGAATATATGCTGACTGGTATTACAGTCTAAGTAGTGCCATTCTGAATGAAGATCAGCATCATTCAGTTAGCAAATAAAAACACTGGAAAAAGAAGTAACATCAAATAATTATATCAGCCTTCACTTTGGAAGATCATTATATGGAAATGTATACTCTATGCTGCTTACTATGATACACACCATATAAAATAAGCATTACTCTCTATTGTATTATTAACCAACTTCATGTCTACTCTTTAATAACTTACTAGAGAAATTCTTATTCTGAGACATAAGGATAACATTTTAAAGCTTGACAATTAATATGTCATTATGTGTGCCATGCTAGAGGTGGGTCAAGAATGGAGGGCATCTAAAACCTTAAATGAAAACTGCACTGTTGGAACTGGACAGTACACTAGACAGACAGACAGACAGACAGACAGACAGACAGACAGACAGACAGATAGATAGATAGATAGATAGATAGATAGATAGATAGATAGATAGATAGATAGATAGATAGATAGATAGATAGATAGATAGATAGATAAACGGACACTTTCACCTTTTCTTAAATTTCTTCCCCTTCTTCACCCACTGTTATTTGTTAAAATGACTAGATTTTTCCAGCTAGGTATCCCAGGGCCCTCAGCAATATGGCCCTCTTCCTCTATGGACACCTTCCATGACCTTTTTTTCCACAAAATGGAGATTCGTTGATCAAAGAATCTGCAAAAGCATAAGGTTGCAGTACATCAATTAGTCTATTTTATTCTATATAAATCAGCAATTTGCCTTTGCAATAAATAATATTAAATCTTAAAAAGTGCATTAGACATTAGTAGCTATATGTACATTTATTTTTAATAAATTTGCAAAAAATCCTGTTTTCTCTTTATCATTCAGGGGTCTTGAGTGGTGTTTGATAAGGGGAAAATGAATTTAAATGATATTAGCATAAGGCTGCAACATAGCAAAATGTGTAAAAAGTTAATTCTTTCTGAAGGTACTGCATATACTTCTGTGATGCCAGAACATAAAAATATATGCAAAACACATACAAATTTTACTAAGTGAGAAAAACTAAGTAACAAATGTAGGGCTGTTCTTTATGAGCAGATAGCTGTCTAATTGCACATGACCACAAAATCTTACTTTCATTTTCACTTCTGTTATTTCAGTAGAGTGCTCTTACTGCCATTATGGCACTGCAGTGTCTGCTTCTGTTTGTATTCTTTTGGGAGGTAATAGTTGCAAGTTTTTGTTGTACTGTCAAGAATCATCCAAACTACCAGCATCTGTCTAGGAGTAAAACTTCCAGGTGAGCTTGGTAGCCCTGATTTTTTAGTTGTATGAAAAAAAAAAAATGCCGGCTACTGCCACCTACTGTAACTTCACTTAGGCTACATACTGAGGGTGACATCTTTCTGTTGGCTGGTCTTTCTCACTGGTTCTGTGTGCCCTTGAGAACAGAGAAGCACCAAGGTAAAAAAAAAAAAAACACTTTTAGAATAAGTAGAAAAAATGTTGGTTGAAATTAAAGGGTGAGTTCAGTATTTTTTAAGTTATTTTTCATTGTGATATACATTCATTTGCATCACCAAATTGTGCTGCTAAATGAAGAACTATTTATAAATGTAAAAAAAATAATTTCTATAAGATTTAAGGGTTTTGTTTTAATGTTGGCTCTTTTTTTGTTTTAATTTTATAAAAGGCTTCAGTTGCCAATACAAGTTTCCAGGGGAAATTAATGTATGCCACCGTTGTGAAAAACAGCGTTGGCTTCAAATTCACCAAATATATTCTTCAAAATTGTATTATATGTGTATTTTTAACCCCATGACCCTGTAGTTAGGACATAGCGGGTTGGATAATGGATGGATGGATGGACGTATTTTTAACTTGGAACTTCATTTACACACATTGTTATTTTTCTTGCTTGCTTTTCTCAATATTTGTTTGCTTTTATCAACAGTACAGTTCACAATTGTGATTTTAATCATTTTACCAGATTAGAATAATATTCATTATAAAAATAGTTTAATGGAAGCATCATTGTTTAAAATGTAAATAACCCACAGTGAACAAGTCAACTTTGCTTTATAGGACAACATGATCACTTACATATTTCTATACTGAATCTAACTAATGAGGTGAGTTAGGCAGAACATATGAAACATTACATTGAATGATGCTTCACCAGAATATGTCAAGAAATCAAAGTATACCCAGGGTTTATATGGAACTGCTCCCAGCAGATTGTCACGCAGCCATGATCAGAGAACTTCCCTGAAAAGTCAGCATTTCAGAAAGTGCTTCCAGTTAAAAATATACAAGCTGTGGTTCTGAGATTAAACCAATTTTGTGTAGTATTTTGCACTATTAATACAATCCTGCACAACATGTGTGAGTGTATAAAGCTATTCCATTTTTGAAAATACTCATTAGTTTGCAAGTATATTATTTTAATTGTATTTGACTTGGGTCATTCATTAGCACAGAGATGAATTAATTGAACTAAGAGAGAGAAAGGAAATTTAGGTACAGCATACTTATAATGATAACATATCAGTTCAGTTTGATATCAATGATCCTGTCTACATTTCTGAACATTTGAAAGCCTAACTTGATTCTTTGTTATTAGGGAAAAAAGAAGAAAAAAGAAATATAACAAGGATCAGATGTAGAGTCTTTTTTTTTTCTTTGGATGATGATAAGACTTTGTTTCTAAGGTTCCATTCCACAGTCAGCAGAAATAACAAAATGGCAGCGAAATATCAATTAGAGAGAGAGAATGGTAAAGACTTAGTAACAGGCAAGCACATTTGACATAGTTAGTCAAAAACAAAAGTTGCCAGTATCTCAAATGAGAGAACACTAGGCTAAAATAATGAGTCTTCAGTCTTGATTTAAATGCAGAGGTCAGAATGACTTGAATTGACTGATAGAAAACTTGAAAGTTAGGAGGCCTAATAGAATAAGACTCTGGCTGTCCATAGTATTGTCTTTATTATTGATTTTTCAAAGACAGTGTTGATTCCTTCTTTCAATTCACTGCTGTAAGAACAGGCTTTGAGTCCTGTAACACTAAATTGGACATGCAGGTTGAAAAGCAAAAGAATGGATGTTTACGAAGATTTGCAACTAGTTTGGTAATAACTTGCAAGTCTGGTTATGATACTTCCATCCACACTGTTTACTCACTTTGTGTTCTTTACAGTATAATTACTTCTACTTTTTTTAAATTAAAGGACAGTACTGTGCACTTAAACAATAAGTATTTTATTCTAATGGTCAATCAGTAATAACATCAGGTGGAGTGTACCTCAGAAGGCTACAGTGCAAAATGCCTGAACCGAGCTGACGACTGTAAATTAAAGGAGAGCTCATATAAGCAAGGCTCAACCCCACAGCCCCTAGTCGCTTTACTGATTCCATTCTTCCAAACTTCCTACTTAAGTTATTTGATTAATTTGAATCACCACTAGGATCCAGAAAAAAGAGAATCTTTTGGTTAGGGTTTTTCGAAAAATCACAATAAACAGCTATCGTACTAGATGTTTATTAATATATACAGTGATCCCCCGCTATATTGCGGTTCAGCTATCGCAACCCTGCTATATTACGGATTTATTATTATTATTACAGTACTAGGGGGCTATGCATTATTTTCATTTTTACTTTACAACTTTTGTAAAAACAATATTGGTCCTTTATTTCCTGACCTGGGCGTGGTTAAATCTCTTTCTTGTGGGACTTATAACGCTGTTCGTGTTGTGAAGGGGGGTTCTGAATGCACACTAAAGAGATGCGATCAGTTCAGCTGCTGTCTTGCTGCGGGTTCTGCTTGTCGTGCTTTGCATCAATCATTTAAAAGCCTGCACAGCAGCTGTCCTTTTGCCACTTCGTGTCTCTGCCACTAGTGTTCCGAAGAGGGGGGTTGGTTGAGAGCTGAACGCACACTAAGGAGATGCGCTCGGATCATCTGCTGGCTTGCTGCAGTTCCTGCTGGCAGGCTGCGTGTTCTGCAAGCCATTGTTTTAAGAGCTGGGAGTACCTGAAGTGTGTCTGCCAAAAGCATTCCAACAACTGCTAGGTTAGATGTCCGATAGATAGATAGATAGATAGATAGATAGATAGATAGATAGATAGATAGATAGATAGATAGATAGATAGATAGATAGATAGATAGATAGATAGATAGATAGATAGATACTTTATTAATCCCAAGGGGAAATTCACATAATCCAGCAGCAGTATACTGATACAAAGAAACAATATTATATTAAATAGTAATAAAAATGAAAAAAATTAAAATAAAATTAATGTTCGCATTTACTCCCCCGGGTGGAATTGAAGAGTCGCATAGTGTGGGGGAGGAACGATCTCCTCAGTCTGTCAGTGGAGCAGGACAATGACAAAAGTCTGTCACTGAAGCTACTCCTCTGCCTGGAGATGACACTGTTAAGTGGATGCAGTGGATTATTCATGATTGACAGGAGTTTGCTTAGTGCCCGTCGCTCTGCCACAGATGTTAAACTGTCCAACTTTAATCCTACAATAGAGCCTGCCTTCTTAACAAGTTTGTCCAGGCGTCTTTCACCTTTATGCTGCCACCCCAGCACACCACCACGTAGAAGAGGGCACTCGCCACAACCGTCTGGTAGAACATCTGCAGCATCTTACTGCAGATGTTGAAGGATGCCAACCTTCTCAGAAAGTATAGTCTGCTCTGACCTTTCTTACATAGAGCATCAGTATTGGCAGTCCAGTCCAATTTGTCATCCAGCTGCACTCCCAGATATTTAAAGGTCTGCACCCTCTGCACACAGTCACCTCTGATGATCACAGGGTCCATGAGGGGCCTAGGCCTCCTAAAATCCACCACCAGCTCCTTGGTCTTGCTGGTGTTAAGGTGTAAGTGGTTTGAGTCGCACCATTTAACAAAGTCTTTGATTAGCTTCCTGTACTCCTCCTCCTGCCCACTCCTGATGCAGCCCACAATAGCAGTGTCATCAGCAAACTTTTGCACGTGGCAGGACTCCGAGTCATATTGGAAGTCTGATGTATATAGATTGAACAGGACCGGAGAAAGTACAGTCCCTGCGGCGCCCCTGTATTGCTGCACACAATGTCAGACCTACAGTTCCCAAGACGCACATATTGAGGTCTGTCTGTAAGATAGTCCACAATCCATGCCACAAGGTGTGAATCTACTCCCATCTCAGTCAGCTTATCCCTAAGGAGCAGAGGTTGGATGGTGTTGAAGGCGCTAGAGAAGTCCAAAAACATAATTCTTACAGCATCACTGCCTCTGTCCAGGTGGGAGAGGGATCAATGAAGCATATAGATGATGTTATAATGTTATATTTATATCTTTCTATATCACAGATTTTCATCTATCGCTAATGGGTCTGGAACATAACTTCCGCAATAGGCAGGGGATCACTGTATATGAGGAGTCAAGCAACCTTTTAGAAAAGATCAAAAATGAGCGGCTGACACACTTTTATGATCAAAGTGAAAAAGAATCAAGCGATTTGTGCACAGGGAATGATTCAGTTCAAACTGGAAGCAGTCAGTAAATGGGAGCAGCCTTTGTGGTCCCAGTAATAATTCAGTTCAACAATGTAGTTGAAAAGAACCATGCAACTCTTTACTGGTTAATGATTCAAATGGAACTCACAGGAAACAATGAGCAGTATCTTCTGGGTACAGTCAGTGAGCTATAAAAAGTATTGGCAAGACTGCACATATAATAGATGTAAAGCTGAAAACAACACATAATTATTAGAAGTAATGTTTTGTTATAAAGTTCAGTTTCACGTGTGTGTAATTTAAGTTGTTCAGCCTACAAAGGGCCATAAAACTGTTCTGTTTATGTATATATTGTGGGGTACAGCCCGGACACAGACAGGCAGACATGTTGTTTCGCCACACGCGTGTTTATTTACAGACTCTATATACAAGTAAAGTGCACAAACCCAGTGCCGCAGCACCAATCACCCCTTCAAGTCCTGGCCACACTACAATGCCTTGCACAGTCTTCAGACCGCCTCCACTCCTCTCCTCCGAGCTCCGTCCACTTCCACCCGACTCTTGCTGTCGACTGGAGGGAGGCGGCCCCTTTTATATATGCCCAGATGGCTCCAGGTGCTTCCTGAGGAGCTTCCACCGACACACCCCTGTATGGCAGAAGCACCAACCATGTAGCTGGAAGTCCTCTGGGTGTTCCTGGTCCTCTTCCCCCCAGCACTTCCTGGTGTGGCGGAAGTACTGGGCTCCAGGCTTCTTCAGGCACTGGGGCGCCGCCTGGCGGTGGCCACGGGCCCCTACAGGGCTGGGCTTCCAAGCCCTCTACCCGTGGCCGCCAATACAACCAGGGCGGTCGCCCCCTCACATTCTGGAGAAGGTACAAGCCCTCCTCCGGTCCTCCTGGGCCTCCCGGCTGGGCTCCACCCCAAGCTGCCTGTGACAGTGCCCCACTGCCAGCGAAGACCCGTCCGTCGTCGCGATACATCCCGAGAGGGCAGTACGTCCCCGGAGTGGGTCCTACTCCGTACCCAGGGCACACCACGGCACCCTGGGACGCACCACTTTGGGACCCCTCCTGAGGCCTTCTCGCCCCTCTGGTCTGCACCGCTCTCGCCTCTACAGTCCGCGCCAGCCAGGGCACCATCCGGTCGCCAGTGGAGAGTCTTCCCCCAGAACAGCCCTTTCCAGGAAGGCAGGTTCCCAACGGGGTAGGTCCAATGGCTCGTCGAGGCTTCAAACCTGCGAGGAAACAAAAGGGAGGGCCAGAAGCGCTGCCTGGACACTCATACCAGGCGTCCCTTCGATCACTATGCCTGCAGCGCTCCACCCCCCCCTCGCTAGCCCTCGACTTGCCTGATCGGTGGCTCCGCCGTGGGTTCCATGCCTGTCCGTTCTTCAGGGCCGGGACTGCTCTCGCAGACGGCTCCTCCACCTGCCCAGGATCCCCCCTCTGCCTCCGCAGAGGACGGCCATTCCTCGGACGTGTGCACCCAGCAACACATCTCGCCCTGTCGGAGGAACCGGCATTCCCCCCTCGATTCCTCCAGTCACTCTGGGACGCCCTGACGGTTTGAGTCTCCTTATTGTGCAAAAAGAGACTCTTTCCCGTCTGCGTCCCTGTAGAGCGGCGCGAGACTGCCGCCGACTTGGGGTAGAGAGCGCTAGGACCTGGGGCGCTCAACAGCCGGCCCGCTCGTTGTCTCTCCCCTCATCTCGCGCCCAGCCCCCTGCGCCGCGTCCACTGTTGGAGGACTGCTTACTTGTTGCTGGTCATTTTTATCACAGCCGTTTTCGGCAGATCCTCCCTTATTCTTTACGGGGACGGCATCACTTACCTTCCCCGACGCGTCTTTTTGGCTGAAGTTTCCAGCACCGCGCCGATCCGCCCACTGTCGCAGCGTCTTAACGGACGCAATCACCTTCACCTCCAGCTCCATTAATCCATTACGGATGACGCGAATCACCTGCAAAAGCGACTCTGCGGGCTGCAGGCATTCCTCCAGCTCACGCAGAGCTGCCGGCAAGCACAAAGGGTTAACCGATGGCAGCCCTACCTTCTCGTCAGGCAGATCCGCCGGCCACCCCCTGCGGGGCCCTTCCTCTGGCCCCATCGGGTCCTTCTTCAGTACGGGATTGACATTCCTGAGGCCCGCCTCCATCCAATCATCGGCCGGCACACCAGACACACCAACCAATCCCGTGCCCGCCTCAGAGCGAGACTTCCGGTCCTCGGCCATTTTGGCTCGGTTTCTCCTGGTGCGGTGACGTCGTTCCAAGCAGCTTCCCAGCTGCTGCGTCTCCGTTTTCGCAGCCCCTCGAGCTGCCGCCTCTGCGTTGACGACAGCCCGAGGATCGGCACACAGTTGCCACTGACGCGGATCCGGGCAGTCCCTGCCTGAAACACAAAAAGTAAGTGTGCCCCCGCAGGGCCGTTTGCCATGGGGCAGGGCACTCACCACCCGGATCCCGTCTCTCTGGGGCGTCGTCCTTGCCGTGCTGCCGTCCAGAATGTCCTCCGTGACAGGGGGCCTGCAGGAGCCCCCTGCAGTTTGGCGACGTCTTTTCTCGTCACCCCACACCAGGGGAATATGGTCCATTGGTGGACCGGTGGCGGTCCGTGAGGCGATCGCTCCGCGGTCGGCGTGTGCGCTCCGCGCATGTGTGGGCTAACCTGCTGTTCCGGACTGCCCACAAAATTATTTTTTTGGGGTCCCTGCCTTGTATCAGGCAGGAAGTCCCATCTGGGATGCCATTGTGGGGTACAGCCTGGACACAGACAGGCAGACATGTTGTTTCGCCACACACGTGTTTATTTACAAACTCTATATACAAGTAAAGTGCACAAACCCAGTGCCGCAGCACCAATCACCCCTTCAAGTCCTGGCCGCACTACAATGCCTTGCACAGTCCTCAGACCGCCTCCACTCCTCTCCTCCGAGCTCCGTCCACTTCCACCCGACTCTTGCTGTCGACTGGAGGGAGGCGGCCCCTTTTATGTATGCCCGGATGGGCTCCAGGTGCTTCCTGAGGAGCTTCCAGCACCAACCATGTAGCCGGAAGTCCTCTGGGTGTTCCTGGTCCTCTTCCCCCCCAGCACTTCCTGGTGTGGCGGAAGTGCTGGGCTCCAGACTTCTTCAGGCACTGGGGCGCCGCCTGGCGGTGGCCATGGGCCCCTACAGGGCTGGGCTTCCAAGCCCTCTACCCGTGGCCCCCAATACAACCAGGGCGGTCGCCCCCTCACGGTCTGGAGAAGGTACAAGCCCTCCTCCGGTCCTCCTGGGCGGCCCGGCTGGGCTCCACCCCAAGCCACCTGTGACAATATATATAACTTTTCTCAAAGTGAACTTTAAGAAAATGTAATACTATAGTGTATTTTAATATAAATATGCTCTGAAAATCATGAGAACCCCAAATCAAATGGCCGCTACTTGCACAAGTGCTTTACATATCTATCTGCGAAAGGAAAAAAGCTGAAGACATTATGCACATGCCATAGCACTAATGTTACACTCGACTGAACTGAAAATACAAATCGATGTGTATTTTCAATTGTTCTGGTGTGCTGCTTTACTACAATATGAAAATATAAGTGTACACTGCGTAATGCAGTAGCTGTAAATGTGAGCTGGTAAACAGATGTACATGTTCTTGAGGCTTTAATGAAGGGAAAGTGTTTTTTATTAACTATTCAAGCAATTGTGTTTTTTAATTAAATTTGGTGTTACTTAAAAAACTGGGTGTCACTCAGGAATGCATTCTTTATTCCTTTGAAATTAATAGTTATATTTTCAAATTACAGCAGTTAATCTTATAAGGAGGTTTCAGTAGGCATTAGGCTTGTAAGAAGGTGTAGGAGACTATAGCCAGTTTTGTTTAGTACGAATAATCAAACTGACTTTTCTGCATCTTGCATGCTCAGATTTCCTCTATATTTTGCAGTAGCCATAAACTAGAGAAATGAGATCTTAAAATGATGAATGAGGGAGTTAGGGTGTAGTATACTGAGGACTCCACCATAAAAAATAATTTGCATTATTACATTTTTCCCTAAATCTTTAGAGAAAATTGATACATTAGAAGTCAGTCTACAGTTCTTAAGAATATTTATATCAGATTTTGTTAATAAAGATCTAGGAAACCACTTGTGGAAAAGGCTGTTCAGATAAACATGTATTAAATGAGTTGCGCAACTACTGCTAGTGGGGGTTTCCGGCAGTTTGGTCTGAAATTGTGTCAGAGACTAACGTAAACATTCCTTGTCTGTCATAAATTTTAATTTCCTGATAAGGTGCAGTACTTGTAAGGGATGACATGTTGCAGACTTTTGGTATCAGATGTTCATTCTGTGCAGTGTTCTCCTTTGCATTGTGAGTTAACATAACATTTGCCAATTTAGGGTCCGCAAAGCAGCCTTGCACACCTGACCACATGTCTGCTAAGAGTGAATGGTGCTCTAAAAGGTAAAAGTGTGATTGCACCTTGATTACCTGGAGTGCCGTACATTAGTAAATCTCAGGTGCAAACACACTTAACATAGTGTTACTCTCTGCTTACTTGACATTGATTTATAAATATTTTTTAAGCAGCCAGATGCAGTTCACACTATTTTCTCTTGATTCGTGATCTTCTATATATAGCATGGAAGCTCCTCACAACTTTTAAGCTTCTAATTATTTATTTTTTTTAAGCTTCTAGTTATTATTTTTAGTAATATAATGTTTTTGGGAACACACAGCTTAC
Organism: Polypterus senegalus; assembly: GCF_016835505.1. Lineage (NCBI taxonomy): Eukaryota > Metazoa > Chordata > Cladistia > Polypteriformes > Polypteridae > Polypterus > Polypterus senegalus. The sequence continues at coordinate 114,440,445 of NC_053154.1, forward strand.
ATACAACATATAAAATAAAAAAAATATTTATATATTCCCTCCCTTTTTCCCTCAGGTTTAAACGAAGAACTTGTGCAGCTTCTACTTATCAGAGATGAGCTTCACATGGAGCAAGATGCCATGCTGGTGGACATCGAGGATTTAACCAGGTAGAAAAATCTGTACTCAGACAAAACCTGTCATTGACCTTGTCCAAAATTCTTTTACAGTTTGGAATAAAAATGATTTTATCTTTAACAAGAGACAGAGCAAAGTCAGTGTGGCATGATGACTGTGACTACTAGTTCTCACAGACAGTAATCTCTTAACTGGTATCTAACTTCCTGAAATTACTTAAAGCCTTCATTTAATTACTCCTGTTTACAGCATTCAGAATCAGATATACAGTATCAGGGTGTGTTTGGTTTTCCTATGAATTTCAGCAAAAAAATCTTATTCACAAGAATGGATGAGCACTCCAAAAATTTCTTTGCTTTTATTTTTCTTTTAAAACATTTTGAAATAGCTGCTGCTTTATCTACAGAGCGAATATTATGGAATGAACAACTCCATGTATTTAAACATTCTTGTTATTTGCAACCTGCTCTGACTCAGCCACTAAACAAAAACGGTAAGAATAAATGTTGAATATAGCAAGAGAACACAAAAACACATGAGCAGAACGTGCATATGCCATATAGACAGCCCAGATTCAAACACACTTCTTGAGTGGGAAGACCACAGCTCTGCCCACCTCGGGTTTTCTCTGGGTTTCAGTTTCCCCCCATATGTGTTAGATGTTAGTTGAGGACTATAAACTGGCACTGCATCAACAGATAGTTGTTGCATTATCTTAATATTTGCAGTATGTGGAGACAAAAGAGGGAGAGAGAATGAGTTTTGGAATAGTGAAGGTTAGGAACATAGTTGGAAAGGATGAACAAGGTGTGGTCTTATGTGTATGACAGGATCAAAAATAGATAGAAGAGGTATTTGGAAAAGCTTTTGAATGAAAAAATCCAAGGGTAATATTTGGGGCTGGAGTCCCAAATAAAGGTGTAGTACCAATAATAAGGAGAGAGAAAGTAAAGGAGGCATTGAAAAGAATGAAAAATGGAAAGGCAACAGGACAGGATAAAATCCAAGCAAAAGGTGTTGTGGGATCTAATGACCTATGAATAGGAGAGAACAGCTGAGAGACAAACAGTGTGATTGTTCCCATTTATAAGGAGAAGGGCGATATTTAGGATTGTGAAAACTATAGAGGGCATAAAGCTGATGTCACACATAATTAAATATTTGGGAAAGGTTTATAGCGAGAAGGCTTAGGGAAGAAACCAGCACAGGAAAGGAGCAGTTTGGTTTAATGCCAAAGAAAGGAGTACAACTATGTGAGGATTGTTCAGGGTATAAATGAAGGAGTGAGGACTTGGGTTAAAAGCAGTGTTGGAGTAACAGATTAGATCACAGTTAGAGTAGGTCTGTGCCAGGGATCTTATGTAAGACTTTATCTCTTTGATCTGGTTATGGATGCATTGAGTCATGGGATAAAAGACCAATCCCCCGGGGCATACTTTTTGCTGATGGCATTGTGCTGTGTAGCACCAGAAAAATGGAAGTGGAAAGAAAGTTGAAAGAATGTAGAAGGGCTTTGGAAGATAGAGGGTTCAAGATAAACAGGAAGGAGACAGAATACATGAGGTTTAATGATGATCAGGAATCACAAGTTAGCATCTTCCGGGAGAGCTAATGAAAAGAGTGCATACATTTAAATATCTAGGATTAGTGGTAGCCCGAGATGGAAAATTAGATGCAGAGATAACCCATGGAGTGCAGTGTGGATGGAACAATTGGAAGAAGGTATCAGGAGTATTGTGTGATCAAAGAAATAAAGCAAATGCTAAACATAAGGTTTTTAAGACAGTGGAAAGACCAGCAATGATATATGGAGCTAAGACATGGGGTCAGTAAAGGGAGCACAGAAGAAGAATGTGGTAGAATTGAGAATGTTGAGATGGTTGTGTGAATTTACAAAAAAGGACAGAATAAGAAATGAGACATTCAGAGATAAAACAAAGTGGGAGAGATATCTAAGAAGGTACAGGAAAGTAAGTTGATGTGATGTGGAACTGTGATGAGAAGTAACAATTAATATGTGGTCAAAAGAATGAAGGGAATGGAGGTATAGGGGAAGATAAAGCGAGGGAGGCCAAAGCTGAGGTGGATGGATAAAGAAAAAGAAGATCTGGAGGAAAATCACTTGACTAGCAAGAAGGTGCAGGACGGAGCTGCTAGGAGAAGGCTGAACAAGCACTTTCACCCCACATAGAAGTGTGAAAAGGTGAAGAGGGGAGACAAAGAAGTAGTGTGTACCCTGGCTTTGAACTGAAATAAGCAACTTTAGTAAGAGTAAGAGAAAAATTTGACTCTTGTGCATTATTGGCTAAGAGACATATGCATTCTGTGGCTCATTCATTGATTTTCTGACACATAAAATTAAAGAAGGCTAAACCTAATCCCAGAAGCATCAGGAGTAGGGCAGGAACCAAATATTTTAGAATACAATCATACATACATCATTACATTTCTTATAAAAATAAACATATGACAGTAAAACTTGTTTGAGGCTGTAAAAAATAATATAAGAAGAAAAAGAGCAGCAGGATTGAGTGTTTGCTTTCTTGTTTCATTGTCCTAACTAAAGGGCATTGACATTTATCCTTAATGATGAAAGGTAGAAATGTTTTAGACAAACCTTTGTGAGGTCTTGAAATGCAAAAATAAATGACATGGCCCAAACCATTGTTTAAGGTTATTCTGTGATATGAAGATCATTTTGGATCTGACGTGACTATTTATAATTCATTAGTTTCATGTTTCTCTTTCTTAGGCATGCCGAGAGTCAGCAGAAGTATATGACAGAGAAAACCCTGTCCAAATGAAGCAAGCAAATGTTTATGAAGAGCCATTAGAAGGACAAACAAGCAAGGCTAGATTTTAATTTGCTTTTGTGATTGTACAAATGCTGATACTCAAGATGGTACACTTCAAGAAAAAGTCAGTGTTAGTCATTGATACTGTCTGAAGCTGTCTGTGCTTTCAGTAACTGGCCTTGCACCTTCATAACTTGTCATAACTCGTTCCATTTACTACTGAAAAAAATTGGGCATTTAATATGCAAAAAGACAGATTTCAAATATTCTGTGTGTCTGTGTGTTAGATTTATATATGCTATGTTGGAGTGTGTATGTATATATTTCTAGATCTATATATACATACAGATCATATACAGTATAAATATACAGCATGTATAAAATGTACACACATGCACACCACCAAAGTACAAAGAAAGTATAGAAAAAAAATTAGGATAAAATGGTTAAGAATAAAATGTTGTCTAAGAACTAACTTATGAATTTTAGGAGTTTTAAGTTCATCAGTATTTTAACGTTGACCTCTTTTTATTCTGCACAACTTGTAGTTTAAAACAAAAGAGAAACTTTTATTTGAAGGTGCTAAACAAGTCAAAGGAGACATGCCTGCCTTGTAGTAAAGTTGTAGCTTTTTTGGTAAAGTTCACTTTAATCAGTTTCAACATTTTGTGAATGTTGACTTTCTGACACAAGTCGTTTTAAATATAAGTGTGTTAATATCATTTCATTCAATTGTATTCAACAACTTATTTGAAAAATTTTATGTACAGATATGTAAAATAAAGAAATCTAAAACTTTGTTTCATATTCTATGTCTTGGTGGAGATCATTTCTGTAGGAAAGGCCTGGATGAGTGTGACTGGGTGAATTTGGGGTGACTGCAGTGTATCGCAGCTTTCAGATTAGTTTTTAAGACTCTTTATAAAATCACTTTGGGTCAGAAAACAAAAACAGCATTGGGAAGTAGTTGTACAATTTGCAAGAAAAACTGTGTACAGAAGAGGTGACGCGTGACTAATGGGGGTGGTTGCAATCCAGTAGAATTTCGCTAATTGGTGGTACAAGGAGCTAGGGGTCTTACATAGATTCATACATGTACCAAATGGTTTAGCATTGTGCCACTACTGCTGGCATGCCTGATTGCCAACAAACATCTTACTGATGAAAGGTTTAGGGACATACCAGGTGGATGTGGTCAAGCATTGTTGATCGATGACATTAAATTGCTTCACGGCTGATGTATCTAAAGAGGCAGCAGACAAGATTGGTTATTATAGGCAGTGGCATCCCAAGCTGAGATAGCTACACTTCTGGTAACATGCATGTCAAGAATGTTGGGCAGTATATGAAGACCAACTACTTGACTGCTGATGACTGATGTATGTGTGTTTAAGATCTGTAGTGGTTAAACAAGAGTCTAAAGATCTCAGTGATCATGGCAAGCCCAGGTTATTGGAATCATTCATTTGCACCCCTGCTCTAAGCACTCCAGCTTGGGTCAGTCATTATCCAACCCGCTATATCCTTACATAAAGGTCATGGGGGTCTGCTGGAGCCAATCCCAGCCAAGGAACAAATCCAGGGCAGGACACCTGCCCACCACAGTATTGTCAGACACAGATGTAAGAATTGAATCATTTCAACTGGGGTAAATTATCAAAAAAATAGTGAAAGAAATTACCGGATTGAGCCTCAGATTTAAGGGCTCAGTTTTGGTTAAATTTAACACACCCAGTAATAGAGCTGAAATAATGCAATTTTTAGCAGCAATAATTGAACCTGCAACTTGCACAAGTATTTGCATATATATTTTTAGTTTTAGGGGGTACAGTATAGTGGCATAGAAGCTGGCATTTGTGACAAAAATATTATAATAGACAATTTTGCCTGGGTATTTTAGATATTTATGCTGCTTACCATTAGGCCAGTTCTGAACTGTTAAATAGCCTCACATGAAATGCATGTGTTTGTGATGTAATCTGATTGTAATTAGCCTGTAACAATATAATGGTCCACAGAAGAGCCAAACTATTCTAAATACCATAACTGCTTTAGCATTGTTACTCTCACTGCACCTTCTTCTTCTTCTTTCAGCTGCTCCTGCTAGGGGTTGCCACATCGGATCATCGTTTTCCATATTACTCTCACTGCACCACTCAGAGTATTTATATCACTGTATCTGAGTGGGGAATCACAGCAGCAGCTGATCGGAAAGAGAATTATCGGTATACAGCATCAAGCACACGCTGCCTCAGTCATGCTGTCTATTGAACTGCTCTCATACGGCAAACACTTCAGAGCTTTTCATATACAGACCTCACATTTCAGAAGCAGTTTCATCACAAGAACTATAAACGCACAATCGGTCCATCAAGTGCTCCTTGTACAACACTTTGTACTTATAAGTACAATTACCCCACTGTAAACTTGCGATACAGTTCTAATACTGTACAACCTGAGCCACTTTATAAAGCGTGTATTTACAAATGATGACGATATAATTTTTAAGATGAAATGCAGCAAAATATGTTTATTATATTATACAGATAAAACTTTAACTTCATTTAAATAATCTATATGGTTAATAAATGTGAGGACACGGTGCTGCAGCGCTAGCAAGGAGCTGATGCTCCGTTCATGGATTGTTCCTGCCTCGCGCTTTATTCTTGCTGGGGCTGGTGCGACACTGGAAGGATAGATGGATAGAATAATTAAACATGTACTACGAAGATATTTCAATGTTCCTTAAAAGTTTTGAATGAATCTGCGTTCTCAGCTTACAGATGGCTTAACGTCTATTACAGAGCTGATTGTGTGGCGATTGGGTATTTGGAGAAAGAAAAGGAAGGACAAATTGGGGTTAGTACGTTTCAAAGAGACAGTACTGCTGCAATAAATTATTTCATCGAAGGTAGCACACAGCGCAGCAAGCATCTTGCAGGGGGGCAGGAACAATCTCTGGATGGGGCGCCAGTTCATCACTATCACTGCGCCATCATGTTCCCATGTTTAATACATGCTTTAATTGATATGATATGAATACTGAAATGATATCATCTCAGTATTTAAATTACTCAGAGAACTGTAATATCTCGAATGTAATGGATTCTGTGTCCAGGCAGGAGAACTGAAAGCCCAGAAGCACATAGTGATTCACACACTAGAGCACATAGAAGATCAAATGCAAAACAAAGCATTTAGGCCTTGTTCACATGGGCGTTAAAATCGAGCGTTTTTGCGTTCGTTGTGTCCGGTGAGCGCGGATCAAGCACCGATTGTTTTCTACACGTAGGAGTCAATGAGAGTGTTCACACGGGCTTTGGTGACGTGCGTTTGTCTTTGGCTGCGCGTTTATACGGCATCAAAAAAACGTTGCATGCAGCATTTTCTTGGTGTTCAAAACCCAACGAACGCAAGGAAACCGCTTCTAGTTCGTTTTCTGCGCGTTTATTTTACGCTTCGGAGGAGCTAGCATTTCAGTGCCTAACACCGGTGTAAGCGCACACTCGACTACTGTTTCCTTACCTCAAAGTGACAAGTAGTCTCTCTTCGGGGCTAACACCAAGTCGCATATTGGTTGATCGGCGTGTAATGTGGCATTGCACCAGCTGCAACAGACAATCAAAAGTGGAAACCGACATCCGACAGTAATTAAAAAATCTTGCGCGGAAATTTTCGCATTTCTTCATAAAGCACAAAAAAAACTTCCTTTAACCCGACGTTGTGCAGTCAGAGGATGAACCCAGTAGTGGCGGCGATTTTTTCTCTCCCTACGTCGCCGTATTACGAGTATTTTTAAAACAAGAAGATTAATATCTAACATAGCAAAATGGTCCATTTTGAAAGGAGGCACCTCAAATAAAACGACAAGAGCTTTCATATCCAGTTCCCAACACTGCCTCCACAGGTTAACACACAAACTACAATTTGGGCTGCAGGCTGGCGTTAGACAGAGACAAACGAACGCCGGTGTAGAAGGCAATCGATCGCCACCACAAAATGCAACATAAACGTCTAGGACGTTCAGAGCAAGTTCGTTTATCCAAAAACTTAACGCCCGTGTGAACAAGGCCTTAATGTGCTACTTTAGTTACAATGGGATCTGAGAAACTAGTAAATGAAACGATTTTAAGATGAACTTTATGATGTTCTACTTTAATGACAAGATAAATCATGTGATTAAAGTGGAAATTTCGAGATTAAAGTTGACATTTCGAGAATTTTTCCCACTGTGACCCTATTTTTTTCCCTTTTCTCTGTACCCTAATAACACCTAATAACAATATGACACTCAGACGGTGGGCTACAACTTGCCTTTTCACAGCGACTTTGATATCTGACAACTTCTTTTTTTATTTCGGGCACTGTGCGACTTTGTGAACTTGAGCTTTCGAGTTTCTCCGACACGCTATGTCACTCGATCAGCTTCCCTTTGTTGTTTATACCACTGTTTAAACCAACAAATAGTAAGTTTTTCCTTACCTACATTTGGTATTCACTGAAATTCTTCTATTTCCCCCCCTGCTTTTGCCATTGTCTCTTCACAGAACGCTAAGCTTTAGGGCTATAAATATTGATTTGTATATTCAAAGAAGGCCTAATTCTGGGAGATGTTGTGGAGCGGCAGTAGGCACGTGCGCATGCACTTGCGTTACTTTTCTGACCTGGATTTATGGAGCAGAAGAATGTGGAAGATGGCGAACGCACAGATTTTTTTGTGTATACGAACATTTCCACTTTTGTCTGTACGGCATGTTTTAGTGTGAATTCTAAGCACGGCGTTATGCATGAGGCCCTAGGCCTGGACAGTTCCATGGTTCATCAGAGAGGCAAAAGATATATATTTTAAAGTAACGTACGGTTTAATGACAATGATAAAAGCAAATACTAACAAAATGCACCAAAGAAATCATACCATTCTAATTATAATAAAATAATATATAATAAATAAATTATAATAAAATTATAAAAGAAAGTCTGACAAATCAGAAACCTTGTTATGGCCATTACTGTGACTACATGATGGCTAGAAAGATCAATGGTGACATACAAAGCACAATGAATGAAAAAGGAGAAGAAAAGGCTGAAATTAACAAAAACAGCATTAAATGAACGGCAGAAAACTGAAACTGAATGTATTCCCAGTTGTGATTAACTCACAGCGATGACACTGCGCTTTTCTTGTGGCTTTCAAGTGTTCTCATTAAAAAGCTCCTTATTAAATTAACAGATAACAAAAAAAACAAACTGTTCACAAACATGCCAAGGACACAGGGGGTTTCTACCCTGGTGGAACTGAAACCAAATGCTGGGTACCCAGGACACCTTTTTTTATCCTGTGCCTGGACTGCCCCCCAGAAACACTTACGTGTGTCTGTGTGTAGATCGGTGATGATGTCGTTTCTTTCTTTTAAGTGAAAGCTACGTTCAGCAAGTGACAGGTTTTTTTTTTGTGGCATTCACTCAGATGGTGTGAAGAGGTAAGATGTTGCAGAAACCACGATCTTTTGTGCCTGTGACCACATCCACCCGACAGGGCCCGGGGCGAGATACTGGAGGAACTTTCAGAGCTCTGCTGTGTCAGCAGTGAGATGGTGGAAGATACGCATTGTAACCAACCGCTCTCTGTTTCACCCACTTGGCTACCTCTCATTTTCCTTCCTTCTTGCCAGGAAAGCTGAGAAATAGTTAATGTGAAAATCAGTGTGTCAACATGCTGGAAAATCTTACCCTTTTGTTTGCTTTCAGGATTTGGTCGAGTCTCACTGCACTCAGTGAAGACTTGTCTGAAGGGCATTTCCACCTGGGCTGCATGGTGCCATGACCATTTTGTTGCTGTTATTCTTTTTCAGTAAGATGACCAAACAGGAGCATGTGGGTACAAGGGCTGGCACCGTAACATAAGGCACTGTTACCTAAATCAAGATTAGAGCAGGTCTGGTGCATCCTTCAACCAGTTCTTTAAACCTGCTGGTCAAGTGAACCTCAACTCAGCAGGGCCAATCGCACACATCGGAACAAAGAATGACGTTTGTGAGGAAGAAGTGGTAGCTTTACTTGTCTTAGGGACTATACAGTGTGACTCAGATCTCATGATGTCATAAAACTAACACAGCACTTTTGTTATCAACATGGCACATGTTTGAATGTAGGCACATGAATGTCCATTTCATAAGCCTATCCTTGCAGCACTCGACACATCCTTGGTTAGTTACAGGGCCTTCCCAGTATCATAGTGAGCTTTGATGGGTTAAGAATTGGGCTCTGGCCATAGACACGAGAAGACAGTGACAGTAAACAGGCTGGGGATGGCATGGTAGGCCTGCGTTTAACACTGCTGGCATGTAGCCTCAAAGTCCGGAGTGGTTCTAAATTGACCACCTAAAGGTGAGACTGCTTTGTGATGTCCTCTATTTAGGAAGGTTTCTGCCTTGCACATAATACCATCAGGATAAAAATGCAAGTCTAGCCTTGGGAAATGAAAGGATGAAATATGCAAGTAAATAAAACAATAACACATTAAATAAAAAGGCACAGCATTTGGGTGCAAGGCAGAAATGAACCTTTGCTGGGCTTAAATTCACATGCTGGGCCAACTCAAACCCACTAATTAAAACTTGAAACTTGACAATCTGCTTCCTTTATCGAAGGAAACAAACTACTGTACATCTGGCTGGGCTAAGTGATTTGCTCGGGAACACTCAGCGAGTCACGGCAGGGAAGATGACCTGGAAACCTTAGGGTTTAAAAGCTCCGTGCTACAGCCACTACAACCTTAATTTGAATGCCTTGTTAATGTAGTGAGAAGCCAAGTCTAGCTGATAAAAGCTACACAGACACATGGAGAGCATGCAAAATATGCACAAATACGGCAATCAGGCTGAGAATCCAACACAGTGCCACTGATGCAATGGCACTAAATCCTGTGTAGGCCAGAACAAGTCAACAAATCAGGTATATGGCGCATCTCATCTCAAAACTAATCCAGCTAGCACTCTTAATGGTCAACATGGGCAAATGACTTGAACCCAGACGAATGACCAACAAAGCTTGTAAAGCAAGGCAGTATGACAAAATCGGGAATTGCTCAGGGGGATTTCTTTTATACAGAGTTTCCAGTTTATTAAGTATACCCCTTCTTCCATCTAATTCTACACCCCACCAGAATAAATTAGGCAGACCAAAACTTCTAGCATCAGCTAGTGTTTAATGTGAGCATTGAAATGGGGAAAATGAAGAAGTTTGTGATATTCTCTTTGGCATGAGAGTTACCATTAGGTGAGCACATTCTAGCATCTCCCAAACAGCAGCTGTCATCAGCTTTTCACATCACCAGTTAAATGGTTTATCAAGAATTGTATGAACGACTAGTAACAGGTGATCCTGTATACAAAGCAAAACGCACAATGAGGCAGGCGACATTCCTGACATTTTCCTTTAGAATTCTCTGATATAATTCAGAATTCATTGTTCCATCAATGAAGGCAAGTCGTCCTGGCCCAGATGCAGCAAAACAGGCCCAAACCATGATACTACCACCACCATGTTTCACAGATGGGATAAGGTTCTTATGCTGGAATGCAGTGTTTTCCTTTTTCTAAACATAACGCTTTTCATTTAAACCAAAAAGTTCTATTTTGGTCTCATCCGTCCACAAAACATTTTTCCAATTTTTTTTTTGGAGAGCAGTGGCTTTCTCCTTGCAACCCTGCCATGCACACCATTGTTGTTCAGTGTTCTCCTGATGGTGGACTCATGAACATGAACATTAGCCAATGTGAGAGAGGCCTTCATTTGCTTAGAAGTTACCCTGGGGTCCTTTGTGACCTCGCCGACTATTACACACCTTGTTCTTGGAGTGATCTTTGTTGGTCGACCACTCCTGGGGAGGGTAACAATGGTCTTGAATTTCCTCCATTTGTACACAATCTGTCTGACTGTGGATTGGTGGAGTCCAAACTCTTTAGAGATGGTTTTGTAACTTTTTGCAGCCTGATAAGCATCACCAACTCTTTTTCTGCAGTCCTCAGAAATCTCCTTTATTTGTGCCATGATACACTTCCACAAACATGTGTTGTGAAAAGCAGACTTTGATAGATCCCTGTTCTTTAAATAACACAGGGTGCCCACTCACACCTGATTGTCATCCCATTGATTGAAAACACCTGACTCGAATTTCACCTTCAAACTAACTGCTAATCCTAGAGGTTCACATACTTTTGCCAGTCACAAATATGTAATATTCAATCATTTTCCTCAATAAATAAATGACCAAGTATAATATTTTTGTCTCATTTGCTTAAATGGTTTCTCTTTATCTACATTTGGGACTTGAGTGAAAATCTGATGATGTTTAAGGTCATATTTATTTAGAAATATAGAAAATTCTAAGGGGTTCACAAACTTTCAAGCACAACTGTAGCAGTGGCCTTAACACTGACCACTGTGGGACACCACTCTTATTATTACCCAATTCTGATACGGTTCCTTGCACTATCACCCCCTGCTTCCTGTGTCTGAGACAATTTTACACCCATCTACAAACAACACCCTAGAAAAAAGTTGCTTGGTCAAACAAATCCACATTCCTACTACATCTTGCTGATGGAAACATCACAATTTGGCACAAGCAACATTTCCATGGATCCTAGTTCCTGTCCAGAGCGCATTCTGGGAGTTTGTATATTCCACACTCTTCTCCTACACTGGCTTACAATTTTCTTTAAAAATCCAAAAACATATGCTTAGGCTGAATGGTGTCTCTAAATGAATGTGTGGCTCCATGATGGACTGGTAGCATGTGCAGTGATGGCTGTTTGATTGTCTCTCATTGCTGCTGGTACAGGCTCTTTCTCCTTGCTAGACAGAGGGATTTCAGAGAACCTGGCAGGTAGACTTGTTGAAGAATTTTATTTATTATAACCTGTCAATATCTTCAAAGGAACTTGGTCTTCAAATAAGGAGCTGCTTGAAGAAGACTTACAGTAGGTGTTTCTAAACATACTCAGCTCTGATTTCAGGAAGACAATGGGAGCTTAGTATTATAGAACTTAATATATTCTGGATTTTAAACTCCGTAATTTTCTAATTTTAAATTTGCAAGCAATATGACAAAAATGTGCAAGGAAAGCTTAATGTCAAGCTAGATTGTCAATCTTAACAAGAAAAACAGCATATCCTGCCCATTTCTGTTTCATTGTATTATATTGTCCAAGTTTATTTTGTCACAGCACAGACATTTACTTTGTTTCACTTAGGTGGGCATCAGAACTGGCATAGGAAAATCTTGGAAAGAAGAGCTGCATTAGTTTGTGTAATCAGAGACTGGGTAGGAGTGTGAGAGAACTAGACAGGCAAACAACAGGGCAACTGTGGTGGACTTAGATAAATTTTATAATGCCTTTTATTATCTACTCATTGTTATGGAGACTTATATTTATTTTAATTTATGGAGAGCCTTCAACTATCCATCTATCCATTTATTAAAAAACTTTTCTTAACTATTTTATATAGTGCCTTTTAAATGCATCTGTTTATTGTAATCTATGTAGCTCATTTTATTAGAGATCAATTTTATTTAAAGCACCCTTAAAATCTGTCCAGAGTTTACATATAGATATGAAAGGCATGATAGATAGATAGATAGATAGATAGATAGATAGATAGATAGATAGATAGATAGATAGATAGATAGATAGATAGATAGATAGATAGTGTGGTACCCCGGCCAGGATGCCCAGGAGGACCGGAGGAGGGCTTGTGCCTCTTCCAGACCATGAGGGGGCATGCGCCCTGGTTATGTTGGGGGCCTCGGGTGAAGGGCTTGGAAGCCCAGCCCTGTAGGGACCCGTGGCCACAGTGCCTGAATATCCCGGGAGCCCAGCACTTCCGCCACACCAGGAAGTGCTGGTGGGAAGACGACAGGGGACACCCGGACGGCTTCCGGGTGCGCAGCCGGCACTTCCGCCACACTGGGGCGTGGCTACGGAGGAATGCCGGGAAGCAGCTGGACCCCATCCGGGTTCCCATTTAAGGGACCGCCTCCCTCCAGTCATCGGCAGAAGTTGGGTGGAAGAGGACGGAGCTGGAGGGAGGACTAGAGGCGGCCAGGAGAAAGGCAGTGGAACTGTGTGGCCTGGACATTGGGGGAATCGATGCTGGAGGCACTGGGGTTTGTGAGTGCACAAAAACTTGTAAATATTTGTAAATATGTGTGTTGGGTGAAATATGATGTCCATCTGTGTGTGTCTGGGCCAGCGTCCACAATAGATAGATAGATAGATAGATAGATCTATCTAAGTATATAAAGGTATGAAACATTTTACAATAAAATGAAAGAGAGTTAGCTTGTATTGTTTACAAGAGGAAAACTGTGAGCTGATACTATGCAAAAGCACAGGGTGCCACCAAGCCTAGCAGGTCAGTCTTTGGAGTGTCAAAACAAGCTGTAGTAATGAAACTAAAGCTATGCATATATGAGGAGACCATGCAAAGTCCACACAAACAACAACAAGGGCAGTATTCAGCCTGTGGTAGCTGTAAATGGTGAACTACATCACTATTCCCACCTCAGTAACTCAATCAATCGTCATATTTGATGGAGTATTACGTAAGGATGTTTGGGCAGGATTCATGTATTTGATAATGGAGCAGATGAACAGAGCTCAAAATCTCACTTTCTAATGCAGAGTTCACGTTTAAATTCAAATAAGTAAAACTGTGCATAACACTGCCATTCAAGTTGAAGTTCTTTGCTTCAGGCCGCTTTTTAGCAGTGGTTTGACCTCAAACCATTAGACTAAACATACAGTGCAGTGTGACCTATTGTTTTAAGCTTTGGACTGCAAATCACAAACTTGTTGGTTGAACCTACTGTATCTCTGATACTGTGTAATGCAAAATCTAATTACTTCATTTTTGTTTTTCCAGTTGTAAAAAATATTAATTATATACTGTAATTTGGCTTTCCTTAAAATAGTTGTAGCATTATGATATTTTTACAAGCAGACAAAAGAAAAAATCCACAGCTCTGAGTGGCAGGGAGCTTGTGGTGTTATTCCTTTTAAAATTCAAATTCATGTAAGTGAGGGGAAGCCCCAAAGTGGCACAGTGACACAAACACAGTAAGTGTGATGCCACTCTGCTACTCTTTAGTCAGCTGGGTTTCACCTGTTTATTTGCTTTTAGCCCTCTTCTTAAGAAGCTAAAAAAAAAAAAACAGCATTGAGATTTGGGCATTTTGATGTACTCATGCAGGGAAAGATCTTTGACTTTGTGTCTGTGATCCTCGGCTCAGCTGCGTGCCACTTCTTACAATCAATTTGAAGGGCTGCTTTCTGTGTTTGATGCCATCTCTGTGTGTTTGAGCAATCCTGCTTGGCATCAGTTGTCAGCAATGCTTCTAACATTAAAAAGCAAACAAACAGACTCTCTTTTATATAGTGCCTTCTATCCCATACATAGCACAAAGCTTCAGTAGAAGAGCTGTGGAAAAGAGGTTCCTTTCATTTTTGGGCTTCTATTCCTTGAAACTCTCAGCAAAGTCTATTTGCGACACTTCCTCAAAAGTGACATTTCAAAGTAAGTCAGAGAGTTCCCCTTCTTTCTAGAACTGATCTTTGAATGAGACAAAAATATTATACTTGATCATTTATTTATTGAGGAAAATGATTGAATATTACATATTTGTGACTGGCAAAAGCATGTGAACCTCTAGGATTAGCAGTTAGTTTGAAGGTGAAATTCGAGTCAGGTGTTTTCAATCAATGGGATGACAATCAGGTGTGAGTGGGCACCCTGTGTTATTTAAAGAACAGGGATCTATCAAAGTCTGCTCTTCACAACACATGTTTGTGGAAGTGTATCATGGCACGAACAAAGGAGATTTCTGAGGACCTCAGAAAAAGAGTTGTTGGTGCTCATCAGGCTGGAAAAGGTTACAAAACCATCTCTAAAGAGTTTGGACTCCACCAATCCACAGTCAGACAGATTGTGTACAAATGGAGGAAATTCAAGACCATTATAACCCTCCCCGGGAGTGGTCGACCAACAAAGATCACTCCAAGAGCAAGGCGTGTAATAGTCGGCGAGGTCACAAAGGTCCCCAGGGTAACTTCTAAGCAACTGAAGGCCTCTCTCACATTGGCTAATATTCATGAGTCCACCATCAGGAGAACACTGAACAACAATGGTGTGCAGGGCAGGGTTGCAAGGAGAAAGCCACTGCTCTCCAAAAAAAACATTGCTGCTTGTCTGCAGTTTACTAAAGATCACGTGGACAGACCAGAAGGATATTGGAAGAATGTTTTGTGGACAGATGAGACCAAAATAGAACTTTTTGGTTTAAATGAAAAGCGTTATGTTTGGTGAGAGAAAAACACTGCATTCCAGCATAAGAACCTTATCCCATCTGTGCAACCTGGTGGTGGTACTATCATGGTTTGGGCCTGTTTTGCTGCATCTGAGCCAGGATGGCTTGCCTTCATTGATGGAACAATGAATTCTGAATTATATCAGAGAATTCTAAAGGAAAATGTCAGGACATCTGTCCATGAACTGAATCTCAAGAATCTAAAGGTGGGTCATGCAGCAAGACAACGACCCTAAGCACACAAGTCATTCTACCAAAGAATAGTTAGAGAAGAATAAATTTGATGTTTTGAAATGGCCAAGTCAAAGTCCTGACCTTAATCCAATCAAAATGTTGTGGAAGGACCTGAAGCGAGCAGTTAATGTGAAGAAACCCATGACATCCCAGAGTTGAAGTTGTTCTGTACGGAGGAATGGGCTAAAATTCCTCCAAGCCGGTGTGCAGGAATGATCAAAAGTTACTGGAAACATTTAGTTGTAGTTATTGCTGCAAAGGGGGGTCACACCAGATACTGAAAGCAAAGGTTTACATACTTTTGCCACTCACAAATATGTAATATTCGATAATTTTCCTTAATAAATAAGTGACCAAGTATAATATTTTTGTCTCATTTGTTTAACTGGTTTCTCTTTATCTACTTTTAGGACTTGAGTGAAAATCTGATGATGTTTTAGGTCATATTTATGCAGAAATATAGAAAATTCTAAAGGGTTCACAAACTTTCAAGCACAACTGTAGACAGTGTGGTCTATGGCCGGCTTGTCATCCCGGCCAATACCCCCAGGTCGCCAGATGGAGCTCTCCCTCCAGCATGGAGGTGCCCCGGATACCAGCATGGAATCATGGACGATGAAGGTTTCCTTTACAGCCCTGCTGGATTCCACAGGGGCCAACAAATGATGCTGCAGGGAGGCCCAGAGACTCGTTTGTGCCCCATAACCCAGAAGTATGTCATAGGCAAAGCGACAGTGAAAGTGACGTACTTTTGGGATGAACAAGAGGACTTTTTAGCTGACCCGGAAGTGATAAGGAGTCACATGGATTGAAGGATGAGAAACACTTCCAGGTCAGGGACTATAACAGGACTGTGAGAGATCCCAGACAACGAGCTGAGGGTGGCAATGCGTCTGGGAGTGGTGGAGAGTTGATTATTGATTTATTGTTGTGATTAATGAGTATTGTGGAGAGGAGGGTGCTTTGTGCACTATTGATTAATAAAAAGTCAACTTATTGGACTTATCTGGTGTCTGGCGTATAGTCTGGGGGTTCAAGGGAGCGATAGCGCCCCCTTTCTGTCACAATAGATAGATAGATAGATAGATAGATAGATAGATAGATAGATAGATAGATAGATAGATAGATCTCTTCTAATCCTTCCTGACTGATTCTTCCTTAGTTTTGCATTTTGCTAGTGTCCTTGTCACAACTGGTGGCATAATGCAGTACCCACAACTAATTCAGGTTGCACAGGTACTCCATCTCATCCAAGATGGCACATCCATACGTGCCATCGCAAGATGGTTTGTTCTCCCAGCACAGTCTCAAAAGCATGGAGGGGAGTCAGGCTGTTACAGGAGGATAGCTTGACAAGGTCATGGAAGGACATTAACCCAGCAACAGGACTGGTACCTGCTTCTTTGTGCGAGACGGAACAGGAGGAGCACTGCCACAGTCTGCCACAAAGACTTGGAGAATGATGTCAGACTATTGAGAACAATTTCATAAATACACAGGAAGTCCATTAGAAGCAAAACCAGTTCAAAGTAATGCCCAATGACCCAGCTACAGTCCTAGAATTGTGCAATCAAATGTGACCTTCAATAGCATGAAAAAAAGTTAAACCTGTAATTGCGAAGACAGTTCAGGCATTAATAATATTGTTTAAAACTAAGTGAAGGCTGTTTTAGTGCTCTGATGGGGGTCAATGCAAGACCAACACTTTTCATACAAAGTGTGCTTATTAGATTGACAAAAGAGCTAAAACATTATAATTTTCCCTTATATTTTGGAAACTAATGGAAATATAGGATTAAAGTGGGCCCTGTCCTCCTGGATGATCTTTGCATTATGAATTTTCCCATCACTTAAGTTGGTAGCTCTCGGCCAGAAACGCTTCTAGAATAATGTTAAACCTGTAATGGTGGAGGCAGTTCAGGCATTAATGATATTGTATAAAAGTAAGTGAAGGCTGTTTTAGTGCATTGATGGGGGAACTGGGGGTGCTCAAAGCAAGAACAAAAGATTGTGCTTATTGCATTGACAAATGGATAATTTGATGTTAGTTTCTAATTATTAAGGACACTGGAATCAAAGTATGATTTTTTAGTAAAGATCTAACTATGGACTATTTAGGAGATGTGAATCTCCAGGCAGAGGAGCACCTTCAGTGACAGACTTTTGTCACTGTCCTGCTCCACTGACAGACTGAGGAGATCGTTCCTCCCCCACACTATGTGACTCTTCAATTCCACCCGGGGGAGTAAATGCTAACATTACTCAAATTATTATCTGCTTTTACATGCATTTTTATTACTCTTTAATTTAATATCGTTTTTTTTGTTTGTTTGTTTTTGTATCAGTATACTGCTGCTGGATTATGTGAATTTCCCCTTGGGATTGATAAAGTATTATCTATCTATCTATCTATCTGTCTAGTGTGTTTTTCAATCAAGCATTTGAAGTCTGAGGGACAAACAAATGTAATTTAATTTAAAACTTACTAAGATGTGGTGAATGAAGTGTGATGTGTTACTGTCGACGGTAGGAGACCTGGAGGCTGTCCATTGTGCAATGTTCTTCTTTATGCTATGAAGTGACTTATAAAAGTGATTGTTATAAATGGTGGTATACAAAAGAAATATTCCCTGGAATACTAAACATTGATGAATGTTTTTCACTCAGTCAGCCTTATTCCAACCTGCTATATCCTAACACAGGGTCACGGGGGTCTGCTGGAGCCAATCTCAGCCAACACAGGGCATAAGGCAGGAACAAACCCCAGACAGGGTGCCAGCCCACCACAGGGCACACACACACACAGACACACACCCACACACCAAGCACACACTAGGGACAATTTAGGACCACCAATGCACCTAACCTGCATGTCTATGGACTGTGGGAGGAAACCGGAGCACCCTTAGGAAACCTATGCAGTCACGGGGAGAACATGCAAACTCCACCTGGGAAGCAAACCCAGGTCTCCTTACTGTGAGGCAGCAGCACTACCCACTGCGCCACCATGCCGCCCATGTTTTTCAGTTACTACAAATTTTAAACACATTTAATTTCTGATAATAATTATTAATAACGATTACTGTATTTAAATCAGATTTTTTTGCTAATAGCCTAGCAATGGCTACATTAAAGAAACCAGGGAAAGCTCCACTTGACGGAAATGTATTAATTATATTCATTATTTACTATATAGCTATTGCAAGCTGGTGGTATGGTGGTTAGCACTACTACCTTGGAGTACTTGGTTCAAATCCCAGGCCCAAACACATATTATGTGACATTCAAAACTTTTACCTTTGTCTGTGTCAACTGTCCCTATATAAACTACGCTTATCTTCCCACATTTCAAAGAGTGTGCCATCCTGAACTACATAAGCAGGTTAGAAAAACTCCTCTGAGGGATTTTTACAACATTTATGTAGGGACCCTATTAACTGGTACCAAGTTACAAAAATAAACTTAAACGTCCCTCACACACATAGAGAAATACAGTCTAAAAAAACCCATTAATGTCAACTATTAAAATACTTCATTTTTTTAAGTTTACAATTTTAGCTTAAGAAAAAAAATCCAGTTATAAATAGTAAACAAACAAAAGTGAAAGTAAATGAGGTGTGAATGGCCATGAGTTGCTTAAAACTCAGTAGATGAAATGCATTATGTTTTGTTACCTGGAAGGCAAAAGACATTTCTTAGCAGAGAAACCAGTAATTTTGAAAAGAAATTAATATGGAAACAAATGAATTTGTTATTTATGAATAGCCAACCAGACAAATGTCTCTGGTTACTCATCTGACATTTTCACTTAATGAAAAAAAAAATCCAACTTTGTAAAAATTGGTTGACATTTTATATGTGGTGCCCCTAATGACTTCACACTTACATGGTAAAGGATATTTTATGCTGCATTGATTATCTGAAAAGAAGGAATTAATATGTAGCAATTACTAATTATATTAACTGTCATTTTTCCAAAGAAATGGCTTACTGCTAGATATATATATTAAAATGAAGACAAGTTTCTGAGATACCAAGATTAATGGACAATGCCTGGCGATCCTGACTAATGATCAGCTTAAATTTTCTTATTTTACCCACATAACAAACTTCAAGTCAGGATTAAAGCAGAAGGGAGAGCCATAGTCATCAGGTCAATGTCTGCAGGGCAACTCTATGGACAGTTTGTCATAAAAAAGATTAAACCAGCCCATAATGATTCCACTCAACATCTATATTTTAAAGTCCATTTTAGCTGTTTTTCATGTAACAAAGTCTGACAATGCAACATAAACACAATGTGATACAAAGGATAATTTGTATCTTCAGCAGTTTAATAGTAAATATCAGCTTAGATAATAATGAATCCCATACTTATTCCATTCAAATGAACATTTTTATTTTATATTTCACTGTATTTTTTAATCTGATTGACTTTTTTATATTTAATTGTTACAAAGATAGTCAATAAAATTTTCAATTCAGGATTATATAATGTACCTCTTAAATAAAATGATATAATCACAAAGAAATTTTGATTACACATGGGAGTACGACATAGCAAGCACACTCGGAAAACTTTCAAAATTATTATTTGCAGCATGTTTACATTTAGTCGTCCGTTAATTCTCTCGTCTTACAAGGCTCAGCAGTGGAGGAATGGCTTTCTAAGCCCCGGGCATGCTAAGAGTATAGTTGTTCCTGCTAGACTTGTCCTTTGAAAATTGTTCTGAACCTAAAATCGAGATGAAACGTAATGAAAATTTGACAAACTATGCAAAGCCTATCCAAAGCAAAGATGGAGGGACCCACTCAGGAGCCATGATATCTGTTGAAGTGTGTTTGGAGCTGCAGGGACTCACACAGCAGAGTTGATTCACACCAAAAACGTTACAAGAAGCTACAATGTCAGATCATCAATTCAAAGTTTTACAATTAAACATACAAAACCTCAATATTGATAACTGGCTCTTCAAAGGCACTGAAAAAGCACAAAGAAATGGACTAAGTTCTGCTGGACTCCTGTCTAAAATCAAACCTCTCTGTCTTTTCTTTCTGTTAATTAGATGGCTCACTGGAGGGGACCCCAAGTATGGCTGAAGAAATTCAAAGCATACTGTTAGGTGATGAGCTGCTGGACTTTGTGCTGGTGAACTCAACTAAATAAATAAAAAAAAAAAATAAACAAACAAAAAACTTTGTGCACATTAGCCCAACAACTCTTTAAATATATGGTCTTCTTAAAAGCATGGAATAGTGCCCCTCACTGAGTCCTTAGGCCTGCAGAAAGACTCCAACACATGCATGAAGAGTGGGCAATGTACCTAATGCACCTAAAATCTGGAATAGCCTGCCAATAGGAATTCACCAGGCTAATACAGTGGAGCTAAAAACTCATTATTTTAACATGGCCTTCTCATAACTTCATTTTAATGTAATCCTGATATTTTGTATATTCAATTTATTATCATAACTATTCATGGTGACTCTAAAATCCGTACTAACCCCTACTCTCTCTTCTGTTTCTTTTCCCGGTTTTCTGTGGTGGCGATCTGCGCCACCACCACCTAATCAAAGAACCATGATGTTCCTACATTGATGGATTAAAAGCCGGAAGTCTACATGACCATCATCATCTAGTCCTTCCATGAGAACCCTAAATACAAAGAGGACTGTTTCATTTATGTTTGGTAGGATGCCCAGAGGGGGCTGGGCAGTCTCATGGTCTGTAAACCCTGCAGATTTTATTTTTTCTCTCTCCAGCCGTCTAGAGTTTTTTTGTTTTTTCTGTCCTCCCTGGCCATCTGACCTTACTCTTATTCTATGTTAATTAATGTTGACTTATTTTAATTCTGACTTTGTCTTTTTTTTTCTCTTTTCTTCATCAAGTAAAGCACTTTGAGCTACATTATTTGTATGAAAATGTGCTATATAAATAAATGTTGTTGTTGTTGTTGGAGGGCACCAGCCATAAGGGAGAGCCTGCCTAATGTGAATCCAACTAGTGAACTGGTATTGCATTACTTTGTTAGTGATTTACTGAACATAACAATAGCCATGTTCAAACATAACAGTGCTCCTTTCAAATACCTTAGGTCAGTTGTCAGTAATTCACTTTGTAGTCTTGTTATCTGATCTAAGGCCATATATTCCAGCCACTCAAATAAAAAGAAGTATTCATATGTCAGAAGAACAGGACATCAGCTGGATCAATGCAAGAAATGCATGCGGGTAGCAAAGATTTCCTTAAAGCAGTTAGCAAATGTTCTACTTTAGAATGCTATCAACTGCCAGCTCCAGGGAAACTTCTACCACTTTAAAAGGAAGATCAAGGACCTGAAGTCAGGGCATTTTTCAGCAAACTCTACCTGAAGGGGGGTACCCCAAAATAAAGCCTTGTTATTCAAAAAATAAAGGCAGCACTTTTTCACTTAATCCTAACAGACAACTTCTCGATTGTGGTAGAATTTGTATTTGTGTCAAATTTAAAAATTCTTATACACAGAAACTACTAGTAAACTAGAAAAAAATAGGCACTCGGAATCATATTATATAAATTGTATACACATAATGCCATGGTGGTCTTTTGACCTACCGAGGCGTTCTCAGACATGTCAACTGTACCTGTGTAACATTTCACGTTGATAACACAAAGAAATAAATAGTTACCATGGGTGCCCAATCTCCTATCCAAAACCTCTCCAAACAGGGATCTAGGTTTAGAACAATTTTATTGCACATAAAACACTGAATTATATAAAAGCTCCTCTAATACACTCTTACACCCATATACAGTGGTGTGAAAAACTATTTGCCCCCTTCCTGATTTCTTATTCTTTTGCATGTTTGTCACACAAAATGTTTCTGATCATCAAACACATTTAACCATTAGTCAAATATAACACAAGTAAACACAAAATGCAGTTTTTAAATGATGGTTTTTATTGTTTAGGGAGAAAAAAAATCCAAACCTACATGGCCCTGTGTGAAAAAGTAATTGCCCCCTTGTTAAAACCTGAGTTCAATTTCCGTAGCCACCCCCAGGCCTGATTACTGCCACACCTGTTTCAATCAAGAAATCACTTAAATAGGAGCTGCCTGACACAGAGAAGTAGACCAAAATCACCTCAAAAGCTAGACATCATGCCAAGATCCAAAGAAATTCAGGAACAAATGAGAACAGAAATAATTGAGATCTATCAGTCTGGTAAAGGTTATAAAGCCATTTCTAAAGCTTTGGGACTCCAGCGAACCACAGTGAGAGCCATTATCCACAAATGGCAAAAACATGGAACAGTGGTGAACCTTCCCAGGAGTGGCCGGCCGACCAAAATTACCCCAAGAGCGCAGAGACGACTCATCCGAGAGGGCACAAAGACCCCAGGACAACGTCTAAAGAACTGCAGGCCTCACTTGCCTCAATTAAGGTCAGTGTTCACGACTCCACCATAAGAAAGAGACTGGGCAAAAACGGCCTGCATGGCAGATTTCCAAGACGCAAACCACTGTTAAGCAAAAAGAACATTAGGGCTCGTCTCAATTTTGCTAAGAAACATCTCAATGATTGCCAAGACTTTTGGGAAAATACCTTGTGGACTGATGAGACAAAAGTTGAACTTTTGGAAGGCAAATGTCCGTTACATCTGGCGTAAAAGGAACACAGCATTTCAGAAAAAGAACATCATACCAACAGTAAAATATGGTGGTGGTAGTGTGATGGTCTGGGGTTGTTTTGCTGCTTCAGGACCTGGAAGGCTTGCTGTGATAGATGGAACCATGAATTCTACTGTCTACCAAAAATCCTGAAGGAGAATGTCCGCCATCTGTTCGTCAACTCAAGCTGAAGCGATCTTGGGTGCTGCAACAGGACAATGACCCAAAACACACCAGCAAATCCACCTCTGAATGGCTGAAGAAAAACAAAATGAAGACTTTGGAGTGGCCTAGTCAAAGTCCTGACCTGAATCCAATTGAGATGCTATGGCATGACCTTAAAAAGGCGGTTCATGCTAGAAAACCCTCAAATAAAGCTGAATTACAACAATTCTGCAAAGATGAGTGGGCCAAAATTCCTCCAGAGCGCTGTAAAAGACTCATTGCAAGTTATCGCAAAAGCTTGATTGCAGTTATTGCTGCTAAGGGTGGCCCAACCAGTTATTAGGTTCAGGGGGCAATTACTTTTTCACACATGGCCATGTAGGTTTGGATTTTTTCTCCCTAAACAATAAAAACCATCATTTAAAAACTGCATTTTGTGTTTACTTGTGTTATATTTGACTAATGGTTAAATGTGTTTGATGATCAGAAACATTTTGTGTGACAAACATGCAAAAGAATAAGAAATCAGGAAGGGGGCAAATAGTTTTTCACACCACTGTACCCCCCTACCCCACCTACATATTTACATGAAACCATTTACATTGTTTACTCCTGCTTCAAAGAGTGTCATTTTTTATTATGCATGCCCTCACTAGTGTCCCATTTTGTAAATATAGGGACATTGTGAGACTTGCCTGGACACCACCAGTTGGAAACCACATCTTTATAAAATGCACATGTTTATTTATCATTAATAAACTCAGGTTACAGTCCCGAACACCACACAATGCACACAGCTAATTAATCACCACAATAATGCTTCTCTCTCTCAGTCCTTGGCCGCCTGCCTCCTCCTGGGAGCTTCGTCCTGCTCCCACTCCCGACTCAAGCTCCTCGATTGTATGAGGGCGGCCCCTTTTATTCCCACCCGGATGTGCTCCAGGTGGCTGATGACGACCTTCTGGCAGCACTTCCTGGTGTGGGGGAAGTGCTGCCCTTTGCACCGCAAGCACTCCGGGCATCCCTGGCAGGTTCATCCACCATCTTTCCTGGTGTGATGGAAGTAACAGTTCTCTGAGTCCCACAAGGCTTGGGGTGCCCCCTGGTGGTGGCCACGGGTCCAGAACCTCATTGCTTCTCTCCCATGGTCCTCTCCTGGTCCAGGGCGGTTGCCCCCTCGTGACCCAGAAGCAATTCATGTCCCTTTCCGGTCCTTCCCGGGATCCTGGCCAGGTAAGAACCCAAGCAATCTGCCACACTGCCCCATCGCCAGCGAAAAACCGTCCTTCATAGTGGCCAGTCCTGCGAGTGTATAATTTAGCCAAAGTGGGCGTAACTGGATTTCTCCCATGGCCTGGTCCTATAAAAAATAAAATAGACACGGGGCAGAGTCGTTGCCCTGACACCATTGTCTGGCTTTTTTCTTTCTGAAACAGGGCCAACGCTCCCCCCTTTGACCAGCACCCTGGTCGCCAAAACCTCGGTACCCGCTGCAGTATTGTCCACTCCCCTTCATCGGGTTACTTAATAGAATCACCCTCGCTGACTTTGGAGCTTCCCTCTGCCCCTGCAGAGGGTGGTCTATCACACTACGTGAGCTCACGTCTCATTTTGTAGGAAAAACCGGCTTTCCTGCTTTGATTTTTCCTTTTCTTCTGGGGCATTCTGATGGCTTGGGTCTCCCTATGGGAAAAGAAAAGACCCCTCGCCGTCTGTGCCCCTGTGGAACGATGCGAGACTGATGCTGGCTCCGGAAGTAGGGCGCTAGGACCCACAGCACTCATCAGCTGGCGTCTTGTCTCCATCCCTTCCAGGCGATCAGCTCTTTGCATCATTACCACTGTCAGAGACGCGGTTATTAGTTCTCCGGAACTGCACAATACTGGGAAATATTCGCACGCTTCTCCTTTTCTCTTTACGGTACTGGTTTTACTCACCTGTACCACCACGATCCTCCGGCCAAAGAATCCAGCATCACACCTCTCTACTTCGTGACGTAACGACTTGACATGGCGCGATTGCCTTGCTCTCCATCTCGTCTACACAGACATGAAGGTTGTGTTCTGCCTGCTTGACCACCTGCATTAATCGGAACATCCTTACCGATTGGTCTTGGTCTGCAGGCAGAAATGCAGCATTAGCCAGTGGAGGACTAACCTTAAACTCGGTCCTACTCACCGGCTGGAGCTTCCTTCCGGGATTTGCTGGACCCTCCCCTTGCTCAAGATGGACGTTTGCCAGTCCCATCATCAACCAATCACCAACGGGAACACAGCACATACCGTCCAATCCCTTGCCTGTCACAGGAAGGGACTTCTGGTCTGTCGACATCTTCTCCTTTCTGGCCACGGGTCCCAACAGGCCAGAATCTCTTTGCTTCTCTCCTGTGGTCCTCTCCTAGTCCAGGGCGGTTGCCCCCTCGTGACCCAGAAGCTATTTATGTCCCTTTCCGGTCCTTCCAGGCATCCTGGCCAGGTAAGAACCCCAGCAATCTGCCACAACATCTACATATTGTTGGAGACATCACAGTTACTGCCATCTAATGGTATGAGGTTTGCGAGTGTGTGACCTATATTGACTTAGAGCTAATGGCCCGGAAATGTGAGGTGTATTTGCAAAAGGTTGCCTTGCAACTCTTCTTATTTGGAGGATATCTCATGATTGATTCATTGTATGATAATAATGCTTGGTCTTGTTATGATCTGGATTATCTACTGCTGCTGCTTTGTGAAGTATTATGCAAGAGCACATGAAAAATCAGAAGAGCAGTGTAATGCTTGCATTTGCTCAGTTGGTGGGAGGGTTCATTGCCCTGATTCAGACTTTTTGATTGATGCATAACACTTGGGTATTCCTTATATAGAACAATTGCTAGAATTTTTTCAAATAATTTTGTCACAATTAAAAAACACTACACGTATAATTTCATACCAGATTAAAAGTCAACTGTAAATACTGTAAGAATTTGATTACTAGGAGTGTGAAGTCGACATTCATCATGAGGTACTGTTTGTGTCAGTGTGTGGAATACTTCACCTGTATGATGTATGAAAGATTTTAAAATGATTGGTTGGCCTGGGATCAGGCCATTCAGGGTGTAAGAGGGTCTACAATGAAAAAAAGATATATATATACAGTATATGTCTTTGTAAATAATGGATGGTCACCTCCTCTCATGGGATGGTCACCTCCTCTCATGGTACCAAAACCAAGGAACCACTAGTAAACATGAACAATGAGTCAAACAAATTAAAGAAGGGAACATTTGTAATGTTAGCTACAGAGTGTCCAGGCTGGACGGAGAAGCACCAGAGGGCTGAAAATGCTGTGTCCAAAGTAAAGACTTGGGTTTAAGAGGAGGAATGTAGTGACATGGTGCACACTGACTTGTGGTTAGCTTGAAAGAGTTTCAGGCCAAATATTTGATGATTCAAGAAGACCACACCCAGGCAGTTCATAACAATGAAGAAAGTTTGATTTTAATCTGGGATGTTATGAACAAGGATGATGACACTTGCAAGAACTCTTAAATCTAGTAAACATGCTTTCATTGAAGGAGGTATAGCCACACGCATATTGTGGTAATGAACACAGGCCTCCATGAAAAAACAGTACGATAAAATGATTCAACTTGAATTATTGAAGTCTCTGGCCATTTCAAGGGTGTCTTGGGCAATGTGCCTTCACATTAAAGATGAAAACAGGATTACAAAACTTGCAAGGGGCTATATTTATTTAATGAATTAATAGATAACTAAAATAACACTAAAAACTGTGAGTTAGTTGGCATTCAGTCTGGAAAGTTAAAGAAAAACATCAGCTTGCAGTGGAGGGGCTCTGTTACATTGTATTTTATCTTCGTAAGTGAGGATAGAGGGGCTCATTGAGTCACTGATATAATAGCGAAGAGGAAACATTGCAGTCAACAATGTAGGCAAGGCTTTCAAATTACTGCTTAATATACATTCACATGATAAATAACCTTATGCTTAATGACCTACGACTCAGCCTCAAATAGCAACTAAAAGAATGAAGCTGTAAGTACGTAAAATGAGAAGCTCATTAATCAGAGAAGGTCTCCAAGTAAAACCTGTGGTCTGATGGTTGTCATTTGAGGTGGTTTAGGCCCCTAATGATGACACCACCTAGACACTTTCTATCTATCAGCTGGCGTCAGTTTCCCTGGGAATTGCAATTGAGATGCTGGAGACTGTTATGGGGTTTGAATTGTCAGGACTGGTCAGCTCAGTAATTTATCACTATAGCCCATATCAGGAAAGAAGAAGCCAAGGTTTCCAGAACTGTGATTCTGGCTGACTTTGCTTTACAACCAACTGTGGATCTCCAAAGGTTTACTTTCTCCAAGACTGGGTCTGACTGGACTGGCCATGTCTCAATGATATATTAATAAATGTATATTGTTATGATCCATTTATGTTAATTCATTTGAAATTGTTTTGTTTTATTATGTTTAAACAAAACAATTTCAAATTAATTAACATAAATGGATCATAACCCAGCCACAGAGGATGGACAAACCAGTGTGTTTCTTCGTGCCGGACCCAAGCCCGGATAAATGGGGAGGGTTACGTCTGGAAGGGCATCCGGTGTAAAATTTTGCCAAATCCATATGCGGACAGATGTACTGCTGTGGCAACCCCTAACGGGAGCAGCCGAAAGAAGAAGAAGAAGAAGATACCCTGTGTACATTGTGTAATTTGTAAAATTTGTTACAGCACCTTAAACCCATAATCAGTAAGGAGTGTTGTGAAGTAATTTGAATGGGTAATTTGATTAATACCACGGATTATAAAACTGATCATTTGTGAATTTTATCTTACAAAACCCATCCTTCCATATTCTGACAAACATATCCCTGTTTGGTGTCGCTGGAAACACTGGGTGCAGCATGAAGACCAGCTTTGTTTAAGCACTCTCACTTAGACTGGACTAGTCCACAGGGTACAAATTCTTTAGGACACAGAAGGACAAATTGAGGTACTGGGGTAACACAGTGAGACTGTGAAGAATTTGGGTTTTTAAATAGCATTTGAATTTTCACCTGTTTCTTACAGTCACTTTCACATTACCTGACTAATAATCACTGGGACAAATAATGAGATAAAGTATACACATATAGAGATGTAGGTAGGATTTCCCCATTTTGACCAGTTGCTATTTAAAAAAAATGTGATTGGCTTATATCCACATACATGACTATCTTGTGAATCAACTGTACAGCAATATCCTGAATTAAGTGAGTTTCTGCTTAATGTTTTAAAGGTTCACACTGGGGTTTCTGCTTAGTGAAACTGCGATTTTAAACTGTAAACACTGTGAGGTAGAACTTCTGAAATCTCTGTCTACACCGAGTTTCCCTACAAGAAAACCAACTGCTAAGGAACTGCTAGAAATTATTCATCAACCACATGATTTCCTCTACTCTGATGTACACCTAAAGCTAAATATATCCAGTTTGTCGGTGGCTTTCCTTTCTGATGAGATTCCATTTTTGGTGAGATGTTTCTCTCATGTCATTGGTCCAAAACGGAATTTCTTCACAGTGAATGGTTGCCGTTGATTATCTTTTGATTTCATGTAATTGATTATTTTTATCTAGATATAATTTTGAACACACACGGTTTATCTTTTTAATAAGGGGCTGCCTTCTCCTCTTAGCTGTTGGATTCTTCCCCCAGCAACATGCAAGAGCATGGGCATGAAAAAGAGTGAAGGTTAGATCATGGGCTACTGTATTTGGGTAAACTGCTTCAGAAAAAAGTGATAGATCCAGTGTTAGTATGACTAAAAAATCAAACTATTTCCCCTTGTAACCTCACAAATGCCGCCGTGCCCCGAGGTGGGCTGGGACGGAAAACCACAAGGCCCCGCGACTTTAACACCGATTTGTTTGGCGAGATATTGGATACAGTTTGTATTTTGCAATATAAACATGATGAAAACTGAATTCGTTTACCATGCCATACACTTGATATAAGTGAATTTCTAATTTTGATTGACGAACAATAAAATCTTCAAGACTGTTTAATTTACTACACTTCTTTCCAAAACATTGACATGAATCGTGTACAAGTTTATCAGCTTAGGAGAGAATTTACAATTAAAGCGACCTGAACGCTGTCGTGATGTGAGATTTTTATGTAATTATTTATTTATATTTTGATAATAGCCTCGGGAGAGTTAATAATAAGACAAGAAGCAGCCGCAGCGCTTTATGAGCTGAGCAGATGGGAGCTCACGCCAACATACAGCTGTGGCATGCGAAGGTCGGTGGGATGGGGCTATAAGGTAACTGACGTTCGTTCACGTGGCTTGTGCGCGTCCCCGCGCTGTGCGCCACTTCTCCGAACCTTGTGCAAGTGAACGCTCATGGCACATAAGGTCTGCAGAAACCAGCATAGTGCTACCGGAATTCCGTGTCACGTTAAAGAATCCTTACTTGAAACCTCTGTACACCTCAGTCCTTGAATTGATCTACACCACGTCATACAGTGATATTTGGACTCTCCAGTTGTAATATGAGAATGAGTCAGATCTTACCAAAACTAGTACCAACCTCTACCACGACTTATCATATTCTTTCTTACTAAAGTGTTAGTTTTTAGCGTCTTAAATGAAAAAATATCCAGCTGTTGCATATTGGGAAATAACACCCTTAATAATGCACGCTATATTGCCCGTGCCAAAAAAAAACAAGACGATATTCTTCTTTCTTACTTGAAACGCAGTATATTTTTAAATTTAGATTTTAACATCTGTGACATACATGCATTCAACTTATACATAACATTATTATCCACCTTAAATGTCAGAAATGTATCTTGGACGTCGGAAAAAAAGAAAGACAATCGAACACCACGTGACAGGGAAAAAGTGGGTTCGGGGAAAGAAACGAACGAACAACGGCTATGGAAAGTAAGACACGGGAGGTTTGTCATCTTTCATAAACTCATCCAAAATTACCGATCATGAAAAACACATGACACTGAAAAAAGGTGTTACACAAATATCCGAATAACTAATTTTGATTTGATTAAAAAAAATAACTTCCGTACCTCATTGTTAGAGTTGCTGGATTTTAGTGGATTTCACTGTGCAATAAAGGTTATTTTAAACTTATAACTAGAACATAAATAAAAACTATCCCGCACTGAACCATCTACGGTCACCTCTGCTCGGATTTTTTTTTTTTTATTTCACAGTTAGGGCATAGAGACATGCTTGTGTCCAGACTATACGGATTTAAAGTCGTAAATACAATATATTTTGTTCATTTTTAAAATAAAATTGATATTTAAAAACTCCACAGTACAGACCTAATCAGAATACACGATACCAATTACTGTAATTTAGACAACGGGGAAAATATAGAATAAACACTTCTTAGTCATTATCGACGTGTTAATACACAACTTGGATTACACGTCATACATACAGTACTCACTGACATCGTTTCGTCTAATACTTCAATATTTGTGGCGTTGCGGGTTAAGCTTATACAAGCTAACGTTTACACTTAAAATCTATTGCAGTATAATATTGTGTTATTAATTTTGAAAAGGTTTTAAAATATTGTGGTTGTCCCACGCAGGCTTAGACTGATTTGAAAGGCACTATATTACAGGCGATACAGAGATCTGTCGCTAACAAGCCATTCATTGACAGAATATGAATGACATCATATGATACAGAAGATAGAAAGATATGAAGGATATTACATAAATGAATTAGGTGAAGATGGCACGATATAAAACTTATTGCTAAATATAAAAAGCACAAGATAGATTGAGATATTAATCAGAACGGATATATCCACCGTAAGGTGTGTCAACCTAAAAGGTGTTACTAAAAAGGGATGTTGAGCTTTTTAGAAGATGGCAGACTTCAATGTGAATTCCTGGTAATTCGTGTATATTACTGGGTCAGGTAATTAATTGGGACTTAAATTGTTACAGCAATATGCATATACATATAGAAATACATATCCTAAGAGCTAATCAGGATCGGCGTGTAAAGAGCCGCGCGGGCGTTTAGATTGGACTTCATCTTCTGAAGTTGCCAAGAACATTTAAGTTCTCTTTGCAGTTATGCGTGTAAAATGATGTCGTTTTATTAAGGTGCTCATTGCGAGATTACTCTTCAGTGCTTGAGCCTGTGCCCATAACTTTAAATCGAGGGACTGTTGAAGCCGAGGTTTTTTTTATTTTTTTATTAACAATATAAAAATTATAAACCATTTCACAAAACATTGGTATGCAGCATTTACTGTGCGTGAATTTGCGCTATCGATTGACCCGCGTCTAGACCAGGGTTGGTTCTTCTCCAAACCCCAATGACAGTTAGATTAAGGGAGTTTGAGAAAGAAATGTACTGTACAGTATTTGAAAATGTAAGGATTGGTGGAAAGGACAGCACTGCTTCCTCGTAAAAACACTTTTACAAATAGAGGCGAGTGGTTCTGCGCAGTAATGCAATGGGGGAACCATTTTGGTTCCCAAAAGAATCACCCACATTAAGGTTTCAGAAAGACTTTACATTTATTTAGATTTGTAACAGGCTTCAACTCCATACATAGATAAGGGATTTGTGAAAAAAGTACTAATCAGTTTCTGATTTTAAAGGGACTATTGCTGCACACAATTGCAGGCTAAGTTCATGTTAATTACTCTGTTAGTGCCCGGCTGGACCCCCTACTATAAATGATAGATTTCTGCTTTACCCATATATTACAAACCATTTCAAAACCCAAAGAACCATGTGGAAGGAACTTCTTCCCCACAATTAAATGGTTCTTTCTCAAGCTGAACGCAATCCAGTAAAGTGCGATTACAGGACCAGTATTTTAAAGAGAGAAAAAGACAGGGTTCGCGTCTCGGGTGTTCCCTGCGTGGAGTTTGCGTGTTCTTCCCATGCCCACATGGTTTTCTTCACGGTGCTCTGATAATCTCTTACAATCCAAAGACAAAAACGTTGGGTGAATTTGCATTACTAAACTGGCCCGCGTGTGTATTCGCTCTGCGATGGGCTGGCGCGCCGTCCAGGTATTATTCGCACCTTACGTCACGCATGCTGGGATTGTCTCCAGCTCCAGCAAAATTTCTAAATTACTGCATGAAAGCAGATTTTTATACATTAGTATGAACTCCAAAAGTTTCAAAAACAAAAATACGACGTCATCTCTTGATTTTCAAATCGAATTTACTTGAATGAATCAAAATCTTTTAATCTTTTAAAGAAGCCTTATGACGATAAGCAGACCTGCGATAATTAATTGAGGACCGGAACTGGTCTTAAAACACGGATCCACCTGAGCAGCGGCGTACGAAGTCAGTGGTTTGTGACTCACAATTCTGACACACAGGCTTCGCCAATGGAGTACAGGTGACTGGATTCCACTTGCAGGCAGAGGGAGAAAACAGAATTTCTAGGTTAACGTTGTACATTTTCAGTTTGTTTACGTTACGTCTGGAAAATATGATTTAGGCTCACATGTGTCTAACTGACAACATTGTTCCTCTCTCTTAGTGCCTGATATTTCCTGAAGGCGAAAAAGGTCTAGTGAGAGATACCTTCAAATGTAAAGTACTAACTCTTCACCGCCGTAGCGCTGTTTTACTCCCCAATACGCCACTTCGACTGCATCGATCGCTTCTTGAGATTTTGTTAGATTATCTTTCTTGAGTTGACGCCCCGGACAGGAGAGCGTTGCCCTCAGAGTTGCCGGTGTGTGCTCCTCGAATTGAGTTAAACATCTTGCCATGATGTTTGAATCAGTCATAAGCGAATTTCTACATTATAAATCAAAATCGATCCCCTTTATTAAAACGTATGTACGCAGAAACATCTCTTCAATTCATGGGTCCGTCCATTTTTTATTTCAAGTGACCTCTTCTACACTATTAAAAATAAAACTGGTTCTTCGGAGCCATAACATTGTGGCATCTTCATGAATGTTCAGGTAAAAAAAATCTCTTAACAGGACCTATAAATAGCCATGAATATAAATAATACCAATGTGCTCATGATTTAAAGTTCGTATTTTATTGATCTGTCATTATCCTGCTTGGCAGCTTACTATACATTTACCATTTTTGTTCTGTGCACATATTATTAACCTTTTCAAAGTCCAACGAATCAACTTTATATGAAAGAATGTAATGGTCCCTTGCCAACCAAAGCTTCTGCGAGGAAACGCAGAACTTTAGAGCCATGATTTTACATATTGTATATAAAACAGTAAATGTGTGTGGGGAGCTGGAGACTCGAAAAACAATGCAAGAATCAGTCCTGGAAGGGATACCAGTTCATCGGTCCATTTTCGGACCATCTCTTCGGACAGCAGCACTGAACAATTGGCCTTTCACAATCATAGAGCTTAATTAGATTCGATAAGTAATTCATTCTTAACATATAGTCGGTTAGAAACTGATATGAAAAATCCGTTATCCATCCACTTTCTAAACCCGCTCTTTATCTTAATCAGATTCTCGAGGAAACTGGAGCATATTCCACCAAGCACATATAGGAATATATGTGGAATAACCCCTAAATAGGGAGCCAGACCATCTTAGCACTGGTCGGCTTAAATACGCCGCTTTGCTTCAAATGGGTTTTGTGGATTTCACGTACTTGCCTTCCAGCCTGTGTCAGGTTTTGACAGTCTCGAAAAAATGTTCTGTATGTTTAAAAATCCATTATGTAAGATATATTTAGGTGACCATTGTGGGGGAGGGTATGTGTTACAGGCGGAAATGTATTAATACGCAACCGACGCGTCGTAATGAAACATCCCTTAGTGAAACAACCTCATTCATAGTAGTCATATTTGCTTTCTAGTAAACATTGGGAAAATACAAATGGGTTTAAAAACTTTTTCTCTTAGCGACCCGCAGGGAAAACCCCTAGTATACAGTCGCTGCTATAAAAGTTGTATCGGTGCCTTATGTTCATTAGACCAGCCGAAACGGGTACCGAGACAGACAAACGACAATGACACCAACTTGCACTCGACTTTGTAAGTAACTTGCTTGTATTAATTATTAGCATGTATTCGAGAGAAGGGGAACCATTAAAATGTTAAAAATGTAAAAGTCAGTCAAAATCATTTGTGGTTGAAGGCTACCGGGTTCCCCTGTTAAAGACAACGGGTGTGAGGGATGGAGATGAAACCGATGACGAGGGTGACTCTGGAGGAGGATCGAAGACTAGTGTGCAGGAGGTGTGAATAAAGATTAAATATGATGCGGGCTGTTCCTCCTTTTGAAATAGATGTGTATATTCAAACGGCGTTTCTAAGTTTTATTCTCACGACTGTGCGAGACTGAATCTGCTTGTTTTTGCAGGACTGCTTTTACCATATGAAGAAATGATATGATATTGAAGGCATATTCAGTTAAAAGACATACAGTATTTAAAGTTAGGGGTAATTAGACCAGTCTTTTCCATTACAGGTGTTGCTGCTTGCATGCTGCTGGCCACGATATTCTCTTCACTACCCAACAGCTATGCCAAACCAGTGTCAGCCACAAATTACACGAAGTGCTTGGATATCACCAGACAGATACTTGACAATATGAACAACGTGAACGGACACAACTTTTGGGTAAGTAATATTTCTTTTCTGAGGGGGGAATTATGAAATGCATAAATTGCATGGGGAAGTATACGCATAAATCCAAATACCAAGTAGCAATAAGCTTTAGTCCCGTCCAGGGTTGGTTCCTGTCTCGCGTCTGCTGTTCCTGGTTAGGAAAATTGACAGTATTGAATTGACACCTAAAATGTATAAATGCAAACATGTTTTAAGCAATTCTAGCGATTTTGCTGTGCAGACCCAAACCTCGATCCAGGATTATAATAAGTGGGATAAAAAAAAACTGATTGTTTGAATTGATGAGTGAACAAATCCATCTTAATAAAATAAAACGCACTGCCTTTATCATTCTAACAAAGCCCATAGCGAATAGCATATAACAGAAAAACACAATGCAGTGAAGTGAAAATGTTAGCGCTGAGGTTTGCGCTGATTACTTACACTTCAACCCGTCCTATTAAATGATTAAGCTAAATGTAATACTTTGGCGGACACCTTTTTGACTCTCATGAATATTCCCACGGCTGTTTCAGGTGGTGAATTGCAAGTTTATTTCTATTGATACAAAAATGAAACTCTGCCACATTAAAGCAGCTAATAACCAAGCTGTTTCTATGGCTTATCCGAAACGTTTTAAATGTTGTCAGGTTTCTGACAACCTCTTCCCGATCCCGGTGTCTTCTATTATGAATCTTTCTAGCGTCCTTTTGATTCCGCGCATCGTTAATTTCTTCCAATTTGTGTATAAGAAAGACTAAATAATTTATGAAAAAAAAATCTGCTAGATACTAATTTTGTCAAAGCATTTGGCAATCTGAACAACGGAATGACGTCCCCACATTGCCGTATCGATGTAGTCCACAGATACATTTAGTTGCTCTACTTTACAGTACAGTAAACCGCTACCTTTGCACATATTATTAAGATTCGGTATTCCTAACTTTTTAATGATACCACTCAACATGTCTTCCTGTCAGTGCCAGTCGAAGCACATTTGAAACCCTAGGCGGGGTACCCCTAGTTGTTCATAACGGGTAGTTAGTATTATTAGACTTCGATGACCTGTAAGTAACACATCTCAGAGCACCTTTGCGCATACTGAGGACTTTAACAAAGCGCGCGCCCCTTAGTGTGGCGCATGCGCACTTTCATGAACGGCGTCCGGCGAGTAACAGCGCCCACTCAGTGTCGTCACAGTTAATCGACTCAGGGGCGTGGTTCTCCTAACTTTCTTATGTGACACCCCTCAGAGAAACCGGCCGCTTCGGCTGAGTCGACCAGCCCTGTCTTCGTTGTACATTTTTTATAATGATAGATGCAAAAAAAAAAAAAGATTATCGTTCAGCGAAGCCACACAAGTTAAAAGTTTTCATTACATGAAAAAAGTTTTATTTCCCATTTATTTACTGGACCTGCTCATCTCTGTTCTAGGATCATAGCATCTGGCTATTAAAAGAACAATTTAATGAACACTTACCACAGGTCTGTGTTACTTTTCAATTAAATTCAGAAAGATTTTTAAACTGCACAAGATCAACACAGTCTTCTTAAATGGTGCTGCATCGCATTCAAGATAGCTAATTCCCATATTAAGTTACCCCTTATTATTTTCTCTTGCGTGTATTCATTATTCATTTCCTTATCGCGAAAACAAACCAGCTGCCCTCCTCGTTGGGCTAGAATTCCTTCGGGTAGAACACCAGTCTCAAAAAACAGAGTTCCACTCTTAATCTGACCTGTCTGCGTCCCGCGGGGACTTAAAAAAAAAAACAAAAAAAACACGTGTAATCTCCCCTTATGTGTACCCTGCTGTTTCCGTCAACAGAAAGCTGGCATTGCTCGAGTAACTGTGGGTTTGTGTCTGAAATTGTGCTGCAATATTCTGTCCCGTACAAAAATAGTTCCTGCCTCGCGACAGGCGTCGAACAATTTACGGGAGAAGTTAAATATCTGAATGGACAACAGTAGCCCAGTCCACTAATCTGTTTTTATACTGTATCAGAAAGGCAGACATTTCTGGCCTGTTGTAAGACACCCTTCGTAATTAAACGGCACACTACGTAACTAGCATCTAATGAAGGCAAGCCGTAATGTTAGCGACTTTGAGACTCTGATCCGGTATAATGCAAAGACTTGCGGGGGCATTGTGATTTTTAAATGGCGTCGTGTGTCAGTGGGTGAATGAACACAGATTCAGGAGACGACTCTATCACCTGGTCTCTCTGTATGTGTCAGGAATGGCATTTAATAACGTTACAACTCCAAGGAGCACTCCTTGCATAATCATCATCATCACAGGTTGTGTCGTTCATCTTTCCCTTTTCATATTAAATCGTAATGTTAAAATGACACATCCTCTTTATGACAAGGTAGTTTCACCAAGAATGGACACGTGACCGTCATTGTAACTGGACAGATGCTAACATGATACACAGTGCAGGATTTACGTATAAGCTACACAAGCTATAGCTTAGGGCCCCCAAAACAAATTGTCTGAGTGAGCAATTGTCATATATACTTATAAAGGGCCCATGTCTCAAATAGCTTAGGGCCTTATCAAGTCTAAATCCGGCACTGACGATACACCTGGTTTGGATGGACGCAAGTGTTTTACAAAATTGTAATTTTGTTATTCTGTTTGCTTTCTAGATGAAACTTAATGTTGGTTTTAACTGCACCTCAGATGAGCTGAAAGACATCACAAACGGCTTAACGGTGTCCTACTGTGAACCAGACGTAGCAGGGGAGGTAAGCAGAAAGCCTTTTAACGGTGGCGGATTCTAAAGAAATGAGATTTGTTGTATGTTGATTAGCACATGCAAGGAAAAATTTCACTGTACTCTGTGCACTTGTCAATAATGATCATATGAAACCCATAATCCACTGAATAATTTCCACAATAGTTTTATTTGTCTTACTTTTTCTAAGATAAGTCAAAGTATTGAGTGCCTCAACATCCCCCTCCATAACTATATTCTTTATTGTGCACCCCTCTGCAATAACGGCAGTCAGTGCGTTTACTTTCACACACAAAGTGGGATAAGGCGAGTAAACCATTTAAGGAAGAAACAAGTATGCTTCTGGAATTCTCCTTTGGCAAAATGCTATGATGTCATTAAACTCTGCAATAAAGAGTTAAATGTTATCATCGGCAGCCGTGAATCTAAAAAACAATCAAGAGCCTGTGGTAATTTTCTTGTATTTTGTACATACATAATTAGTCCTTCATGTGTTGTGATGTAAATGACATCCATTGCACAACAGAGCTGAATTTAAGGTGGAACAGCAAGTAGCTGATGAACAAGTAGTTAGCTTCTGCCTCTTCGTGACCTGAGCCCTGATGATTTGTGTGTGAACCCTGGGTCGCCCAATCACACTATTTCAACATATCTTTAGAATATAGGGGAGAGAGAGAGAAAGAGAAAGAAAGAGGTTGGAAGCATGTGCTGGTAGCGCATTGCCACACCCACCATACCACCTGGATTGGGACCCAAGTGCAGCGGGTGACACCTCAGCACCACACTGAAACAGTGTGAGGTTTTATATGGTGGCTGGAGTGGAGTGGAGTGTATAGGTAATCGCTGACTTAAAACTAAACTGCCACTTTATTAATAAAGTTTTTCTTACCAAACTGCACACTGCACACATACTTTTTCTGCTTGGCTATGTGACTGTGCTCTGCAGAGCAGTGCCTTATTGGTACATGTGCTTCTTGCCTTATTGGTACATGTGCTTCTTGCCTTATATCCAGTGCTGCTGGGATATTGATAACGCAGGTATTTTTATTTCAATAAAATAGGTATTGCATTAGGTTACTCTTTACTTTAAAAAGTAATTGGATCTGTAATGTACAGTATATGAACTACCCCCAAGATTCTGCTGATGTGCTTACCGGTGTTTCAGTCAGCTCATCAACGTAAATTTAGGCATTTTCTGAAATATTGAGACAGATTATTTAAACCAGGAGAAGAATAATGTGATCACCCAAGCATTTTCCTCTGGAAATGTATCTTTGTGGATGCTTCTACCTGTGGCTGTTGAAAGCATGTGCAAAGCTAACACATGTGCAGGCTACGAACTGTAACTCTGTGAAGAGTTCACATGACCAAATAACCAGGTTACTGTTGGAGAAATCTGTGTGTTAACCTGGCTTCTCTAACTGGAATAAAGGGTTTATATGGCATTTTAGAAATCAGATTTCTGCATATAACTGGTTTTTAAAGTAAAGTGCATGTCAAACTGTATGAGTTGACTCTGCCAGGGCCCATACATTCAAATTCCAGTGCAGTCAACACTTTTGCCCATCTTTTTCCTTTGACCTCTCCAGCCTGAACCAGTTCAGGTAAAGACAGATTACAGGTAATGGGCCTGATAAGTCACTAGAATCCCTTCCCAACCAACCTACAGACATGTTGACTTTAAGTACATTACTGAACCAAATGCACGGATTGATTTGTACTTATAGGAGACCAAACACAATGTAATTACTTTATTGCAGTAATTTATAATAATTTTACAAAATGGTTCATGTTGGGATTACATTTAGAGACTCAGTTGGTCTGCGGTGGGCTGGCACCCTGCCTGGGGTTTGTTTCCTGCCTTGCACCCTGTGTTGGCTGGGATTGGCTTCAGCAGACCCCTGTGACCCTGTACTTAAGATATAGCGGGTTGGATAATGGATGGATGGATGGACTCAGTTGGTTTAATTTCCATGGGGGCTCATGGACCTGAAAGGCCCATTTGGTGTCATGTCATGTTGCCAGTACAGGTTATAGTTTCCCCATGATCCCCATACTGAAATAGTGGCAGGGTTAAAAAATAAATGAGGACCGCAAGGTGGTGCAGCAGTTAACAGTGCTTCTTCACATCTCCTAAAAACTAGGTTAAAATAACAGGTTGGGCATTAGCTGTGAGATGTTTTGGGTTCCCCTTCCTTTTCTGTCTGGGTTTCTTTGGGCAGTCCATGTTAATCTCCAAAAATCTCAAAGATGTCAGGATGATTGGAAAGTCTAAGTTGGCCTGGTATGGTTTAGTGGAGGTGCAGGATGCTCTCGTCTGTCCTATGATGGACTGGCACTCTGTCTACATCTATTATTTAATGCTGTGGGCATTGTTCCCAGTTCTTCACAACTACAGCACCGGAAATAGGCAGGTTCAGCCAAGAGAAGCAATGGGTGATGAATGAAAGATTTGTCTTCTTTGTCTGGTTTCCTCCTGCTGTACAAAAGTACATTATTGTGCAAAATTTGGACTGCTGTTCTTCATTTTGGCAGCTGATGTCACTGTTGCATCTAGTTAGGTCTGTTCCAAAGTGGATTTACTTGTCTGAAGGACACCAGCGTTTACCTCCAGGAGTAACAGTTGTGTCAAATTGTTTTAATATTTAAAACTTAACAAAGCCTTCAACAAACTTAAAGAATTTAATTTTTCTCCACTGGTACCCGGTTTCTGTATTGGTGTCTGCTGATAACAGAATTATTTTTTTATTTACAGATTTTCGGATGTCAAAGAAAACAGAAAGCCCCTTTCAGTAAGGTAGGCTTTTTCTATGTTTTGTTCTGAACTTTGTCTTTTTTTAGCCAAAATGAGGAGTCCGAAATGCATGTTTCCCTGCTCTGGTTAAACATGAAAGAGTTCCCTCCTTTCAATATTCCACCAGACAGTCGCTGGGGGGATTTGGTCACGCACCATTGTGGGTTACAGCGCAGTTTAACCATTTTGGACACTTCAGCTGCTTGCATTTGGTGCCTTTCACAATTATTCAGGCATCTCAAATCTCACATTTCACACTGTGTCCACGGGTGTTTTTTACCTTGGGATTTTAATTAACCGCAGTTTTGCTTTCTGTTTGGCAACTTGGTGTAGCTCACCTTATTTTCATTGACTTTATATTATCATTTATTTATATTGCCATCTTCAAAAGCCTCAAGAGGCTGAATAAATGCAAACACAAACTCACAGGGTACATAAGAATAGTCCGTATTTATATTTGTATTTTTCTATAGCATGCTCTTGTTCCATTTGAATACTTCATTACAAACTCCATTTGGGATCAGAGATCTTTTCACTGCTTCAAAGAAGAACCGAGGCAGCTTTAACAGGCAAATGGGACTTTTCCAACTGCCATTAAACTTTAAATTTAACTGTACAGCTTTTCCCAAGATGCCGCTGATCTTGGACTGTTATTGCTAACCATGACTGTCCTGCTGCTCAGTTAGGCTGATGGTCTAATATAGTTAACAAATGGGTGGCATATGCTGAAGCTTTAAGTCTGTAATATGAGTTTCCGTATCCTTACGGGTGTCTGAGTGTGAAATTTCTTTGTAGTTTTTCTGAAAGCTCCTTTATCTTGGCGGCTGCTTGAAATTATGAAATACATTATGATACACTGTACATAATAGGGATGTTTGTTCAGAAATGATGTAATCAGGCATTATTGCCTATGGTGTGACTGATTTATTGCCATCCTTTGAGCTGCTTGGATTATTTAGGCTTGCTAAGGCGCAGAAGACGTATACGCATTGCAGGCAGTGTGGAGTAGGGGCTGAGGCACGACGCTTTAAACAACAGGGACGCTGGTTCAGTTCCCACTTGTGGCATACTGTGTGATCATCTGCGCAAATCACTCAATCTGCCTGCGTTTTGAACATTTATAAAAATTGTATAAACGGCTCAAATGCTTAGAATAGAAATAATTAGAAATACACAACCACTAAAATTCATTTGGACTTTAGAACTTTGTGCCTTGTTAATTCCAGATATGTGACAGACATTAAAATTCTTTGAGAAGGTACATCATGTTTTTGCATGACTCAGTGTGTTTTATGTGTGGCACTACATTGTATCTGTTATATATTACAGTATACTGTACCGTACTGCCAACCAGTATCTTTACTGAAATCTTATACTGTGAGAAAAGGCACATAAAGAGACACGTGGATCTGCTCTTTGTCTTAATCACGACCTTTCCTTGCAATTCTGTGTTTGCAGGAGGACTGCCTTAAGAGCATAACAAGTGACATACTGATTTACAAAGAAGAAATAAAGAACAATGTGGAATTCATTCCAAATGACTTTAAATTGACAGACAAACTGGATGAACTTGTAAAGGTATGAGATTTTTTTTTTTTTAATATTCATGATAATGTTGCCTTTGTGCTGTTGTTACAACCAATTATTTTTTAATTGTCAACCCTCAGTTGCATATCTGTAAAATATAATAATACACCTTTGGTCCAGTATGTAAAGAAATAAGTACTTGTTTCCAATTATTTATTTAGATGTCATTCAGATATTAAAGTAAATTCACGGTATTCATATCTGTTTCCAAAACTTTTCTGTAGCACAATTCTGGTGCCACACGGCAGAAACAATTCAGAATGTTAGGGTTGAACTGGACTTTTTGTGTTTCACAAAGCAAAGCCTTGATCACCAGGTTGCATATTCAGAATACACCCTTACTCAGGGGATCTTGGAAGATCAGGATGTGTTAGTTATTCATATCCTCTCACAATTTAGGCAAAGAGGGCTTAAATGACTTAGTCAGGGTCACATAGGAAGTATGTGCTGGAGACTAAACCAAAGTTCTTATTGTAAGAAGTCCAATGCCTTGGCAGCAACACCACACTGCCTGCTAAGAACGTGATCTGTTTGAAATAAGAATATGTGAATGAGCTTGTCCCAGTCTTGATCATTAAACCACAGTCTAAAATCCAGCTACATTTAGGAGTCTAACAGAAATGCTCTTTATCATTTGCAGGCTTTGGGAATCTCTACTGCGGCAAAAATTCCCCAAAAAGAGGAAACGGATGAAAACTCTTTCAGCAAAAGGTGGAACTTTTGTAAGGTCCTGCAGTCTTTCAAACTTCGGATCATAACTGTTAGTCGAGCACTGAACTACATCAAAGCTACGTCATAAATCTGGAGTTTGTACTCTTAGCCTTGGGTTGGAGGGTCATATTCCACAAGAGTTAATGTTTGGATACTCAACTGTCTAAAATAAGCTAATATTCACAAGTTAAAAAAAAAAACAATAATGATGCTATATTTATTTTTTATTGGATAAATTATTTTATTTATTCAGCATATGCTGAGATTAAGTTATTTATTATTTATTTTTTACTTCTTTGATTTGTTTTGAAAGTTTGATGTCATGTGAAGTACTCTAAAAGACAGATTGCTAGACAACTTATGTTCTTAATGCAATTATGTTTATTTAAAAAAATGCACTGTGTCTGAAATATTGTTTGTAAGATTAGTTTGTAGTCCACATTTATTAAATTACTGTTGTTCAAAATGCACAGTGAATTATGGACTAAACTGACAAATCATGTATTTATTTATAAATTGTATGGCTAATTTATTAAACCTTTTAAAAAACAAACTATACTGCTTTCCCCCCTGTATTTCTTTATTAATACATTACTTTTGTACTATGTACGTATATACATTATAACAAACATTAAGCTGTGTGTTGTGCAATCAGTTAACTTGGTGGAAATGTTGAGTAGCTGGTCAGCTTGCACTTGAATGTATCTACTGTACAGCTAGTGGCAAAGGAGACAAGCCAGCATCCACAGTTCAAAGGACTCAGTTCTACTCAAGCTTGTTTTACTCTAGAAACCCAAGAAGAGGAGTATTATCATAATGACATTGGGGTCATATACAAACAAACAACAATGGCCATATACGAGTAATAAAAACCAGTGACACATACAATATATAAATACTTGGTGTAGGCTTCAGTAATGCGGAGACAAATTAATTTCTGGGGTACTGTGCAAGGATATGATGCTTTTTGAAAAGATAGTATGAATGCTCATTTAACTTGAATCATGGCACCATATAAGGAATGAAGTAGACAAAAAACAGTCAGTGCAGTTTATTTACTTTGTCCTAAAATAACACTCTTTTAAAATCACTTTTTTCAAATGAGTCCCACCTTAAATAATACAATAGTAATTCAAACAGTTCAACATATCAGTTTTCTTTTAACTGTTCAATAATAAAGTATTCCTAAAAATGGGAGCACTATTTGAGTTGAACTCTCCAATTTAAACTATATAATACTACTAACTGACA
Source organism: Polypterus senegalus (assembly GCF_016835505.1). Lineage (NCBI taxonomy): Eukaryota > Metazoa > Chordata > Cladistia > Polypteriformes > Polypteridae > Polypterus > Polypterus senegalus. The sequence continues at coordinate 114,484,474 of NC_053154.1, forward strand.
TTATGCTGAATGTCTACAGCTTGCCACAAACTTGGGTATTTTCTGATGTTCTTACATCACCTCAGTGGTCCTGTCCTTCACACTACCAGCAGATTGATATTTATCGACCACTTTATTAAAGTTTGGTTACAAGAAGGAATCCTTCCTCACTCAGGCACATTAAATGTCAAGCAAAATCATCTTTGCACCTCTATTACAGATTTGGGTTCAACAGATACCATAACAGCAAACACACAATGAGGCACCGACCAGTTGTCCATGGCCACTGAAACTGCTTTTACTGTACAACATACAGTGCATCCGGAAAGTATTCACAGCGCATCACTTTTTCCACATTTTGTTATGTTACAGCCTCATTCCAAAATGGATTAAATTCATTTTTTTCCTCAGAATTCTACACACAACACCCCATAATGACAACATGAAAAAAGTTTACTTGAGGATTTTGCAAATTTATTTAAAATAAAAAAATTGAGAAATCACATGTACATAAGTATTCACAGCCTTTGCTCAATACTTTGTTGATGCACCTTTGGCAGCAATTACAGCCTCAAGTCTTTTTGAATATGATGCCACAAGCTTGGCACACCTATCCTTGGCCAGTTTTGCCCATTCCTCTTTGCAGCACCTCTCAAGCTCCATCAGGTTGGATGGGAAGCGTCGGTGCTCAGCCATTTTAAGATTTCTCCAGAGATGTTCAATCAGATTCAAGCCTGGGCTCTGGCTGCGCCACTCAAGGACATTCACAGAGTTGTCCTGAAGCCACTCCTTTGTTATCTTGGCTGTGTGCTTAGGGTCGTTGTCCTGCTGAAAGATGAACCGTCGCCCCAGTCTGAGGTCAAGAGCACTCTGGAGCAGGTTTTCATCCAGGATGTCTCTGTACATTGCTGCTGTCATCTTTCTCTTTATCCTGACTAGTCTCCCAGTTCCTGCCGCTGAAAAACATCCCCACAGCATGATGCTGCCACCACCATGCTTCACTGTAGGGATGGTATTGGCCTGGTGATGAGCGGTGCCTGGTTTTCTCCAAACGTGACGCCTGGCATTCACACCAAAATGTTCAATCTTTGTCTCATCAGACAAGAGAATTTTGTTTCTCATGGTCTGAGAGTCCTTCAGGTGCCTTTTGGCAAACTCCAGGCGGGCTGCCATGTGCCTTTTACTAAGGAGTGGCTTCCGTCTGGCCACTCTACCATATAGGCCTGATTGGTGGATTGCTGCAGAGAAGGTTGTCCTTCTGGAAGGTTCTCCTCTCTCCACAGAGGACCTCTGGAACTCTGACAGGGTGACCATCGGGTTCTTGGTCACCTCCCTGACTAAGGCCCTTCTCCCTCGATCGCTCAGTTTAGATGGCCGGCCAGCTCTAGGAAGAGTCCTGGTGGTTTCGAACTTTTTCCACTTATGGATGATGGATGCCACTGTACTCATTGGGACCTTCAAAGCAGCAGATTTTTTTCTGTAACCATCCCCAGATTTGTGCCTCGAGACAATCCTGTCTCGGAGTTCTACAGGCAATTCCTTTGACTTCATGCTTGGTTTGTGCTCTGACATGAACTGTCAACTGTGGGACCTTATATAGACAGGTGTGTGCCTTTCCAAATCATGTCTAATCAACTGAACTTACCACAGGTGGACTCCCAATTAAGCTGCAGAAACATCTCAATGATGATCAGGGGAAACAGGATGCACCTGAGCTCAATTTTGGGTTTCATGGCAAAAGGTGTGAATACTTATGTACATGTGATTTCTCAGTTTTTTTATTTTTAATAAATTTGCAAAAACCTCAAGTAAACTTTTTTCACGTTGTCATTATGGGGTGTTGTGTGTAGAATTCTGAGTAAAAAATGAATTTACTCCATTCTGGAATAAGGGTGTAACATAACAAAATGTGGAAAAAGTGATGCGCTGTGAATACTTTCCGGATGTACTTTATACCCCAACTCTATTCACTTGCCTTTCATAATGTCCTGAAAATTGTGCCACAACCATTAATTTTTCTTTGACATTTTAAACTAGTGCCTTTGTCTTCACTTCATAAGTTCAACTGTCTCTCCCTCCTCTCTGCTATTTTTTATAGTTTTGTGCCATAGAAACAAAACTTTTCTGTGCTGTGTCAACAATGTTCTTTCACATACTACCACAATAAATAGCATGATAAATAGTTGGCAGTGTATCACTCACCACAGAATTCAGGTTTAGATTAACTAGGCTAAATTTACTGCACGATCCATCACATACATATCTGAGACTCAATTTGGGTCCCAAGCCTTAGTTTAAGAAATTCTGCTCTAGACACTTCTGACACACCTTAATATAAGAGTAAGTGTTTGTGTGTGTGTGTCTGTTTGTCCATCTGGTTGCAATGTCCCTGTCATTCCAATACATGGCACAGCACAAACATTAACACTGCTTTTGAGAATCCTATACTAAAATGGCATATTATAAATACATTTTATGCAAACTTAATTAGGTTATAAAGAATGACCTCAAGAAAAAAAAAAAGTTAGTCTCATTTCAAAAAAGGGATGTACCAAAGTATGCTTTTGTTAAAAGTAATGTAGGAGCATATACAGAAGGCAGGCTGACAGGAATTTATCTGGGGCGACTCTGTGGGATCACATTGTATTTCTTCAGATTTACCCAGTATGTCCTGTATTTTCTATTCTATTCTTCCAGTTTATTTATCTTCTCGTTATTTTAAGCATATACCACAACAATATCATTTTGTAAGCATTTAAGGATGTGTCACTTTTTTGGTTCCACCCTGAAATGCTGGTTTATACATTTAGTTATCTTGTACAGGGAGACTGAAAATTAGAATTACAAAAATATGTTACCCTACTATGTTTAGCCTTTAAAAAAAAATATTAAAAAAATCAGTATTTTTAGAAGTATGTCAGAACTGAAGATATTGCATTTTCATGGTTTCTTTATTGCAAAAAGTTACACAGGAGGCACACATTTGCAACCATTTAAAATAATTAATGCATAAAGGAAAGGCCATTTTTCAAACTAATCATGCACTTTGGATATCAAACCATTTGTGCATCACACTACTTACAAGAGCACCATATTTAGCTTCCTTTGGAGGGAACAGAAGAAATGTACAGAATGTCCTTTTATTTATTTATTTATTATCTACACTTGTGTTTCTCAAACTCGGCCCTGGGGACCCCCTGTGGCTGCAGGTTTTTGTTCCAACCAGATTCCTAATCAGTGACAACACCTCATAACACTGAGCTCATCTAATTAGCTGTTTTTTTTTTTCTTTTATTCGACATTCAGAAAAGCATAGCAGCATGATTTTTACATTTATAAGACATTTAGAAATATTTCTGCCTTTGCTATAGATTTAAATGCCTAACTTTCTTTTGTTGATTTCATTATACTTTGCCCTTTCTCTGTGCAGTTGTATCTTAATTATGACAACTTAAAAGGAGCAGATCAGACACCCAGGCAAACACCACTGAATAATCAAAGGTTGCAACTACTTTAGCGTCAGACCCACTAATTAGTAAAAATTGGATTAATTAATCAATTAGAACACCTTGAAAAGTAGAATGAAAATCAAGATGAAAATACTGTTAAAAAGAAAAAAAAAGGCATTATTTCTATATAAATGCTTGGTACATTTTAATATTTGTTTTTTTTTTTTTTAGCAAGTTTAGTTAATATATTGTTCCCTAAACACAGAACTTGGGAAATATCAGTTCACTTAATTAGCCCAGGAGTTCAATTAAAACCAGAAGCTGGCTGGGACAAAAACCTGCAGCGACGGGGGGTCCCCAGGGCCGACCGACGTTGAGAACCCCTGTCCTAGATAATGGCAATGGGGTGTTAGTGTTCTTCCTGAATACAGTACCTTAATCAGCACTGAACAAAACTCTACAATACTACAAGAAACACTGGACACAATTTTTTTATTGATTCCACAAAAACCAAATTCACATAAAGAACTCAAGTGTTAAGTTTTTAGATTGTTCAAGTATAAAAATATATTTTGTCAGAACTGAACATAAAAGGTTGAATTGCTACATTTGCAACATTCTTGTCTGAGCAGGAGCTGCAAGTGATTCTAAATAAACTCATCTTCCTAGATTCCAGATAAGAAAACAATATTTTCAATGAATATATGAACAATAACAAGTTAACATTAATTTCATCTTTCATGTGGAACAGGGCAGTTATACAAGTTGCAAAAAGCCAACTTGTGAATAAAAGTCAAACCTGGTTTTAAAGTGCTGATAAACACTTTTTCACAGCTTCACCAATTTAAAGAATATTCCTTTTTGTAAAGTTCAATTAATACAAGTATCTATTAAGCTAATTAAAGAAATGATCCTCTGCACAACATTAAACAACACAAAATGAAACTGCACAGAGCGTCTCATGTTTATTATTACCAGGGCAAGGAACAAGTTCAACAAATAAGTAAAAATGTCTGAAAACAGTGTAAAGTGAAAGTATTTCCTGAGGATAAAGACATAAAATTCACCAACAAATTTCCAGAAATCCAGCAGTTTTAATGCTTCGCATTGTCCTTTGTGTTTTTCAACATATCTGTAAAATATACAAAGAATTCACAAAGAATTAAAATAAAATGTAAAAAAGAAACAAAGACACAATTAATAAAAAATACTACATGTGTATTGCTGTAAAATTCAAGATGGATTCAAATGTAATTTTGTATATCATCGCTCTGATTATCAGTCACTATTGAGAAATACTTAACCCAGTTCAGGGTTGGATGGTGCGGGGTCAAACCTTCTTCCAACAACATGTGGCCCAAGGCAGGAACCAACCATGGAAGGAGCACTACTCCATCATAAGGCACATTCTTACAGTATAAATACCCACTGTAAGCTGGGGGCTGATCGCACCATCAGAGAATACAGACGTTCCTGAGAAAACCCCTGAAAAATATTGACAGACTACCATCACATTGCACCTTACTTTATTTGGCTCTGTCGCATGATAAACCTCTCGCGCGGTACTCCGCATACTTAAAAAGCATGTACAGCACCTGTCAGAATTGGGATTGATGGTTTGCTTCTTTCTCTCTCTCTGTCCTTTCTATTTTGTCATGGAGAGTATGTTTAAACATTTGAAAAAGAGACATTTGCAGTGTTTGTATAAGATTCCTGTCTCCAACCTCCTGTGTTTCTATGCAAATCTGTGACCCAAGTGTGACACCACGCTCACTCATAATGGACAAAGTGGGATGTGCTGATTGTGTTTGGAAAACTTGAGTACCCACACAGAAATGAGAAAAATATTTATACACCACAAAGGCATGGATTGGACTGGGATTTAAAACCGGAACTTAGTGACACTACTCCTTTAAAATGTGCAGTTGTCTTGTTATAACTGCCTCCATTTTCTAAAATTTATCAAAAGCAATGAATCGTTCATATTTGGTGTAAGGTGTACAGAGTCATCTGTGAAGCATCTCTGAATTACTCCCAGAAACTGCACTAAAAGTCTGACTAGGTGTTTTTGGGTGTGAAGTGTCACATTCAGAAGTACTAAGGTTCTTTTTATATTGGTGGGAAAATTAATACTGAAAATGCCTAAATTATTACCCTTGATTTACATATACAACCCATGAGATACATCCATCACTTATATCTCAAGCACACAAATCAAATCAAGCAATATGGCCAAGGCTAGTGACCTTAGCTTCAAAACAGAGCAAGCAAGAATACCTATACAGAGGCAAAAGGGAGGCACGTCCCCTGAAAAGGCTGCACAAATCAAACAAAGTAAAAGAGCAGAGGTTGGCAAACTTGGTTCTGAAATACCTTACAAGGGTTCAGAGAGATGATTAGTTCCTTTAGCTGAAAGGACTGCATAAATCAAACAAAGCAATCGAAGCTGGCAACCCCGGTTTCAAAACATTAAGTAAGGGTTAGAACCAGGCTACTTCATAACTCCTGAAAGGTCTGCACAATTCGAAGACTGAGCACGACTTGCTCCTTTAAAAATATCAAAAAACACACTCCGACAAGCCCAGATTGCTACCTTTTAAAGAACTACACAAATAAATCAATTAAACAATCACACTGGGTTCAGATGATCTCAATAAACAAGGCAAGTTTCAATTACGGCTGAACATACTGTACATCTGTGTCTCACAAATACGTGCTTTCTTTTATACCGTGGTTTGGTAGCTTATTTTTAATAACTGACATTAGCCAGAAATTGGATGAGTGGAAATTTACCCTTGGATTTTCTGTCAACCTGAAATTACTTTGAGATAATTAGGAGGCACAAGTTAAATAACAAAGTCCCCAAAGCCCCCATTTCACATTCCTTTACAGACATATACGTTCTGGTTAGTTTATCTTTTCTGTTCAGGAATTAACAAAATACATTGAATCAAAAAATCAAAATGTGAGCTTAAATACAACCGGTAAACAATTCTTCCTAAAGTTTGCTTTATATCTGTATATTTCTCCCAAAGCTCTCTGTATTAGCATAACTATTTGTATCCCAGAATTACCGTGTTAAAATACATTTTAATTCCCTTCAATTTGTTTAGCTGATGGGTTAAAAAGAATAACAGATCTAGTGGATCCCTTTTCTAAAGTACTCTCATAAATGGCCCACTCTGTCTTCTGAAACTTTTAACTGTTTTAGTAGCCCCCAGAATACTTGTCTTCATTCACCTGTATTTGCTCCCTCCTCCCTCAAGCTGTTCCTGTCAGTATGATGTCATTCTTGAGCTAAATCGCCTGCTTGTCAGAATTTCGTGTCCTACATACCCTTTTGCTAAAATCTTTGTTAAATCCACACAATTAAAAAGCAAAGCTAGTCTTCCCTTATAAGCCCTATAGTATAGCTATAGTCTTGGTCACACAGTTGATTCACTTAAAAGCTACATGGTATTTAAATAAAACATGCAAATTAAATATTATGAGTCCTATTTAACAAACTATTGGACCCCATTACACTAGTATAAAAATTAGTCCTACCCAAGAGTACGGCTGGAGAAGCAGAGCAGTTTTGCATCCTACTACCTACTTCCAGCTAGGAGTTTCAGTCAAATCAGCGTCATTTTTACGAGTTCATTGTTCAAAAACATTCAGCCTTTCCCAGAATGTGTGTATTGGTCTCTGCCTAAACGCCATCTTCTGCCAGCTCCTAGTTAGTTAGGATAGTTCACAAGATCTCCTAAATTCTGCTGAAGTTAAGAGAAGTTTCCTAAATTAGGAAAATTGATAAAATGCTTTTACTCCTATTCCAAATTTGCATCTCTCTGAGATATTTGAGCCAGTTAGAGCTTGATAAATATGAGCACTTGTTTCTTTTCTTTGCAGTGTTTGCAAGTCCTGACAATCCCAATATTATGTTAACTGATTGGTGAAACCATTTTGGCATTGTCTAACAATAACTGCATGCTGTAACCAAAAGGGCAAACAGTTTGTCTGGCAAGCTGAGAAAGGCTTAGCAGTACAGCACACAGCTACAAATCCAAACAGCCAAGCAAACTCTTCAAAAGTATCTGCAGTTTACGGTAATTTAGTCTCACTGCTCTTGCCATCACATAAGGTTAAACCTCTGATAACAACTGGCACCAAACTCTGAAGCAGAGAAGGTCCCAGAAATGTCTGGACTACTAGGCTCTAACAATAAATGAAACCTTTAAGATATCCTCGGTTATATTTTGGTTTGCCCCCCTTGCTTTTAGACAAAACAACACATCTTACCGGTCTTTACTCTTTCAGAAGTCTCATACTATGCTGGAAACCGGCCATTGGCTAGGGAGCTGTGGTTGCCTATGGGAAACAATCTCCATTGTGAAGCACCACTGTCCCGTTTGCTGTGGCAGTGTAAATAAAAATATCTATAGCCTCTGCGATCCATGTTTTGAGAGTAAAATGAAGTGTGAAATTGCATGCATGCATTGCATTGCACTTTCTGAAGTGTTTTAAGCACCACAGAACCCAATGTATTAATAAAATATAATTGAGCCCTAAAATTAAAATTCTAAATTAAACATGGGCAGGAGGTAAATAAGTATAAGCAAAGACATTTGTGAAAAAAAAGATGCAACAAAATTCAAAAATTATAGGAATAATGAAACTATGAATATCAAAGATTTAAAGATTGGTCTCTGAGGGATGGCCAAGGGACAATTCAAATAATGTATTAGATGTGTTTAAATAAGCCTCAGGTAACATCCTGCATCAGCAACAAGTAACAAGTAGGAGGCAGGACTAGAGACTAACAGCAGGCAGATGGTGAGATAGAACCCATGGTATTGTAAGTGTCTGAAGGTATAATCTGAGCAAAGTGAATCAGAGATGTAGAATAAAAACACGTATCCATGTTTCCATACCTTCGAGAAAGTTATTTAGCTCAACTGGAATTTCAGACTCTCGCAGAGACTTGGACAGGTTTCTTAATGTTGCATCATTTTTTTTCTTATTTCTCCATTCATCAAGCATCAAAAACTTTTGCATTGTAAGATCATCTTCCTCCCCTTGAATCCTGTCAATGTCCTTTTTTGAAAGATTAAGGCAAGTTATGGCAATCTCTTTCCATTTTTTGTCAAGTCGCTGGGCAATTGCCATAATCTGCTTGTCTGTTACACATGCATTAGTGCTTCTCTGTTGTCCATCTGTAAAGAACATATTACATATCTATGTTAACACAAAAGTCAAATGGTAACAGTTACCAAGTGCTGTTAAACTTCTGTATTTCTAACATACAATACATAAACCCTGTCCTATGCTATACTTGGACAATCAAATGAAGTAAACTCTCTTTAGAGTTTGCAATCTAGTCCTAAGTCACAAAATAACAACCATAATAACATCAAGTTAATGAACTGACTGTAGATTAAATTAAAAAAATCCACCTTATAATAATTTTAATTATCAAGCATTAATTTGACTTACAATATATGATAAAAAATTACAATACAATATAATATGAATCAGACAGTGTGAAGAGCCATACAGAAATCCTCAACAGACAAAGAAATGAGTGGCATAAACAAGGTTTCAAACGGTGAGATTACATTCAATAAGTGTTCAAAGAGAAGCAGTGACTCATTGTACCTGCAAAAAGTTTAATTGTCCTTCAAAGATCTAGGCTGTCCTGCAGTGTTTAACATAACTGTGGCCTAATTAAGTTTTAAAGAGTTTCAAGCAAAGTGACTTTGATTTTTTTTAACTTGTAGCACACCGTTTTTCTACTGCGTTATTGAAGGTGAGTTAGGATATTTCTAGTTAAGTAAGATAAAATGACATGATAACAATGTCGTGCAGGTCAGGAGACAGGCATAATGTATAATTTTGATTTAAAGAAGACTGTGCTTCTCACAAATTGATAATGCAGGTTGGAACATTTGGCCATGTTTCCTTATGTAAAAAGTATGGAACATGCATGTAGTGAAAGGAATTTTTTAAGTGTCATGTCTGGGGCAGAATTACTCACAAGGATGTTAACATTTTGTAAATAAAAAAAGAAAATCTATGAATGTCCCCAAACCAAGCACCTTCTACATGTTCAAATTGTGTAGTTTAAAGATGGTGAAAACACACAATTCTCTTGTAAGTGAACAACTGAAAAGTACAGCTCAACCTCAAAATGCTTCCTGCATACCTTATTTTCAGTAAATACTGAACCACTGGTGTGCTGCTTAGCTGTAGATAGTTAGGGATAAATGTGGCACAAAGTAAAACACTCAGGGATGAATGAGGGTTGGATTGCCTCTATAGAGCTTGGACTATTATATTTCTATTCCTTTCTCATTTCTTCCATAGTCTCAAACTGCATATATTTGCAATCAAATATGACAGTTGAAATTTAGGTAGCACCATGTAGGCTTGTGCTGATTGTTAATTGGCTAAATGTGGTGACACATCCTTTATTTGTGTAAAATATGACTCACTTTGATTAATAAATCAGTGCTTTCAGCATTGGTTGATTACATAATCATGCAGTAGCAAATAAAATGTTAATTTAAAAAATTAGCAGGAGTATTAAAAGATTAGTTCAGTATCTTTCAAGTTTAAGTTATTTCTTCACAATCATGGTATATGTTAATTTGCCACATAGAACTGAGTTCTTAAGTGAATCACATTTTATAAATTTATAAAAATAACTAACCCACATTTGTGTTGTATAATGGAGCTAATGGAAACTGGGATTACATTGTGAGAACCCTTAAATACTTAATATGTCCACTCTGAAGTAGGTTTTTCGATTTAAGAAAACGTGCCTTCTGTTTTTTTTGAAGCATGCTGTTGACAACAAAAGTAAACTGGAAATAATTAATTACCTTCCTGATTCTTAGTACTGTTTTCTCAAGATATGTTTCTTTGTTACTTCTCTTGTCACTGTGAGTGTTATGGGTGTTGAGTTAGACATTTTAAAAGCAATACTATGCTTATTATTTTAGTTTTGATTCTGTAATTCTGTTTCTTCAGCAGTTATGGTCTGCCTTCGCTTGTCATAACATAGAAATTCTTACACAAAGCATACAATTACTTTTTTTAAATGGTTCCTACTTTCACCTATTACATTCTGTGTAGTTATTTTACATAGTAAATGGAGTGAGACTGAAAAGAGCAAAATGAGTTTCCTTGTACAGTACTTTGTACTGATAATAGTACATTTGAACTGAACTGATTACACTTTTTTTAAAAGCCTTAGATTTTTGAAAGAGCCAAGCCACCTGCACTTTCCATGGCATGATAAAAACAATATTTAGAAAATGAAAAAGACAGAGTGTGCAATAGAGCAGGTTGAACCACCACAGACCTACTTATCAATAGCACCTGATGACCCTGACTCTTTCGATACACTAACACAATGTCTTACTGGTATTTCTGAATGGATGAATAGTAATTTTCTCAAACTAAATAAAGAGAAAACTGAAATTTTAGTAATTGGCAATAATGGATTCAGTGAGGTTATCAGAAATAAACTTGATGCACTAGGATTAAAAGTTAAGACAGAAGTAAAAAATTTAGGGGTAACCATTGACTGTAATCTGAATTTTAAATCGCGTATTTATCAGACCACTAGGACAGCATTTTTTCACTTAAGAAACATAGCTAAAGTTAGACCTCTTATATCATTGAAAGATGCGGAGAAATTAATTCACGCTTTTGTTTTCAGTAGACTAGATTACTGTAATGCACTCCTCTCAGGACTACCCAAAAAATACATCAATCACTTGCAACGAGTGCAGAATGCAGCTGCTAGAATCCTAACTAGGAAAAGAAAATCTGAACACATGATGTCACTACACTGGTTACCTGTGTCTTTCAGGGTTGACTTTAAAATACTGCTTATGGTTTATAAAGCCTTAAATAATCGCGCTCCATCTTATATATCGGAATGCCTGACACGTTATATTCCAAATCGTAACCTTAGATCTTCAAATGAGTGTCTCCTTATAATTCCAAAAGCTAAACTTAAAAGAAGTGGTGAGGCGGCCTTCTGCTGTTATGCACCTAAAATCTGGAATAGCCTGCCAATAGGAATTTGCCAGGCTAATACAGTAGAGCACTTTAAAACACTGCTGAAAACACATTACTTTAACATGGCCTTTTTATAACTTCACTTTAACTTAATACTGATACTCTGTATGTTCAATTCATCATAATAACTATTCACAGTGGCTCCAAAATCCATATTGACCCCTACTCTCTCTTCTGTTTCTTTTTCCGGTTTCTTTGTGGTGGCGGCCTGCGCCACCACCACCTACTCAGAGCATCATGATGCACCAACATTGATGGACTGAAAGCCAGAAGTCTACGTGACCATCATCATCAGGTCCTTCCATGAAAACCCTAAATACAAAGAGGACTGTTTGACTTATGTTAGGTAGATTGCCCAGAGGGACTGGCGGTCTCTTGGTCTGGAACCCCTACAGATTTTATTTTTTTCTCCAGCCTTTGGAGTTTTTTTTGTTTTGTTCTGTCCACCCTGGCCATCGGACCTTACTCTTATTCTATGTTAATTAATGTTGACTTATGTTTATTTTTTATTGTGTCTTCTATTTTTCTATTCATTTTGTAAAGCACTTTGAGCTACATTTTTTTTGTATGAATATGTGCTATATAAATAAATGCTGATTGAAACCAATTATCGAATTTTTGGATGCATAATGATTTGCCTTTGCTGTGGATATGGTAATGAAAGAAAACTGAGGACAATGTTTTTGAGTGAAGACTCACAGGCTCTCATTGATGCCGATTAATCCATAAATACTCTGGGAAAATAGGCAGACACCATATAGAAGATGATGCTGTGAAGCAAGAATGAAAGCTCTGTGCTACCACTCTGCCTATGCTAAAAACTGTACTAAACTTACTGAGCTTCAGCCTAAATAAACCTCAGGTGATTGGTGTTGCTAAAGAAGCCATTGTGTGTTTGTGTTTGCCCAGTGACAGCCTACCGTGCTATCTGGGAATTGTTCCAGCCATGTGCCCAATGCTTGCTTTGATAACCTCAAGCTGTCCTGTGAACCTGCCCTTAGGAAGATGGATGGTTAGGAAGTAGGATGCCCAATGTCTGTTCTATTCTTTTTAGAACATTGGAACACTATAAACAAGAACAGGTCTTTCAGCCCAATAAAGCTTGCAAGTCCTATCCACTTAATTCTTCTAAAAAACATCAAGTCTAGTTCTAAAAGTCGCTAACACCTTACTGTCTACCACACTAATTGGTAGCTTATTCCAAGTGTCTATGTTTGTCTGTGTAAAGAAAGACTAACTTTCATATCGATAATCAGGGTGACCTGAAAGCAAAAGAATTCATGAGCCTCCTGCACGTTTTTGATCTGAGCCAGCACATTAGCCAGCCAACACACATTTGGGGCACACAATGAATTTAGTGATTACTAAAGGATTAAAAGTTGATGTGAGGCAGTAACCTACCTTTCTTGAATAAAATTCTAAAAAAGACAGTCATTACACAACTAAATGATCACTAATAAACATTCTATTCTTAACAAGTTTCAATCAGGTTTTAGAACAAATCACAGTACAGAAACTGCACACATTAAAGTAGTAAATGACTTGTGGGTAAATGCAGACAGTGGGCATTTATCTGTTCTCATCCTTGTAGAACTGTGTGCCACATTTAATACCATTGATCACAATATTCTTATAAATTGCCTTAGTCAATGGGTTGGCCTCACTGGCAGTGTCTTAATTTGGTTTGATTCTTATTTAACAAGCAGAAATATCTTTGTTAGTTGTGGTAATTATACCTTAAAGACACGTGATAAGGTCAGATTATCTCAAGGCATAATGTGAGCTACCACAGCTATGTTTTTGACACACAACTATATTTATCAATAGCACCTGATGTTTAACTTGTGTTTCAGAGTGGATGAGTAGTAATTTTCTTAAACTAAATAAGGAGAAAACATAAATCTTAGTTATTGGCAAAAATGGATATAGTGAGAGTATTAGAAATAAACTTGATCCATGAGGCTTAAAAGTCAAGACGGAGGTAAAGAATTTAGGGGTAATTAGTGACTCTGACCTAAATTTTAAATCATATACTAATTAGATTACCATGACAGCATTTTTTCACTTAAGGAATATAGCAAAAAATAGGTCCCTTATAACTTTGCAAGATGCTGAAAAATTACTTCACACTTTTGTTTTTAATCAACTTGATTACTGTAATGCACTCCTTCCAGGACTACCCAAAATAGGTTGCAACTAGTGCAGAATGCAGCTGCCAGAATCTTAACTAGGAAAAGAAAATCCGATCACATCTCTCCAATTTGATGTCATTACATTGGTTGACTTTAAAATACTGCTTATGGATTACAAAACCTTAAATAATCTCGCTCCATCCCATATTTTGGAATGCCTGTTACCTTATACTTTAAAACGTAACCTTAGATCTTCGATTGAGTGTCTGCTTTAATTCAAAGAGCTAGACTTAAAAGAAGTGGTGAGGCAGCCTTCTGTTGTTATGCACCTAAAATCTGTAATACCTTTCTGGCAGAAATTTACCAGGCTACTGCAGTGGAGCAGTTTAAAGAACTGTTAAATGAAATTATTTTCAAAAGGCTTTCTCATAGCTACATTTTAGCGTAATCCTGATAAACTACATATGCATTGAATTATCATTTTTATTATGTCTCCGCAATCCATACTAATCCCTACTTTTCTCTGCCTTTGTTTTTCCATTTTTTTCTGTGGTGGCAATCTGCGCCACCACCACCTGATCAAGGCACCATGCAGTCCCCACATTGATGGTTTGAAGGCAGTACCCCTGATGTCCACATGCCCATCATCATCTAATTCATTCACGTGAAGCCTGAAAACCATGAGGACTGTTTTAAATCATTTATGTTAGGTAGAATGCCCAGTGGGAGCTGTCTTGTGGCCTTGGAACCCATGCAGATTTACAGGTAGTTTTTTATTCCAACCTCCTAGAGTTTTTTTTTGGTTTTTTCCTGTCCTCCCATCCTTTGGACCTTATTTTATTATATGTTATTTAGTATTGACTACACTTATTTTTATTTTTATAAACATTTCTTTCTTCATCTTGTAAAGCATTTTGAGCCACACCATTTGTATGAAAAAGTGTAATAAAAAAAAAAAATGTTGTTGGTGTTTCACATTATAAAGCAAAATGACAAATAAAGAACATAAAGACACTGGTAGAGCCTTTAGGAAAACTAATAAAAACACTTAAGGCATTTTAAAAACTACATTGTTTAATTTCTTATGTATTAACATTACCAAAGAAAAAAATGCAACTAATTCAGAAATAACAAAACATAAGAATAAGCCTCTAAAAATGTGTAAAGTACACGCAATACACTTCTCACACTTGCATAACAATTAAAAAAAACTGAACATCCTTTGCTGACAGAAAAAAAATATAGATCTTGCTATTTTGTATTACTGAACTACATAATCTATAATTAAAACTAAAGGCAGCTTTAAATCATGTATT